>NC_088921.1:68570000-68702500 GCF_038396675.1 Hydra vulgaris | reverse complement strand
TAAGCCGGCAAATGTAGACCTTTTAGACCAGTCAGTTGTTGAATTTCAAAAAACAAGAACCTTTTTTTTTTTTACTTAGCAAAAATTTTAATTGCACCCCACCACGTGACACCTACTAGCACCTGGCCTGGTGGCAGCTCAATGATTGAATAATGATGTTTTTTCCAGACAGGAAAAGAAAATAAAGACTGGAAAGAAAACAACTTGTCATTAATTAAGCTGTTTAAAAAAGCTCATCAGATAAACAAAAAAGAATACAAGTGTTTTAAGTTACTAAGAATTATAAATGAAAACAAATTTCAGTTCAATTCGAACTCTTTTAACATTATTTGATAAAGAAATGTTTTTCATTATTTGTTTTCTTTAATAAAAACTAACTGCTTTAATAAGCTCGGCGCCAGCCGGTTCCGTAGCTCCGTATCTATTAAACCGGTTGAACTAAATAAACATTCTGATGGTACTGATGTCACTGCAACTGAAAATATTACCCGTGCAATTTGTATCAAAATCGGGAACAATTTTGGATTAGCTTGGAAAAATTCGATGGCACTATTTTCGTAGCTCTGAAAGTATTGCAGACTGTAATCGTTTATTTCTTTTTCCAGTTTATCATTGTTTTCAATTAAATGACAACATGATATATCTGTTACAAGTTCAATTAAGTTAATTGGCTTTTGTTGTTAACGAAAGTAGTAGTATTTGCAAACGGTGGCGTTGACGATTGCTGAAATGCTTTTATGGTATTGTCAGTTGAGCTGTTTGATGAGTTTAAAGTGTTATTTAAACAATTTGTTTCTATTGTTATATCGATTTCTTCGGATTCTTTTAGATGCATTTCATAAAATGTTTTTATAAACATTTTTGTCTTTGTAATGCATTCATATCTATCGATATCATTTTTGATAAACTCAAATTTACGAAATTTGAAATCAAGAAAAGTAGCTGCTAAGAAAAAATCATTAGCAAAAATGTATTTACAACGCCCTTTTAGAGACCTTAATAATTCCTTTTGAAAAGTCTTAACTAGTTCTGTAAAAATGGGTTGCGATTCAAGTATTCCATTTAGTAGAGAATACAATGTTGGAAACAGAAATGTTACTGTAACATATTTCTTTCCGCTAAAAAGTTTTGTTAGCTCTTTAATTGGGTGTAACAAATCACATAAATCCTCCAGCACCTTAAATTCATTAGCAGTGGGAAGATAGGTAGAATCTTATAACATATACTGCATATATATGTATATATATATATATATATATATATATATATATATATATATATATATATATATATATATATATATATATATATATATATATATATATATATATATATATATATATATATATATATATATATATATATATATATATATATATATATATATATATATATATATATGAATCGATGTATACAAAAACGTTAGTTTTTTAAGTCATAAAAACTATTAAATCCAAAATTATTACTTTAATAAATTCATAAAAAAAAATCTGGGCGCTATTTGACATCTTTAAATATTAGATTTGTTAAAAAATATATCAAAATTTGTGATATATAAATGTGTTATATATAGTTAAAGTTGTCTGACTTAAAAATAGTTTTTATGACTTAGAACGTGTTTGTATACATCGATATATATATATATATATATATATATATACATATCTATATATATACATATTTATATATATATTTATATATATATATATGTTTATATATATATTTATATATATATATATATATATATATATATATATATATATATATATATATATATATATATATATATATATATATATATAATTATAATAATAATAATAAAAGGTCTACCTGCTGAAACACCCCGTGGTAAATTATTTAGGCGCCCGGTTATTTTAATACTATTATGCAAATAAAATATAATGTATTAAAATTACTTTTTGGAATAAATTTAACTCTCTAAAATTTTTTTTTTCTTCCTGAAATTAAATAAACTTTTCAAAATCTAACTTTATTTTCGAAATTAATTTAGGTTATCAAATATTGTTTTGTTTTTTTCGAAATTAATTTCACATTTCGAAATTATTATTTTTCTTTCGAAATTAATTTCACTTTTCGACATCCATTTTTTTTTTTCGAAGTCAATTTCACATTTCGAAATTCTTTTTTTTCTTTCGAAATTAATTTCAGTTCTCGAAATACACTTTTTTTTTTCGAAGTTAATTTCACTTTTCGAAATTCTGATTTTTCTTTCGAAATTAATTTCAGTTTTTGAAACACACTTTTTTTTTTCGATGTTAATTTCTCTTTTCGAAGTTCAATTTTTTATTTCGAAATTAATTTAACATTTCGAAATTCCTTTTTTATTTCCGAAATTAATTTGGCTAGTTCGATTATTTTCATAAGTTTTTATAGATTTCGAAAAAAAAAAAGTATTTCGGTACCGTTTTAATCGAAAATTTTCGAAATTTGCAATTTCGATAATGAACCCTAAAAAAAACTCAAAAAGAAATCGAGGAAAGTCTAACGTATTACCAAGATTGCAACGACAAAAAAGTTAGAGCGTTAGAAAAAAAGATAAAAGAAAAAATGAGCCTGAATTCAAACATACGATCTAATACAAACATGGGAGAGAACGAAAAAAATAAAATTAGACAACTAGAAGAAATAATCTTCAAATCGAAGGAGTCAAAGAAAATGAAAATGAAAGTTGGGATGATACAGAAATAAAAATAATAAACTTATTTGAAAACAATCTTAATGTAAAAGACGTAATCATAGAAAGAGCTCACAGAACTGGTTCAATTGGCAATGTAAAGCCAAGAACAATTGTAATCAAATTACTTAACATATTTAAAAAATTTTTAAAGATGCCAATAAACTAAAAGGATCCGGAATTTATATTAACCAGGATTTTTCGCTGGAAACGTCTTCAATAAGAAAAAAACTTCTCGAGGACAGCAGAACGCATAGGAAAAACGGTAAATATTCTGTTGTTATCTATGATAAGCTAATTGTAAGAGAATTTATTTAAAAAAATCATGTTAAATGATTTTCTAACATCCCAGTGGACACACGACGTTATTTCAACGTTGATTTACGGTTGATTTTTAGTCGCGACGTCATATAACCAAAAATCAACATTTTATCAACGTTGAAAATTCGTTGAAAACGATCAACTTAACGCGACGTTGAATCAACGTTAATTCAACGTCTATATTATGAGTTCCACTGTTCGTTTTGCATTTTGAGAACTCAAATACGCATGCGTGACTTTACGAGTCATTGATTAGGCCATCTATTGCCATTTCATAAGGTTTTGAGTTTGTCAATTTAACGATACCACATTGCTTAATTTGCGATGCATTAGTGATAAATATTAAATAGATCTTTTTTTTTATTTCATCAGTGTGTATTGCATGAAGAATTTGCTTGAATTTGTTTTAGAGTTTGTTTAAGTAAGTTGTTTTTTAGAGTTTGATTAAATTGTTTTACTATGTATGTTAGTATATTTGACTATACTAATTTTATATTATATAAATATAAAATATATATTATCAATGTTATATATATATATATATATATATATATATATATATATATATATATATATATAACATATAATATATACATAAAATGTATGATATGTTAATAAGATATCATATAGACTGCAATAATCATAATACTATATTATAGTATTTTTATTATTGTTGTTATTATTATTTTTATATTTACAAATATATATATATATATATATACATATATGTATATATATATATATATATATATATATATATATATATATATATATATATAAATATATATATATATATACATATATATATACTTATATATATATATATATATATATATACAAGTGGAAGTTTTTAGAATAAAATAGCTAAATTAAAATAACATAAAACACACTATTTAATTATATAGTGCGTGATTCTTCACCATTTAGTAAACTTGGCATCGATGTTCATTTTCACCCCGTTGTTCATAGTCACCCCTTTTCACGGTATATATTATATATGTATATTTATTTATATATTTATACATATAATATATGATATATTTATATATATATGATATTATTATATATAACATATGATATATACATAAAATATATGATATGTTAATAATATATCATAAAGACTATAATAATCATAATACTATATTATAGTATTTTTATTATTGTTATTATTATTTTTATATTTTTTTATAATTTGGGAAGAGCGGAAGTTAAAAAGTGATTCTTACGCCAACACATACGTCACTTTTATTTTCTTTTGACTTTCGTCCAACATTTGCGAGTTGTTAGAAAGTTAAAACCATTAATTTAATTAAAAATTAATCGTTTTTTTAAAAAGCCGGAAAAACGCAAATTTAATTGACCAGAATGTTTTTTAAAACATTCTGAATGTTTTTAACACTATAAACAATGTTTTTATTTTTATTTTTTTTATTAAAATGTTTTTATTTTTGTTTTTTTTAATAAAATGTTTTTATTTTTATTTTTTTTTACTGTAAATCATGCACGGAGTGCTGCTACATCGACTATCTTATAGCCTGACTCACTAGGGAGTGCTGCTACATCGACTGACAAATAGCCTGACTCGCAAGGGAGTGCTGCTATATCGACTGATAAATAGCCTGACTCGCAACGGAGTGCTGCTACATCTACTATCTTTTAGCCTGACTCGCAAGGGAGTGCTGCTACATCGACTGAGGGTTTGGTTGGGGCAGGCAGTCTATCGATTAATAAAAAAAAAAATTCGGTCTTGCATTTTAACTTTTACTTTTTGTCAACAAAATATGGAAGAAAACTTTCAGACAACATATAAGTGTATATATACATACTATAAAAGTGCCTTCTGTTGTTTAGGGAAATGGCTACCCGGTTAAAGCGATGGAGACGGAATAATGTTTTGGTTAATGAGCTTCTTAGTAGTGACATTGATATTGATTGCTCAGCTTCATTAAATGAAGATGTCTGTAGCAGCAGCAATTGTGAGGCTACTGCAATAGTAGATTCTGAATATAATTTAGACTCTATATTACAGGATGAAATTTAAAAATAAAAAATAAAAAGCAACTCAGATGAAAGCAAATTAAGAGGGAAAATAAGGGGAGGGGGGGGGATATTCCGGACTTTTTCCGCAAACAATTTTTCGGATTTTTCAAATTTGACCTGGATGATCTATTATATATATGTATAATTTTTATTGAAATTGACCTATTTCTACAAACAAACAAAAAAAGTCATTGAATTTTTGAAATTTTAAAACCATTCGGAATTCCGCGGTATACGCGGTGCCATTGGGCTACCTAACCTGATATTGTATCAAAGTTTAATGTATTTATAAAAATAATAACTTTTTGTTGTAGGTTGATGACCAACGGTTTACAATCAAAGTTCAACATGGCTGGCGGCAAGGGTAAAGAGAAATTTAAAGGCACAAACATTTGTAAGGTTGTTGTTGGTAAGTCATGAGTAATGTTATCTGTTATTGAAAAACACAATTTGATGCTTTGGTGCTACTTTAATTTCAAGTTCTTGCTGTACTTGTTGCAAATTACTCTGGCAATACCTTTTTTTATAGAGAGCGTCATGCTTAGTAAAGCGACTGCTACGGTTGCTGAAGTCAGAACAGATATCATGAGTTTGTTGAAATATGCACCCGACAGATCCAATGGTGGAGGTCGGTGCGTAAATGACGATTCGAATATGTTAATATAAAATGTATATATAAAATGGTAACATTCTATCTATTTCTTATATAAACTCCCTTAAAATAATTTTTTGAACATGAAATACACTACTTTTAGCGCAAAATATTGCTTTTTTATTGTCTTATTTTATCGCGATCCAAGTCGAGACAATTTAACATGTTAACGATGACAATTTAACATGGCTGCAGCCTATTGGATATAAGTTATATTCAATAGGCTGTATAATTTTTATCAAATGACCAAAATTTAACGTTGAAATTAGGTTGTTTGAACGTTGTTCTAACGTCTTATCGACAATATTTCAACCATATATGGTTGATATATTGTCGATAAGACGTTAAAACAACGTAATTTCAACGTTGAACTTTTAATTTTCATTTTATCGAAGTTGAAATATGGATGATATGTAGTCGATAAGACGTTAGAACAACGTTGAAACAACGTTTTCATCGACGTTGTTTCAACGTCGTGGTTTTCAACGTCGGATTTTGTTTCCAATTCCACCAAATTTCAACGTTGTTTCAACATTGCATTTTGTCGGTTTGCGACGTTGTTTCAACGTTATTTCAACGTCATTGTGCCCACTGGGATTTTATATATTAATTTTTGAATTTTATATTTTAATAAGGATTTACTTTCGATTTTAAAATGGCTGATGAAATTGATTTATCAAACATAAATTTTAACTCATTAGAATCTAAAAAGTCAATACTTTTAAATAAATATTCTAATCCCGATATTAATTTTTATAACAATAACGAAATAATTAAAAATATTAACCCGTTATACTATAACCCAAATTCAAAAAAATTGATAACGGTATGGAGAAAAATTTGTTGTCAATACTTCATATTAATATTAGAAGTATTCAAAAAAATTTTGAGTCGTTTAAACAGTTTTTATATAACATTAATATTAAATTTCAAATAATTTGTATAAGTGAGACATGGTCTCACGATAAAAACACTAAAAACAATTCTAATTTTCATTTACCTAATTATAAAGTGATTCATCAAATAAGAGCATCGAATAAGGAAGGTGGGGGTTTGTGTATATACATAAATAATTCAATATTATTCAAAGTTAAAACAAATTTAAGTTTAACCACAAAAGATTACGAATCGTTATGCATTGAAATCATTAATAAAACCTCAAAAAACATTGTTGTCCATGCTTTATACCGACCGCCCTCAGGAAACATCAAGGTATTTGAAAATCACATCAAAAATATAATTAAAAACAAATCATCTATAAGTAAAGCAGTTTATATTGTTGGTGATATCAATCTCAATATATTAGATTACGAAAAAAAAAAACATTAAAAATTTCTTTAACATCATTCTTCAAAATAACTATTTTCCACTAATCAATAAACCAATACGAATAACTAGTGAAAGTGCAACTTCTTTAGATCAAATTGTTACAAATGAATTTATAAATACAAAAATAAGGACAGGAATATTTAAGTCTGAGATTTCTGATCACTTTCCGATTTTTATTTTATCCCAAAAAAGCAGAAATGATGATCAAAATGAAAGAAAAAAAGTAATTAAAACACGTTTAGTAAACGAAGCTTCCGTTAATCATTGTCATAATCTTCTATCCTGTGTTAACTGGAACACCCTTCGACTTAATCTAAACACTAATAAAGCGTATAATATATTTCTCACTGAATTTCTTAATTTTTATAGCAAGGCATTTCCAGTAGTTACTAAATTCATCAAAACTAAAACACTTCTAACCCCCAGGATAACGAGGGGTATTCTTAAATCTTCTATAAAAAAACAACGTTTATATAATAAGTTTCTTAAAAAAGAACTCTTAAAATGAAAAGAATTATAAAAATTATAAACGGCTGTTTGAATCAATTTTAAAGCTCTCAAAAAAACATTGGAATATTATTAATGAGGTAATCGGAAAAAAAAAATTATACAGAAATTTACTTCCTGAAAATCTTAAAATAAATAATAATCGTATTATAAATAAATCCTTAGTAGCTGAAGCTCTAAATCAGTTTTTTGTAAATATAGGGCCTACTTTATCATCAAATATAGAAACTACTCAAGTAAGTTTCGATTCATGCTTAACCTCAACCAACACTAGATCTATGTCCAATTATAAACTTACAGAAAATGAATTATTAGACGCAGTCTCTTTATTAAAGCCTAATAAAAGTTTAGGATTTGATGATATAAGTAGTAATGTCATTATCAATTCAATTAAACATATCACAATTCCACTATTGCACATTTTTAACTTATTTTTACAGCAAGGTGTTTTTCCTAATAACCTAAAAATTGCAAAAGTCATTCCAATATTAAAACTAGGTGATCCTTCTGATGTTGCCAATTATAGACCAATCTCAATACTTTCTTGTTTTTCTAAAGTATTATAGCGGGTTATGTATAATAGACTATTTTCTTTTTTAAATTTTAATAATATTCTTTATAATAAACAGTTTGGGTTTAAATCTGGTCATTCCACAGAGCATGCAATCACTCATCTTTTTCATGATATATATAAAGCATTTATTGAAGACAAGTATACCCTAGGGGTGTTCATGATTTGAGTAAAGCTTTTGATACAGCCAATCATCAAATCCTTCTATCAAAACTCAAAAGTTATGGTATTATAAATAGTAGTTTGTCCTGGTTTGAGAGTTATTTGACTAATAGGAAGCAGTACATGTTATATGAAGGAGGAAAAACTGATTATCAAACAATTACCTGTGGTGTCCCTAAAGGATCAGTTATAGAACCACTTTTATTTCTTGTTTATATAAACGATTTAAATAAATTATCTAACATCTTAAGCTTCATTTTGTTTGCTGATGATACCAACTTGTTTAATTCCAGTAAAGCTATAAGTTTATTGTTTCAAACTGTAAATAAAGAACTTGAAAAATTAACCCAATGGTTTAAGTAAAACAAACTGTCTTTAAACATCAATAAAACTAAATACACTTTGTTCCATCGTCTTTATAAAAACGTATTTATTCCCCTAAAACTACCGGATCTGTTTATTGATAATAAACTAATAAAAAGAGAACAATCGATAAAGTTTTTAGGCGTGTTATTAGATGAAAATGTAACCTGGAAAGACCACATAGGACTAATTGAAAATAAAATATCAAAAAATTTGGGTATATTGTACAAAGCCAAACAGTTTTTAAATCTATCTTGTTTGAAAAACCTATACTTTTCTTTAATTCGCTGCTACTTAAATTACACAAACATTGCTTGGTGCAGCACTAACTCAACGAAAGTAAAAAAATTGCTGAGTAAACAAAAACATGCTATAAGGATAATCTCAAACGTAGATCGTTTCACTCACACTCGAATAATATTTAATGAACTCAATATTCTAAATGTATATAAATTAAACCTCAATCATGTTCTTATCTTCATGTTCAAACTTGATAAAAAATATCCCCAATTTTATTTAATTCAATTTTTAAAAAAATAAGACACATATACCCTACCAGATTTTCAAAAAACAATTATATTCAATCCAAAATATATTATTCAGTTACTAAATTCTCAATTGCAAACCGAGGTCCTAAACTGTGGAATACTATATTAAATAACAAACTGAAAACAAATTATTCTCTAAATCAATTCAAAACAAAACTTAAGCAATTGTTGATGGCAATTGAAAATGAATCAAATTTCTTCTAAAATTTTTAATTTTACTATATTTGTATATATTTTTTAATATATTATTTACAAACAATACTAACAATTTATTAACTTGTAATTAAATGTTATTGCAGTTTTTCAAACTTTAGATTGTAATTTGTAATTATTGTAATTTTTTTATTTTTTGTTGTGTTTATTAATCTTATAGTTCCACGTATAACTGCTTGCTAACTCTTATTAAAACAACATCAACATAAAGAATTGAGATTAACTCAAATATAATTATTTGTAAATTGAACCAGCTAAAATTATATTTTTTAGTTTATAATTTCTTACTTTACTAACCAATTCTTAAATTTAACTCTTTAAATTACTAAATATTTTGAAAGTTTAAAAGCTAAATATTGTAAAACATTTTATATTTTATTTGTTTTTTGCATTTCCTTGGAAAATGTTATTTTGATGTTATTATAATGATGCATTTTTCGGGGCTTAATGATAAGACTAATTTTGTCTTCTTCTAGCCCCAGTCATGTAGATTTTTTTTTAATTAATTACGATTGTAAAAATTTTCTTACTAACTGGCAAATACATAACATTACAATTAAAAGTAACGTAAACGTTTGAAAATCAATTTGCATAAATATAAGTTGTAATTTACTTAATCGATTTGAAAATTAATTGAATTACCAATAATAATAACTTATAAAGTATAAAAAATTATTTCTTAGGATGTTTTAAATGTTTATTTAAATGAACCTGAGATATCAAATGAAATTATTAAAAAAATTTGCTTTAATTGTTATCAAAGAATTGGAGTTGGAATTCCACATTCCTGTAGTAAGAAAGATACAGTGGAGAACTTAAGAATGTTGTTAATCTCAAAAGGTAATAAAATAAAAAAGTCTGCATAAAAGTTAACTTTCTTATTAAATCTTATGACAAATTTTAAATGTTAAATTTTAGGTTTAAAAACAGTAGAACAAGTCCTCTCGAAATCTCTAAAAGAAATCCAGCAAGTTCAAAACATTTAATTGGAGGAAACTATAAAATAGTCGACAGACGGGACTCTGTTGAGTCTACAGATAAAAAAGAAGAGGACAATGAAAGCAATATTAAGCCAAACTTTATAATATAAAATAAAAATAAAGTAATATAATAAAAAAACAAAGCACAATCTATTAGATTCTACAATAAATTCAATTGCAATGGATTGCAGAAAAGATCTGGGTAGATGGGGGGGGGGGGTGAAAGCTAACACTTCAAAGAAATAAAGATATGGTCGTGTAGTCTTGATGATTATTACGCAGTAGAAAAAGTGGAGTTTACAGCTAAGAAAAAATTTGGAAATAAAAAATCCTACATACTGTAATTAAAGATTTATTGTATGTAAAAGATTCAAAATCACTTTTTGAGCATATTTGCACTGTTAGGGGACTAGAAATACACAAAGTTATTAGTCGAGAAAACAAAAATACTGCACTATGTCGCAATTTTATACAAATGGGTGGCCAAAAATAGTTTTGAAGAAAGTAATAACTTTTATTTAATTTTTTTATCTTTATGTCATTTAAACTAACAATATATTAACTCATTTAGTTTAAACACCTGGACGGCTCTGCGTTTTAACCCAATTTTAAGAGTTTTTTTATAAAAGTAAAACTTTCAAATTATTTTTTTTTTTTTTTTTTAGTTAAATTAAATAAAGGAAAAATTTTTAAAATTTGTTGGGCCCTAATGATTGTTTTTTTGGGACAACTCCGAACAACTAGCCGTGCCACTGATTATATTATTTATTATTAATTATACTTTTTCGTTGGAGCAGGTAACTTGTGAAGATAACTCATTACTCTCACAGACCTAATTAGTAAACTGCGTAGGCCATAATTACCTAAAAGGACACTAGTACTTCTACAAAAGGTTGCAAACTTGTTTGAATTTTTAAAAGGACAATATTTAAAAAACTTTCTTTAAAGTAATAATTTTTCACAATTTTTACTTTTAATATCGCTATATTTATTTCACACGTCAATGTTTTCATCTTCCAAATAATCTTCATTAGTAGCTTTTAAATCGTTCATTATTTCATCTTCTAAATTAATAATTTCTGTTGGTTCCGATAATTCTAAGTCTGAGGATTCTAGTTCTGTCAGTTTTATTGATTCCTTCTTGTCCAATTCTAAAATTAAAATACTCTTTGCTTTTTCTGGAAGTTTGAGCACAATTTTCTTCGTCCGCCTAGATTCCAAAGAGATAAAACTAATAAGAGGATCGGATGATCTCATTGCACGGTTAAAGACGTCTTTAAAATTTGCTTGTCTTGAACATTTGCGAGCATGTAGTTTACGATGTCGTCTGTAATATTTTTTTCGGCATTCAAATGCTTTCTCGGCTAAAACTCCTAAGGAGTATTAGCCGAGAAAACATCTGAATGCCAAAAAAAATATTACAGACGCTTTATCATTATTTCTGCTCAATGTGCAAGAACTTTGTGAACTATTGAACTTTGTAAAAATCAACTCGGAGATGCTTCTTTTTGAACATTAATTGCTAGATAAATTTTTTTTTGTTATCGTATACTGTCTTGAATTTTTTGGTTACTCTCCATTTTTTGAATTTGATTGGGTATGAAATATGTAAAAGACACTCTAGAAATCTTATCCAAGCATGTAACGGAGATATCCCAGAGATTAGTGTACCTTTTTTTTCCTGTAAATCCACTTAGAAAGTTCTTCAAACAAGTCATTGCAGTTGGTGTAGATCCGCAAATACAACAGCACTGCGTTCACGATATGTTTGCTATAATTGCTAAACCTTTCCATCAATCATGCACAAAATAAAATTGAAATCAATTATAACAAACTTTCTAGCCTCAAAGGTGTGTTACAACTGCAAACATGCTTGAATCTTGACTTTCAACAGAATCGGAAAACATTTGGTTGTACAAAGCCTGCCCAGTAGATCCATCTATACCCCAATTGTTTAAAAGCAACATATTTTCATTTAGTTTGTTATTGATATCTAAATAATCCATTATTTCTTTTTGCCTCATTTTTACAATTCTTTCATCGGTATGGTTCATTTGTGCTTGTAAACCTACTTTGACTCTTAAATTACTGACTTCCAAGTGGTTATCCTGTGGACCACACAACTTAAGTGCTTTTTCAACTGTTGAATAAGATGGATATCTTATTTTAGATGCCTGTTGGATTCCTTTATAGCCAGATACGCTAAGATCTACGTCAATTATTATTACAGCCGCTTCTTCAGCTGTCTTTTATTCGTTTGTCATTTGTCAACTAAACAAACATATGATGTGAATCTTTATGATTTTTGATGACATGTGTTAAGACATGGAATAAAGAAAAATCTTTTTGATTATATACTTTTCTACGGGCTATAAGCAATGATATTTCAATTAAATCAAAATTTGAATTTGTATACTCTCCTGCAATTATCCGACGTTTACTTCTCTTACTCATATCATCAAAATCTTTTTTTGGTCGGCCATTTATATTTTGTGCCAATTCCAATAACGAAAAGTCTATTTTAAACTTTTGTTTTAACCATTTTTCGTGTTTCTTTTCAAAAAAAAGCTGTGTTTCTTAATGAATCTCTCCAAAATATTTGGTAATTCGATTCAACTCAATTTAACTTTTGTACCAAGTTTTCTTTTTTAACATCACTCATACAAACTCTAGAGGTTATGAAAAGTAAAGCATTGTTAAATTATTTTCTTATTTTGTTGAATATTTGAAACAGCTAATAATATCTTTAGTTATAAAAACAATTGCTTATAATTTTAATAGAATATATAACTTTTTATTCTTTTAACTTTTTAATTTTTTTTTTTAATTATGTTATTTTCAAGCATGGAATGTTAATTTTAAGCATAGGACACATATGCAAATAATTACCTAATTGAATGTCAATTATCAATAATAAACTATCATTTCCAATTGATTATTGAATACAAAGTCATATGTAGACTTTTCATCAATTATCACTTGGGAAAACAAAAAATTAAAAATTGGCTATGATCCAGGTAGCGCAAACTTCAAAGAGAAATTTCTCGAATAGTCGCAGCTACTTTTTTAATTTCTTAAAAATAGACTCAGTTCCACGTTATTTAATAATAGTTTGATCGATACCTTTTGATACTATATTTTTTGCAAGTTCACGGAAGTTGGAAGCTGTGATTTATACTATTTTTTCGGCTTAAACACCATGAAAATTGAAAAAGAAAAAAGTTTTTTTGAGCATCTTAAGACGTATATAATTTTGATATTCTTTAATATATAAACAAATTAGCAGGAAAAAAAATTATTCACGAAACACTGCAAAAAAAACAAAAACATAAAATTTTTTTTAAATACTTAAATTTGGCAACCATTTTTGACTTTGATGGTCACTATCTCTTCGATTACTATCACCAGAGTAAAAATATTTTGTATTTTCCTTAATCTGAGTATTTTAAAGTAATAGAAACTTAGTTTTCAAACTGAGACAATTTTTTTTGTTATTTGGCCACCCCAAAACACTTAGTGGCATGGATCAACTTCGGGTTTAGATTGATAAAACAACAAACTTTTGCGGTGTTTTTACATACGTTGGACCAATGTAATTTTGCTAACTTTTTTAAATCTCACCGTTATTAAGATTTCTATTAATATAAATACAATAAAACTAACATTGGATCAACGGTATATTTGCATCGGAGAAAACAGACGACGTTCGCGATGTATTTACATACGTTGGCCCAATGTTAAAGTGCTAGCTAGGAAAGAAAGTTCCCAGAACCAAGTAGTCCAATAAAGTATTCAGATCTTCTGCAGCCTATCAATTGTTGAATCAAGAGTGTAGAGAAATTGAGTGTGAATGTTTCAAAATCATTGTACCAGTCTCAACTAAATGGAACTCTAGTTGCATCATGTTTGAGCCAATTTTGAAGATTTGAAGAATTGGCATTCATATTTGAGAAAAAAAGTAATGGCAAACACGATAAAGAAAAGCAACTTTAGCAGATGCTAACATTGCAATTGGTTGTATATATGGTTTACTCAGTAGTGAGTATTAATCTAAGAAAACATAAAAAAGAGGGCTCAATGAGAGGAATTCCATACATTAATAAAAGGAAACTTGACAGAGTTGCAATAGTTGTTTGTAATAAATAACTGAGTTATTTTGGATTTAAAACTCACAAGCCGATGCAAACCCCAATCTGTTACAGAAGTGAGATCAGACTCAAGATCAGGACAATCATTAATTTAGATAAGAAACAATACAGCACCAAAGAACTTTGAGAAGTTACTGGAAGTAAAGAAGAACGTTGGCCTTTGAGGAAAACTTTTTTTTTCTGATTATTAAGGTGGTCTCAGAAGTCTTTACGATCTTAATACAGAGCACTTTGGAAGAGTATTAAACTTGGAAGTTCTTATTGGGCTAAAGAGGTTGGTGAACCTCTGACTTCTTGGTTCTTAGCCAGAACTCTAACCACTGTGCCACGGCTGCCCTAATTTAATAAAGCAATTAAAAAGATTTGAAAATCTCTAAAAAAATTCATATTTACTATATGATACAAACTTACGGAAAAAAACCAGCTTGCTAAACTTTATCAATAGCATTAGATATATCAAAATCAATAGCTTTTTCCACCTCGCTTCCATCTAATGCACGATAGAATTTTTCAGTCACAACAGGAATTAAGAACCGCACAACAAAAATATTAAATATCGTAATCGTTGTATTTGTTCATTTATTTGTTTAGGTGCCCCAAGAAGTCCTTACGGTTTTATCACAGAGCGCCGTGTAAGAGCATTTGAAGGGAAGTTCACTCCTCCTTCCTTACCAATATTACAATACTTGCTCAGAGGTGGCGTTGAAACCACGGATCTCTAGCTTCTGAGGCAAGTGCCCTAACCACTGCGCTTCGGCTTCTCAAGCAGTTGTTAGAAAGTAAATTATTTTATTCAAGATGGAATGTTAGATATTTGTTAATTGAAGACTCAAACACCGGTTCAAACTAAATAAAAGAAATAGTTAGAGGGGTTAGAATTTTCTCGAGTATTTTTAAGTTTTGGAAAAGTAGATGCCATTTTTCAGCAGGCAGGAAAACAAGGTTTAGTCAAACAAATAAAATTGCTTAGAAAGAACTAAAGATATTTGTGGAGAATACCAATGTTAGACAGTTAAAATAATGATATCTATATCACAAGTGGTTGAATAGTTTGATTGAGATATGACTTTATTAACGGAAGCTGGAGTGGTTTGAATGTCTAATAATCGGTTAACTTGTTTAACTAGAATAGCAGGAAGAGTATGGTCATATTATTAATGAGCGAATTAAAAATAAAGTTTTTTGTAAATAATTTGACCTTATCTTTGGGAGAGGTAATAAAGTTAGTCCCATGAATTAGTGATAGAGAGTTAGACCTTTGTTATTGACGCAGTTTTTCCAAAAGTCTTTAGAACCTATCCTCTGAGGTTTACGAGATTTAGTAAAGTAAGAATAATGGAGCTTAACATTAGTAGACACCATTTTACATTGGTTTCTTGCAATAATGAATAGGCGTTTGTTCTTATAAGAGTTGTTCTTTACAAAATTATCAAAAAAATAATTACAAATTAACATAGCAGCCTCACAAGAAGGTGAAAACCATAGAGTAAAATAAGGCTTGACTTTGAACCAACGAAAAGGAACAAAGACTTAATGGTTTTTTATGTTTAATATTTGTGGTTACTCTTGGTATCGCCTAAATTTAAAGAGATGTTTAATTGTTCATTGATAGAGCATAACATTCCAAGCAATTAGCTATGAAGCTGTCTAAGTTTTGCTAATTAACGCAAAATTGTAACTTAAGGCTCTTTATGTGGCCTCGACAATACACGTCAAAGCACTAACAGCACACTATTTAATAGGGATCCTATCCATGACACTGTTAATACTTTCATATTTAACAGCTGTCAATGGAATCAACCTCTTTAAGAGCTATTAAAGAGTTTGGGAAACCCTACAACTAGTTTATGATGTACTAAAGGATTGAGAACACCTTAGCCACTCTGGCTTTTAGGAAAGCAAGACAACAATATTTGTGTCTATCAAAGGAAGAGCTAGCAGATGACAATCTGACTCTTAAAAGAAAAATTATGAGATAATGTTATTTTTATTATTATTTTATTTTTTATAAGATTAAAAGCTATGAGTGTTTTTTTCATGTTTTTTTCTTTTTTTAATTTTAGATAATAATGTTTTAAACATTGTTTTTTTACTAGTGTGATGGGCAACTGGGCAACAAAAAAAATTTTTTTTGTATCTTTAGCAATTTTATTCAAGTTATACGATTTTTGGGCTAAGAACAAAGAAAATGACAACAAAAAAATTTTATTAGCTCTAGTTTCTGAGATATACAAAAGCAATGAATTTTTATTTTAGTTTATTTGCAACAGAGCAAAATGACATATAACTTATGTCATAATTAAGGCATATTCTAATAATATTTAAAGTACATTTGTTTTTTTCATTACAGATATATTCTAACAGTTTTAAAAAAAGAAACCATGATCATCAAGTTAATAGGTATAAAGATGATTATGGGGTATCGTTTTCATCAATAAAGATTCAGCATTTCTGCTGAATCTTTATTGATGAAAAATTCTATTGATAATTAATTTCTATTGATAAAACACAGTGTAAAATGAAAAAAAAATTTATTAAGTGATTTTCTACTAATATTGTGTTCCGAGATGACGTCACTCAAATTAAAATACTTTTGTCTGCCATGTTGGTTCACAAACAACTTATGTTTGATTCGTATGCGATTTTCTTCGTCAGCTCTTATCAATTTATTTAGCTATACTTTTATCGTTTATCAATTTTTTTTTAAATGGTCTTTTGCTGTATTTTCAATTGCAGTAATCGTTCCGAAAACTGCAAGAAATCGTTTTATCGAATTCCAAAAGTTATATATCACCATGATAAAGATACTGAACTGTTTTCAAAAGAAAGAAGAGCAACCTGGTTTGCTGTTATAAAACGCAAAAACGTTTGTTGCAATGCCAGTCACTACAGAGTTTGTTCTGATCAAGGTTCTGAGCCCTTATTATTTCTGATTTATGTTAACAATTTCCATGAAGTCTCAAAATTAACAACTATAATGTTTGCTGATGATACAAACCTATTCCTATCTAATAATAACATCAATAAAATTTTTTATGATATGAACATTGAACTAACAAAAATATCAGACTGGTTCAAGTCAAATAAACTTTCACTCAACATTGATAAAACTAAATGGATTTTCTTTCATCCACAATTTAAAAAACATTTACTTCCAAGTAATTTGCCTCTTCTTCATATTGATAATATTTAAATAAAAAGAGTAATTTTTACAAATTTCTTAAGTATCATTGAAGATGAAAATCTATCATGGAAGAATCACATCGGACATTTATGCAACAAAATTGCAAAAGGCATTGGAGTTTTATATAAAGCAAGAAGTGTTTTAAACAAACATTCATTAACTCAACTATATTACTCTTTTATACACTGTCATATTAATTATGCTAATATTGCATGGGGTAGTACCCATAAAAGTAAATTAAAGCCACTTTATTGTCAGCAGAAGCATATTACACGTCTTATAAATTTCAAAAATCGTTTTACTCACTCAAGGCCACTCTTATTTAACATGAATGTTTTTAATATATATCAAGTAAATCACGGTGCATAGGAACATACTCTAAGACCTTGCAACACATCCCCAGAGATTTTATTTTTGATTATCATTAGGAAACATTTCCTCGTTCAAAAAATGTAAACGACAACTTTTTTTAGTGGGGGCCTGGCGAGAAAACACACATTTTAGGGCAGTGCCCAGGAATTTTGTTGTTCAAGATAGGTAGCTAATAAGCATGGGGCATACTCAAATTTTTAGTATGTTGATACTGGTAGCAAATGAGGATGACTTGCAAAAAATTAAGGTAATTGAAGCTAAACCAACCCCGCCCCGATCCCTAACTGCCCCCTTCCTAGAACTACGTCTCCTTTAATCGTAAATTTTTTTTTTGTTCTATCATAAAGTAGATCAAAATTCATCGACAGACTTCAAATTTCATCAAAAAATCTCTTTTCGTTTAAGATTTATAACAATGCAAAGCCTAAAATTACCCCCTGAAATAACCTTAAATGGCCTCA
Source organism: Hydra vulgaris (assembly GCF_038396675.1). Taxonomy (NCBI): domain Eukaryota; kingdom Metazoa; phylum Cnidaria; class Hydrozoa; order Anthoathecata; family Hydridae; genus Hydra; species Hydra vulgaris. The sequence continues at coordinate 68,683,954 of NC_088921.1, read as the reverse complement.
ACTTTTACACGAAAAATTTTTTTTTGATGTCATTTGAAATCTGTCGATGAACTTTTATCTAGTTTAATATAAAACAAGCAAAAAGTTGAAAAGTGTTTTTTGGAACCATACCCTGGGGAGGGCTATAAGGGGTCGAGAAAGGTTTGCTACAATTATTTATTATAGTAAAAAAAAAAACTCTGATTTTTATGGTTACATTATGATTGATATTTTAAATTTCAAAGTCATACTAAACGTTTGTTCATAGGAGATTTAACACTTTACTTTTTACAAACTACATTCCTGCAAATAGAAAGCTACTTTAAAAGTGCTTGTAGTTGTAAGCAACAACCGCGTTTTTCAGCGCCTCTATATAGTTTGGGCTGTGCTCTCCAACTTTTCTCATTCGCCAAAACTGATTGAAATCCTGATGAATGGATTCGAGAGCTTGTTCAGTCCAGTAACCTAAGCCTATAGAACAGTAGAAGTACAAAAGAAATGCAAGTTTATTTAATAAATATTCGTCGTAAATTATGCAAATTTTACGATTCAACTGTTGAAATAGAGTATTTAATTACTAAGATTATAAGTTATTTTTAATCAAATTTAAAAGTTATTTATCATACCAAAGACTCCACCTTTCATGTTGATAAATTCAATAACATGTTGCTCAATTACGTGTACCTTCAAAGGAATTGTAGCCCTTAGATTTCTATAGCTCGTAGAGAACTCCTCTAGATCTTTAACATACGTGGAGCTTAATGATTTTCCAAAACAATCATGGACTATTTTTTCAAAATCTCTAAGTACCTTAATATATTTGGCAGCGGAAACTCCAAGACTAAACTCTTGAAAAAACAGTTCAAAGCTGTCTATGTTTTTAAGCAATTTATGACAAGCATTGCCTTTCAAACGATGCTGCTCTTGGTAGGACACTCTGCAGATGTTTATTTAAGACAGATATTGATTAAAAAACTGTAACCCACACTCCTTGTTTTCAAATAAATTTTTTTCAATCTCTTTTAAAATTTTGTCTACAACACCTAGCAGTATATGTAGTCCAGGAATATTTACAAGTTCTAGTATTTTTTTGTTTTTGTTGCCTGTTAATAAAGGGGAGTTAACAACATTAGTGTATTTTTTAGCTTTTTTTAAATTCGCACCATCAGCCATCCATTGGTCGTACAATGTACACAAAGACTCTAGAGTATAATGATCAGCTTTTTGAAAGTCAGGAGATGACGTCATGCAATACGGACAAGGGTGTTTTGATGTTGCAGTTTGTTTTCCAACCATTTGAAGCAAAATCTTTAGATCCTCAGATACTGTGTAATCTAAGGATGAAATGTTTAGCTTATCCAATATTAACCGCAAGTTATGGTATTTTTCGTTCAATGAAGACAAAATGGCCAATATAATAGTTTTGTGGACGCTTGAGTGGACAGTGAGTTGCTTCGGACCAAAGGTTTTCAAAACTAAGGTGTTCTCTGAGTCATTTGTGCTGAAATCTTTGATAGAGCTGGACAGAACTTTTCCTTGCGTTGTTGGGGATGTTGATTTTACAATGGCAGTCAAATTCTTTTGTCTTTCTAATTTCGTACAGGGATGTGGAATTCCCTGTCCCACTTGGGCATAACAATGTCGGCAAACTAGTCTTTCTGCAGGTTTATTTGAAACATCTTCAGCGCCTTGATAAACAAGCTTTCCCGAAACACAATCAACCATTGGGGCCAATATTATATCCATTTTTGATTTGCGCCCATTTTCACAAATAAAACATTCACATTTTTTCCCTCTAATAACTCTGGTATTCAGTTCTAAATTTTATAGTACTTGTATGACAACTATAATAACTAAAATAGCGAAACTAAATTTTAAATGAAGTAAATTAAACATCAATATAGTTATAATTACCTTCATAACACGGCCGCATAATGAAGTAAGAATCAGTCCCTGCAAGCTTTTTTCTACATTATGAGCAAAGCATGGTAGGAAGGTCAGGATTATCCGCTGAATAATCTTTCCAGAATATAGTTTTGATAAGGTTTGAGTAGTCATTTTTCTTTTTATTTAGATTTAAATAAGTTGTTTCAGGGTTATATCAATCAAATGTCAATATAATGCCTATAAACACATGTCAATATAATGGCTAAAAACATGCTTTCAGTTCGAATATCAACGCGTGCAAAGAGTTATTATGCAACTGTTAACAATTAGCAACTGCTAACTTTAACTAATTATTAATAATTAAAGGTTGCTTTGCTTTGTTTTTATTTCAATAAAAATGTAAATAGAAAGTAATAAAAATTACTTATCCGTCTGTAAATTTTAATGTTAAACAAAAATTTTTAAAAACTTTAAAAATTAAAATTGATAAATCTATCACAAATATTTCTGAAAATCTAAATTTGGGGCATGGGCATGATTTTGTGGTGTTCGAGAAATTCCCCAAATCCCCCCTAGGGTGTGGTTCCAAAAAACACTTTTCAACTTTTTGCTTGTTTTATATTAAACTAGATAAAAGTTCATCGACAGATTTCAAATGACATCAAAAAAAATTTTTCGTTTAAAAGTTGAGACCATTTAAGGTTATTTCAGGGGGTAATTTTAGGCTTTGCATTGTTATAAATCTTAAACGAAAAGAGATTTTTTGATGAAATTTGAAATCTGTCGATGAATTTTGATCTACTTTATGATAGAACAAAAAAAAAATTTATGATTAAAGGAGCGTAGTTCTAGGAAGGGGGCAGTTAGGGATCGGGGCGGGGTTGGTTTAGCTTCAATTACCTTAATTTTTTGCAAGTCATCCTCATTTGCTACCAGTATCAACATACTAAAAATTTGAGTATGCCCCATGCTTATTAGCTACCTATCTTGAACAACAAAATTCCTGGGCACTGCCCTAAAATGTGTGTTTTCTCGCCAGGCCCCCACTAAAAAAAGTTGTCGTTTACATTTTTTGAATGAGGAAATGTTTCCTAATGATAATTAAAATAAAATCTCTGGGGATGTGTTACAAGGTCTTAGAGTATGTTCCTATGCACCGTGAAATGTTTATAATGTTCTTTGTTTTATGTTTAAATGTAAAACCAACTCATCTCCAGCTTCCTTTTTTGATTTATATTCTTTAAAAGAAAAAAATAAATATTCTTTAAGAAATAACAAAATAAATAAACAACCAAAATTTCAAACAAACTTTGGTAAATTTTGCATTTCTTTTTGTGGAGCTTTTTTATGGAACCAAATGATTTTAAAAAATTTTGATTTTTCTCATGAATGGAATTATTATATGTTCAAAAGAAAACTAAAAAAAGTAATTTTCTCAATTGAAAATATTTTTATATACTTTTAATTGTACCCAGTTTTGTCATCACTCATTTATATTTTACTTTTATACAATATTGATTTAAAGTTTATGTGAGAAACTATATTTAAACACCATTATTTGAATTTTGTTAAAAGTTGCACTGACATTATTTGTACAGTAGTCATTTATTATTTACTTGTTTACTTTAATTTTTATTTTAATTCGTAATATTTGTAAATAATTTGCATCACGAACGGAAAAGTTTAAAATTTGTATTTATTTAATTTATTTATATTTACTAAGTTCAAAGTTCTTCAACAGCGGTTCTCGGTGACAAGACCTGTTTGGTCTTCTTTGAGTATCCGTGTTCTTTATCTTTATTCTTTATTTTTATTTATTTTTAACAATTTCTTTGCATGTAATTTTTCTTATTGATATGTTTGTAAATATTGTGTTAAATATTGTAATAAAGAACACAAAAAAAAAAAAAAAAATCATTTTTGTTCGGCTTAGTTAAAGTTAATATTTCTCAATCAAATATAAACTATATATAAGATACTTTTATAAACTCGTACTATATAATACATAATATACATTTATAATATATATTTTACAAACGCAATATGATTTATTTTTAATACTTAAATTGTATTGCGTTTGTCTAATCACTGTAAAACGTTCTTTTTTCTAGTATTTTGCTTGCTCTATTATTATATTCATATTATAAAGATAATTTTAGAGTAAACAAACTACTAGGAAGAAAACTGGTTTACAGTGGTTGGTCAAACGCAATATGATTTAAGTACTACAAATAAAATATACAAGTGCAAACTTTGAGCAAATTTATATTATTACGTTTTCAGGTAAATCTTCAAAACAATTTGAAAAAACACATCCAGATTGGAACCCAACACTTAAAATGGGCTATAAAAGCAAAAGTTTAAATAGCGAAAGATTCATTAGAATAAAAAAGCGACAACATTAATCAGGAGTTATGAAATCGGATAAAATAATAACTAATGAAGGCTGCAATGATATCCCTACTGATAGTGGCATCAATATTAACGGAAATACTATAGATAATGATGAAATTGATTATCGACATCTCAGCAAACATGATTAAATCGCTTGAAAATAAATTGTTAGAAAAAGATTATCTGATTTACAAGTTAAATAAAGAACTAAGTCTTAATAAAATTGGAACTATAGAATGGTTCGCTACCAATAACAAAGTGACATTTTATAATGGATTAACAAATATTAAAATGCTCATGACTTTGTATGACTTCATATGAAGTGATATACCCTATGCATCGAGATCGGTGTTGTCAAAGTTTAGCAAATTGACTTTGTCTTTGATGAGATTACGTCTTAATTTAACCTTAAAGACCTTGCTTATCGTTTTGAAGTTAGTAACCCAATCGTTTCTTCTGTATTTATTGAACTAACAGATGTCTTATCTATTTATTTATGCTAACTCATAAAATGGCCTGCACGTGAGCAGATATGGAAAACTACACCTAATTGTTTTCGGAAACATTTTGGTACAAAAGTGGTTGTAACAATTGATTGTTTTGAAGTTTTTACGCATAAACCTACAAACTTTTTAGCCAGAGCACAAACGTTTTCAAGTTACAAGCATTACAACACAGTGAAGTTTTTGATCGGTGTTACTCCACAAGGTGTTATTAGTTTTATTTCAAAGGCATGGGGAGATAGAACTAGTGATAAGCATCTCTTTGAAAATTGTAAAATTCTTAATAACCTGTTACCTAGGGATATTGTAATGGCTGATAGAGGTTTCAATATTGAAGAATCTGTTGCTGTTTATTGTGCGTCAGTGAAAATACCAGCTTTTACTAAAAGAAAACGACAACTTGACTCAATTGATGTAGAACAAACATGTCATATTGCATCAATTAGAATTCATGTAGAACGAGTAATTAGAAATCTTAAAAATAAGTATACCATATTACAAGATGTTTTACCATTAGATTACTTTATAAGAACAGATAACAGTGATTATTCAACAATTGATAAAATTGCAATTGTGTCATGTGGTCTAACAAATATGTGTGATTCTGTTATTCCAGTTGACTAAAGTTGACTAGTTTTTCAGTTTTATACAATTTATTTAGTTTTGTAAATTTTATTTATAATTTTTTTAAACAAAGCCACTGCTTTTAACTTAAACTCGAATATTAACTCCTAGAAGAAGCTTAAATGATGCCTGATGCTTCATATTTTTGATGCCTTAAGCTTCATAATAAGTTGTTATAAAAATAAAATAAAACAATGAAATGAACTTTTTTAAATTAAAATAGTTCTAAATAGGTTTGCTAAAATAAACTATTACAAAAGTAATTCTTCTGATATGCAATAGCTGCTCTTCTATATCCTCCAAAATGAAAGTTTTTTATTATTTTTTAGTAGAAAGATGTTTACAATCTGAACATACCCTTTTCTTCTATGGTTTATTATTTAAGTTTAAACATTTTTTTTACATTGAAACAGTTCGCCATCTTCTTTTCCATTGCAATAACAATTTTGTATACTTATATTTAAATGTACATTTTCTTCATCTAACTTTCGTGTGAAATACTTAGCCACTAGTTCTGGGAGTATTACACATTTAAACTTTATTTCACACTCTTTAATAATATCTTCCCATAACTTTTTATCAGGGAAAATGCGTTCTATGTAGTAATCTTTTTCTGTGTAAATAAAGAAATCACAATACTTTTTTTTGCATAAGTTTAGGGTAAGAGGCGCCTTTGTGCCAGATTAATATTAGCGCCCTTACCTGAACTGAACCCCAATGTCAAAAACTATGACTTGTTATAAATTTAATCATTAAAGTATTTCCAATGAATTATTTTATTTTATAAAATAATTACATGTTATATAATACGATAATATACAGGTTATATACATACAATATACAATACTAAATCAAAGCAATCAATAAAATTTGCTTGTCTCGAACATATATTAAGAATTATATTACTTTATAATTATTCATCACTCAAAAATCAAAATACTTTTTACATATTTACTCTTCTAGCTTTAGCAGCTTCAAAGTTCTTTATGAGATCGTTAATATCTATGGTATCCAAAGTATCGCTTTCTATAGATATTATGGATAAGTCCGTTAATCGTTCTTCTTTCATGGTAGACCGTAAATAGTTTTTAATTAGTTTTAACTTAGCAATAGACACAGGTATTGTTAAAAAAATGCGTAATACAATAGTTATATTCGGGAAGATCTCATTTAATGCATTTTTATAAATGTAATTTAAAACCTCGTGAGGAGACAAGTTAGATTTTATAAAAAATTGAGGGTTTTTTAATTCTTCGTTTAGAGCTATACCATTAATATCTTCATCGTTTAAGTTTGCATCGTCGGTTAATTTTATATGCAAATCTTTTTCAATAAATCCTCATTATCCCGTTGTTTTAGTTGGTTGATGTTGTGTATTATTTTAAAATCTTCGTTGTGTTGTTGCAATTATTGAAATCGTTCTGAAATTGACGATATAGTGGTGTCCAGAATCGCGAAGTAGAAAGTAATTTTAAAATCATGTTTTGCATAGTTCACTGTATCATCTGATGCTTTGTAATCGAATAACTTCCTTTTTTTTTCGCTTCCGAGTTTCAGGAAAATCTGGCTCAATATCAAGTTCTCTAGCTTTAACCAATGCAGACGTTATAAGTTCTTCAAATTTCTCATCAGTTCTAAGACTTTTTAAGTTGTTCAAAATTGAATTAAGATTTTCTGTTACTAATTGTAAATCGAATGTGGGCTTTTGCATTATTTTGCTGACAATATTGACAAGATTCAATATATCATACCAAATTGAGGCGGAACAAAAAAATTTAAAAGAAGAAATTTTTGAAGTTATATTATTTGCTTGAGCTCTAGAATCCATGTCTTTTGTGTGGTCATTAGTGATATCTAATAGAGCTTGATAAATTTCTGACATATACACTTTTAGAGTTTCCGAATTTCCCATCTAGTTGCAGAAAGTGGTTTTAGGGTTAGGTTTTTAACGTATTTTTTTAATACATCCCACCGTTTCACACTGGTTGAAAAATAATTATATAGTTCTTGAATCACACTAAAAAAGTTTATCGTCTCTGAAATGATGCGACTAAAATGAAATTTTAGCCGCATCGTTCACTACTAAATTTAATGAATGAGCAGCGCATGGAACAAAAGAAGCTCGTAAATTTATTTCAAGAATTTTTTGTTGGTGTCCATTATGTCTCCCACACATATTGGCTCCGTTATCGTACGACTCTCCGCGTAAATCTGATATATTATTGTTCATTAATTTCAAATGGTTAATGATGAACTCGAATAAACCTACACCGATTGTGTCAGTTACACTTTGGAATCCTAGAAAATGCTCACGTATTTCTGCAACATTTCTAGATTTATTGTGATAAACAAATCTTATGACAATGGTTGACTGTTCAGTATGGCTTATGTCTGGTGTTGTATCAAGAATGATTGAATAATATTTTGAAGAGTGGAGCATTTCTAAAATCTTTTTCTTAATAGCATCACCTATAATGCTAATTATTTCGTTTTGAATCTGATCACCTAAATAATGACTAATATTCTTTTTCTCAGACATTTGAACGCGATGTAAATGTTCAGACATTATTGGATCGAATTTAACTATGGTTTCTATTAATTTCAAAAAGTTTCCATTGTCGTTTTGAAAAAGATTTTTAGATGAACCTCTAAATGCCAAGCATTGTCTTGATAAATACTGTATTATATGAATAATTCGTTTCACGACCGATCGCCAATATTTTTTTTCGGTTTCGTAGAGTCGTTGTTGCATTGCATCAATTGTACATTTTTATTTTAGTGACATTCTCAATTCGCTATATTTTGAACTGTTTTTTATGTGCCCAACACTAATTTCGGGAACATTTAATATGTGGCTTAAGTGTTGCCAATCGTGACAACCACTAGTAAGTTGTGTAGTATTGTCAGACATTAATTTGCAAAAGTAACAAAATACTGAATTATGAGTTTTCTAATAAAGCAAATAACTCCTACAAATTTTTTCCCCGTTTGATAAAGTTCGATAATAATAATTATCAGAAAATTTACGTCCAGACTCATTTTTTGGCAAGTCTTTCAAAATTAATTGCTTAGGATCATTTTCTAATAAACAACCTCTTAATCTTATATTAATTTGTTTTGCCCAAGTAGCCGGATCGCTAAAATCAATTTTTTCGGAATCGGAATCGATTTTATTAATTTCTTTATTTATGGAGACACCAGAAGAAGAACTTGTTGTTTCGGGATTCAGATCTTGATTTTCTTCCGCTGCAGTCGTAATAGGATTAACAGTTTTAAAGTTAAAATCAATTTTTTCGGATTCGGAATCGATTTCATTATTTTCTTTTGATTCGTTTTCTATTGTAGAGTTTGTAGATACACCAAAAGAACTTTGTGTTTCGAGATTTAGGTTTTGATTTTCTTCCGTTGCAGTCGTAGTATTGTAAATTATACTTACGTTGAAATTTTATAATGAATGCCTGATGAAAATCAATAAATATTTGTTTTACACAGAAGAAAAATGCAAAATTTTGAAACATATGGCCTAAAGAAATTATATAGAAATTCTATAGAATGTTTATTAATTTCTATAGAAATTGCTATAAAACTTTTTTTTCTATAAAAAAAAAGAAGAAAAAAAGTTCTATAGGAATTTCTATAGAAATTAACAGAGATTCTATAGAAGTTCTTTAGATTTCTATAGAAATTCTATAGGCCATATGTTTCAAAAGTTTATAGAAATTCTATAGAACTTTTTTTCCTGGGGTGGTGGTCTTGACTAGACGTAAACATCATAAATGAACATATATGTTACATTTTACGCAAACGTCGCACATGAACATATGTGTGTATATGTAAAATGCCGCGCGCCGCGGTGACGTCTTTATCAAACGAAGTTGAGCGATCTACACCGATCGCATCGCACGAAGTCACGAGTGCGCTTTCATAGCGTAGTAAAATAAGGTATACGTTGCGCCCGCGTTTCCAGTATCTCTCTAATAAATCCATATATGTCACTTTTTATTTTATATTATTTAATTTTTTTATATTTAATTTTAATTTCTTTTATTTAGTGAGGTGGCGCCGAGTAAAAGAGGCGCCTGACGGCGCCTTTTTCACTTGGCGCCCTTATGCGGGGCACAATATGAACAACCGTACGCGGCGGCCCTGTATATATATATATATATATATATATATATATATATATATATATATATATATATATATATATATATATATATATATATGTATATATGTATATATATATATATATATATATATATATATATATATATATATATATATATATATATATATATATATATATATATATATATATATATATATATATATATATATATATATATATATATATATATATATATATATATATATATATATATATATATATTAGTAGAAAATCACTTAACAAAAATTTTTTTCATTTTACACTGTGTTTTATCAACAAAGACTCATCGGAAATGAATGATAAAATAATAAAACTTCAATTTATACAAAAATTAAATTACAGGAAGTCGCTAATGTCTTAACTACTGTAAATTTTTACACATTTGTGGAATTTGCTGACACTATTGTAAAAAGAATTCTTTAGAAATGATTACTCATGCTTTTTGAAAATGTTTTTTTTAAAAGGGTATTTAATGTAAATATTATTTGAACTCATTTATTTTTATAGTTTTTTAAGAGAAACTTATTTACGCGCCTACATTTAGAAATTAATTCCGATTTTTTTTTTTTTCGATGAAACACAGTGTAAAGTGAAATAAAATTTTGTTAAGTGATTTTCTACTAATATATAATTGCTCTGATATATATATATATATATATATATATATATATATATATATATATATATATATATATATATATATATATATATATATATATATATATATATATATATATATATATATATATATATACATTTATATCAATAGTTCTATAGATTGTTGCATTTGGGAAGTACGGAAGGAAAAAAATGATTCTTACGCCAACAAATACGTCACTTTTAATTACTTTTGACTTTCGTCCAACATTTGCGAGTTGTCAGAAAGTAAAAACCATTAATTTAATTACAAATTAATCGTTTTTAAAAAACCCGCAAAAACGCATATATATATATATATATATATATATATATATATATATATATATATATATATATATATATATATATATATATATATATATATACAACCCTTAGATGTTGTCCGAAAGTTTTTTCCATATTTTGTTGACAAAAATTAAAAATTAAAATGCAAGACCGGAATTTTTTTTTTTTAATAATGATAGACTGCCCGCCCCAACCAAACCCTCAGTCGATGTAGCAGCACTCCCTTGCGGGTCAGGCTATTTGTCAGTCGATGTAGCAGCACTCCCTTGCGAGTCAGGCTATTTGTCAGTCGATGTAGCAGCACTCCCTTGCGAGTCAGGCTATAAGATAGTCGATGTAGCAACACTCCGCGCATGATTTACAGTAAAAAAAATAAAAATAAAAACATTGTTTATATTGTTAAAAACATTCAAAATGTTATAAAAACATTCAGAATGTTTTTAAAAACATTCTGGTCAATTAAATTAGCGTTTTTGTGGTTTTTTTAAAAAACGATTAATTTGTAATTAAATTAATGGTTTTTACTTTCGTCCAACACGGAAATGTTGGACGAAAGTCAAAAGTAATTAAAAGTGACGTATGTGTTGGCGTAAGAATCACTTTTTTCCTTCCGCTCTTCCTAAAGCCAACAAACTATAGAACTATATATATATATATATATATATATATATATATATATATATATATATATATATATATATATATATATATATATACAATGAACGTTAATTTATGATAAAAAGAGAGTTACTTGTCCAAAACCTAAGCTTAGTGGAATAATTTTTTTTATATTTGAATGAGGAGGGTTGCATACCTAGTTTTCCATAATTCATTTGGTCTGTAATTTAATTAATGATTCAGCCAAGATTTGTATTACCTGAGCTTCATAAGTACGTAAGATAAATGAATTAATATATATATATATATATATATATATATATATATATATATATATATATATATATATATATATATATATATAAATATATATGTATATATTTATAAAATTAAGCCTTGTTCTTAGAAGAGAATTTCGTGAAGTTGATGTTAAAACAATCTTTCGTTTTGGTAATCCCTTGATCAATATACTTTGCCAAAACAAGTCTAAACTGCCTTCGAATAGTCATCCAGAAGTACCAACTTAATTGCACATGTAGTGCATATTATATTGGTGAAACAAGAAAAAAGATTTCCACACGAATTCAAGAACATAAAAATAATGTTACAAAAGCCATCTGGGAAAAAGAACATCTGGAACAGTAAAAAAAAAGTTGTTACAAAACCCAACTGGAAAAAAGAACATCTGGAATAGTAGAACATTTACAATACTGTAATGGTAAAATAAACTGGGAAAACCCTAAAACACTTTCTTTTATTATAAACAACTACAAAAGAAAAATTTGTGAGACCATTGAAATACAACGTGTACAGTGTTCAAAATCTAAAGAAAACGTTTTAAATCGTGACCATGGCAATTTAGTGATGACTCACTATTGGAAATTATTTTTTGTAAAATAAAAAAATGTTGAATATCTGACGTTGCAATGACATCATTTGGTTACGTTCATTAAAAATTCGCGATTCTTTTGTAACCCAACATGTTTCTAAAGCAACACACATCAGACAAAATCAAAATCCTTCTACAATAGACCTATTATTTACGTCTGATAAAAACATGATTTCCTTTTTAACTCATCTAGCACCCATTGGCAAAAGTCATCATCAACTACTCTACTTTACTGTGTCAATTGAATCTATTGTAAATATACCGCCATACCGTACAAAACATTTATACACAAAAGGGAACTATGACAAAATTACTGAAGGCCTTGCAAATATTAAACTCTGTCCAACATCCAACTCAGACGAACTATGGAGTATCTTTTTCAATAAACTTAAAACTAGTATCAACAATAATATACCAAAATCTAACTTTAAAAATATAAAACGCTTGAAATGGACTTTCAAATAATCAATTTAAACTTAAACGAGAGAAATATCGTCAATATATATTGAACAGAAATGATGAAACATATAATGAGTACCACATTTCACGAAACAAAACTAAAGCAGCGTGCAGAAAAGCAATTATTGAATTTGAAAAAAAACTTGTTACAGACATAGACCAAAATCCAAAAGCATTATACTCATATGTCAAATCAAAAAGAAAAAAAAAAGAAGCTTTCCCTGACATCCAATACAATAGTATTGTTGCAACTACTGATCTAGATAAAGCTCATCTATTCAATAGTTATTTTGCTAATACTTTTTCAAACAAAAAAATAATAGCAATAACACCATTTAACCTAACATATAAAAATGTAAACCCACTGACAAACAATATTGAGCTAAGTCCAGAAATTATCAAAACATACCTCAAAAGTCTAAACTTATCTAAATCGCCAGGTCCTGATGAATTACACCCAATAATATTTAAGAAAACTTGCTTTCAAATATCTAAACATTTATCTACTATTTTTAACAATGTCCTTGAGAGTGGATCAATACCCCAAATATGGAAAGACGCAACAATTACACCCATATTCAAAAAAGGAGACAGATCAAAAGCACTTAATTATAGACCTATCAGTATAACTTGTACTTCAATGAAAATCTTTGAAAAAATTATAAAAAATCATATTATGACACGCCTAATTAACAATAACTTATTAAGTCCACACCAATATGGATTTTGTCCAGATCATTCCTGCTTTACTAACCTTTTAACTGTAATTAATTATTGGACATCATCACTTGATAATAATATTCCCATCAACAACATTTATCTCGATTTTGAAAAAGTTTTTGACAAAGTTCCACATAAACTTCTTATTTCTAAACTAATAGCTTATGACATAAATGGATCAATACTATATTGGATTGAAAAGTTTTTGAAAAACCGTAGACAAAGAGTTATTGCTAATGGTAATCCAGAAAAAAATATAAAAGTAAACATTAAACCCACAAATTGTGAACGAGATTAAGGTGTTCACATAGATTCGAACTTATTGTTTTCTAAACACACAACTATTCACGTCAACTAAGCCACACAAGTTATAAGAATAATAAAAAGAACATTTTTCGCCATATCCAGATTTATTATCCTTTAAAAAACTATTTTCAGCTCTAGTCCGCCCTCACTTACAATACTGTGGATCAATCTGTAACCCTGGATTTCTCATAGACAAACGGCAAATAGAAAATGTGTTAAGAAGAGCTTCGAAACGAATTAATGGATTATATGATCTATCGTATGAACAAAGATTGTTGGCGTTAAATGTGACAACTATAAAATACAGGCTACTTCGTGCAGACCTAATCAACGTCTATAAATGGTACAAAAATAACAATAGTGATAGAAGTCTTTTTGAAATAGATATTAGAGTGATGTCATCTGCACGGCCGTTATATTGATTATTGTAATTACGGACTATTAAGTAGTTAATCTGAGTTGTAATAGCACGCGTGTCAATATGGCCGCTTCTTAATAAAAATATATAGATTATATATTTAGTTAGTATTTATTCCTCCATTATGACTAACCCCAACTAAACAGGTTATGGATTCAGCACGCTTCCTCTGCGTGGAGGGAAGTGCTGTGGAGGGAAGCGATGGATGAAGAAATAAAATCATTAAATGAAATCATTACGTACACCCTCACTACTTTGCCAAATGGTAAGAACCTAATAGGAGTTAGATGGATTTACATGAAAATCTAATCGTACACCAAATGGATACAAAAAGTGCACATTTACATGCTTTAATAGAATATAAAATTTATGTCTCTCAACCACCTGGCTATAAACAAGCCAATAGTGAATTAATTTGGAAGTTGAATATGGTTTTAAACAAAATGGGAGAAACTGGAACAAATTATTAAAAGATTGTCTTATTGAAATGAGTTTTACTCAATCTGAATCCAACCCATGTGTTTTTATATACAATAAAAATCATTCAAAAATTATTAGTGATTATTTGGGTTGATGATATTATTATAGTCACCAGTTCCACTAAAGCCATGAACTATTTTAAAGAAAAACTTAACCAAAAATTTAAAATGAAAGATTTAGGAAAAATAACAAATTTTCTTGGAATAACTTTTGTTCAAAGTTTTGACAAAATAATAATGAACCAAAAGGCAAAACCTCACTAATATATTACATCAATATGGAATGGGAGATTGTAAACTTAGAATAACACCATGTGAAACAAAACTAAAACCATATATGATGAAGAACCGCAAAACGAAATAAATTCAGACAAACTTTATTGTGAAATGGTAGGAAGTTTAGTTTATGTAATGAAATGTACTCGCCCTGACCTTAGTTTTGTTGTCACAACATTATCACAAAAATTGTCAAAACCAAATAACAGAGATTGGACAATGCTTAAACATGTTTTTCAATATATGAAAGGTACTCTGGACTATTCCTTAATTTTTAGAAAAACGCAACAAAGTATTGATTTGAATGCATTTTGTGATGCTGATTGGGGAGCATCCTGCAATGATTGAAGAAGTATTACTGGTTATTCTTTTAGTCTTTACCAGAGTGGACCAATCATAGCAAGGAAATCTAAGAAACAAGCCTCAGTTGCTTTGTCAACATGCGAAGCTGAGTATTTGTCAATATCTGCCACATGTCAAAAGGTACCATACCTTACCCAATTTCTGAAGGATATGTAAAAATCACTAAACCAGTGAATTTCGAAAGCGATTATCAAGGTTGAATTGCTTTATCGAAGAATCCAGTAAAGCATTTACGTTCAAAACACATCGATATATGATACCATTTTAGAGAAGAGGGTATCATGAAGAGAGTATCTTCATAATAGAAAGATAACCTTGGAATATGTACCATTAATTGAAAACTTAGCAGATATTTTTACACAACCATTTAAAAAGGACTCAATGAAAATATTCTGAGACATATTTGGAACTTGACTTTTTCGTAAATTTAGATTTTGACATCATGTGGGGGGAGTTAGAGTGATGTCATCTTCACGGCCGTTATATTGATTATTGTAATTACGGACCAAAGTAGTTAATCTGAGTTGTAATAACTTGTCAATATGGCCGCTTCTTAATATAAATATATAGATTATATATTTAGTTAGTATTTATTCCTCCATTATGACTAACCCCAACTAAACAATAGATAGCCACTTTATTACTAGTGGTCATGTGTATGAAATAAAAAAACAATCTTCACGATTAAATTTACGAATGAACTTTTTTTTCTCTAAAAATAATAAATAAATGAAACTCTCTTCCTAACGACATTGTATCAGCGTTATCTCTAAAAATGCTTATGCTGCTTCTTGATCATCATCTAAAAAATGAATGGCTTCTCTATGACTAATCCACATTTTATTTTCTATTAGTTATACAAACTCTGTAATTGTCAATTATTATACAACTAGTTTGACTGTTTATGCCTACACTATTGTAAAACCCTAATGTTAAAAAAAAAAATTAAAATTTTTTAAACGGTTTTTTTTGTTTGATTATGGCTCTCACTATATGAGCCGAAATATTACTTAAAAAGAAAAAAAAAATAGTATGACGCCGTATATGATGTTTTAATGCTTATTTTATATATATATATATATATATATATATATATATATATATATATATATATATATATATATATATATATATATATATATATATATATATATATATATATATATATATATAAAGACCCATTTTTGTCTAAAATAGCACATTTAGGAAAAGTATTATAACCAGCTATCGGCAATGTTACAGGCATCAGTTTTATGCCATAGTGTTTCTAAAAACTTAATATATATTTGCTTTTTTATTTATTTGTTATTTAAAAAGAGATTTGGTATTTTAAGGAGAAGGTTTCCTTTTGTATTTTATTATAAAATAATATAAATGCCATAGCCAATCAGTTGCTAAATTTAATTCAAAATTCACGTCTAAACAAAGTTGTGTAGAACTATTGTTGAAAAGAAATAGATTTATTTTATCTGTAAGCAAAATCGGGTCTAACTTTACTAATGTATTATTTAAGTGATTTATGTAAACTAAGAATAAGGGAGGACCAAGTACCGAACCTTGTTTTACTCCACACTGGACTTTAAATATTCTGTATTACTTATTTAAAACATAATGTTTTCTATCATTAAGGTAACTTTTAATCAAAACCTCTTATAAACTGACCCTTAATGCTTCAACTTTTCTATCAAAATAAAAGGATCAACGTTGTCAAACATTTTTGATAAATCGATAAATGTATTTCAAGTAATTTTCTTTTCATTAAAACCATTATTTATTTGATTCATTATACTTCTTTCTAAAGTTTTTGCAATCGTCAAAAGAATAGATATAGAGCAATATTTGCTTTTCTTAGTTTTAGGAGCCAAATTATTTATATTTGTCAATACAAATAGTTTGTCTCCTTAATTTGAAAAAACTTTTGTAATTTTTAATTATTCTGTGAAAAATAGAAATTCTAAAAATTAAAAAAAAGTTTGTAACGGTTCAAAATAATCTTTAATCACGTTTTCATTTTTATTTATTATGCTTCAATTACTATTTTTGATAAAATTCAAGGACGTTTCATACTCTTAAAACAATGATTTGAAAGACATCTGAAAAAATGCATCTCTAAATAAAGATTTGATGTTAATAATCTAATTAGACACGGTTGAACCTATGTCAGTGAAAAATATTCTTTAACTGTAGCTCTTGGTTCATATAAATTAATGTTATCAATTTTAATTGGTTGAGGCGAAAAACAATTTTTGTCATTTGTTGGATTATTTTCCACATTTGTGAAAACGTCTCTTCACTATGTACTTTCGGATGAGTTTCTGGATCATGTCCACATTTTTTATGCAACCATCATCTTTACATAAGCTAAAATTTGGTTATAATATGACTTAGTAGAATCGAGGAAATGATATTTGTATGTTCTCTCATAGGTAAACTTTTATTGCAAACATAAAGTTGCAAACATAAAATACTCATTAACTAACACCGGATTTCTAGCCTATATTTAATATTTAATAAATACTATTGTCACATTTTATTCTTGCACTCTGTTGCATTTAAAGATGGTATTTTATTTTTATCTGGAATGTTATTATCTAGGAGGTAACAAAATTAAGACTAAGAACCAACAATGTTTTAATATTAACCTAATTACTTTTTTTTTAGATTTTTTTGTTTAGCAAACATTAATATAAATGTAGAGCTGTAATATCAAGATAAGATGCTTTAATAGAAATGTTGTTATGCAAGTACAATGGTGCATAAAAAACACACAAACTCTACGATTTTTTGAACTTTGTTGAACAAATTGTTGTTCAGCTTTTGCAACCTGTGTCACAGCCTGTGAAAGTCATCTAAATCATCTTTGATTCAAAACTTATACCAATGTACTCCACTACAAACAATAAGCTATCCCGTTGGATGTAGTGACGGCGCTCAAAATCTAATAATCATGCTAGATACAAATACAAGTATTTATTTGGAAGTTCAACAATGCATTTCCTCAGCACTCATAAATGCATTGACTATTTGCTTGGAGCTAAAATCTCACTTCATAGCACTTCATGTCACATTGGTATGTGTCCTAGCTATTTTAGCTAAGAGTGAAAGTATGTGACATAAGGTGACTAATGTGTACATTTGATCAATGAGAACACCTTCTGTAGGTCTTACGTATAGCTCTGATGCATGAACCAATAGGCGTTTTTTTTATTTACTAATTTTCATTATCCGTTTTATTGGGATAATGGCTTATATCATTATTGAATAATTGAAACAAGCAGTTGCGTTATTAGACACAATTTCTGCGAGCAGTTGCATCTAATAATACAATTGCTGTATCAATATTAAATACCTTTTTAACACGACAATAGGCTCGAACATCTAAAAGTTGAAAAATGCGCATTGAATGAGTCGGTAAATTAACAAGTTTGACGTTGTTTTAAATACAAAGTAGAGCAATCTGTTATCTAACTTTATAAAGCCATTTTTACAACAATTTACAGAAAGATTTTTGGATTTAAAAATTATAAAAGAATGAAGCGCAACTCCAGCAGCGTTTGCACAGTTGTTTATTTCGTAGTTTATTTTATTTTTATTTTCAGAGTACTCGTTGATGTTTGCTTTAAAAAATTGAGTTTTGTATGTGCTGAAATATTTACTTATCATATTTTTAGTTAAAGAAACTAATCTCAGAGTTATAATGTAAACAACTTGTTGCCTAACGCCCAACATCCTGCAGTTTTCTTGCTTAATCTTGTTTCCAATGTTTGATAAAAGCATGGTACCATACTTATTCTGGTTAACCTTTTATAAATAAGTTTTTTTTTTTTACTATTTAGCAGCAAGTTTAACTTGTTGTTTGCGAGTTCCATTGAAACCCCAATCGGCTGATAAGCATTTCAAATAATTTAATTCAGTGGAAGTATTTAAAAGGATGGCTGTGCCAGTAGCAATAAAGCTTGCAGGATTTTTTATCCTAAAGGTAAAAAGTTTTTTTATAATGATTATTTCCCCTAAACCTTAAAAATGCTTTTGGGTATTTTTTTTCTTTTTTCTTTTTTCTTTTTTTGTTTTTTATTTCGTCATTAAAAAAAAGAATACAATGCCGTTTTATATAAATAAAATTTACATGACCGGGGCTAAAAGAAGACATAATTTGCCTTATCACTACGCCCCGACGTGCTTTCATCAGCAAGCGTGTACAATCATTAAAATGTAAACATAAAATTATTTTGTACGATATAAAAAATAAATACAAATTTTACAAGTATGTTAAGATCAGTAACTAATCTATAAACAAACAAAAAAAAATTGTAAAAAAAAATAAAAAATAAAATAATAATAATAATATTTACACCTAAAAATTAAAAATAATTTAATTGAAGAATTTAAGGAAGATTTAAATTAAAGACCAGTTAATAAGATAAGTGTTAAAAAAGCAAAAAAAAAAAAAAAAAAAGAATAGGCGACGAAGTAAAGAATCTTAAAAAGAATTTAATTCATTAACATCGCTAAGAAGTTTTTGTTTTTATTTTTGTTAGTATTGTGGTTTACCCTCCTACGGCTAGTTATTATATTGAGGTCACATACCCGGGCTCATGAAGACAAGTTCAGCTCACTAAAGAGCATCATCACCCGCTTCGCTAACCAAGAATAAGTGCACTTATTAAACTCACTAGTGAGTTTAAGAAGTACGAAGTAAGTTAGAGTGAAATTCAGAAGAAGTTGAGTTAAAAAGATAGCATAGAGAAAGCGTACAGATATTGCATTGGATGTTAGAATGTACAATTTATACTATCAATTAGATTAACTAATTAATGTATTTGTGTAAACGTAATAATCATTGCTGATGACGTTTGTTTATACTTGTTAGAGTTGCTTTTGGTATTGTAGTTGATCCTCCTCCGGCTAATTGCCATATAGAAGCCACATACCAAGGCCTGTAAAGACGAGTTTAGCTAACTAAAGAGCAACATAACCTACTTCACAGACCAAGAGCAAATGATTTTAAGAAGAACGAAGGATCATAGAGTGAGAGTTGGAAGAAGTCGAGTTAGAAAGAGAGTATAGAGAAAGCGGACAAATACTATACCAGGTAATAGAATGTGCAATTTACGTTCATTATCAAGTTACCTTCATAGGAACTTTGCTACGTATAAAGTTTTTCATAGTTTACTAACATAACTTGTCATATATTAAATATTATTTATATACTAAAGTTGCTTTTGGAATGCCGCAAATGATGCTTTACATAATGATAAGTTTTTAGATTTTATTTTTGCGATTGCAGAATTAAATTACTTGTCAGTGTAAATTCCTGTTTGTTCTGCTTTCCATTATTTGAATCTTTTAAAAATTTCTTTTAAACAGTTGACAAAAATTTTTTTGCATATTCTAGCTTGTTTTTGCATATTCTGGCTTATTAATGCTAAATATTGCCATAATTATTTATAAATGTTACAACTTCATTAAAAAAAAATTAGAAA
Source organism: Hydra vulgaris (assembly GCF_038396675.1). NCBI lineage: Eukaryota > Metazoa > Cnidaria > Hydrozoa > Anthoathecata > Hydridae > Hydra > Hydra vulgaris. The sequence goes on along the minus strand of NC_088921.1, from coordinate 68,663,443 downwards.
ACTATTATTGATATTAAAACCTCAAAGAATGTAAGAGCAGAAGCATATTTATTCATTTAAAATTTATATTTAATTGCAATTAAATATTTTTCTCAAAAACTCTATGCAGTTTTTGTGAAAAAAGAAACTGTTAGTAATAATTTGGCCGCCCACTGTATTTATAAGACTTTTTATTAATTTAAATAAAATTAGTTCATTCATTAATTCAAAACAGTTTTTAAGGTTTTAGGCTGAAATTATTTTTTTTTGAAACAAGAAAATCAGATGATTAATAAAATTCAAAATAATTAACTTGTAGTTACTGTTTTTAACTGACGCTTAAAACTTTTAATAGAAAATTAAATAGTTTTTACGGACAAATGTTTTTATTTTTTTATTTTTTATTGTTTTTTGTACTTTTTTTGTTCTCTTATTTTCGTTGTTGTCAAACTCTTTTTCTTTTCTTCTTTTTTATTTTATTTTTTTAATCTATTATTTATGTTTCAAGGTTTCAAATTTTATATAATTTTTTTATTTTTTTTATTTTTGTGTTTGAAAGTTTTGACCACGTAAAGTTTCCTTTCCTGGGTATTTATGTTCCCAGACTCCAATGATCTTTTTTTTCTTGCAAAACATTCTCATTGGACATAAGCATAAACATAACTAAAGTTTTCGCCATGCCTGAATGTGTGATATCTGAAACATCAAAAAAATGTGTCACATCTAAATGTGTCATATCTGAAACATAAAAAATTTTTAAACTACTCCGATACATGTTTTTTTTTACTTTCTGTTTTCTTTTTAATTTACTAAATAAGCCAAATGAATAATTTTTCATTAATATATCTAAAACGATGGTCTATTTATCAATATGTGTTTCTTGCGTGAAAGAAAACCGAAAAAAAAAACAAGCTTTAAAATGAAAATAAGTTTTTATATCAAAGCTCGAACAAAGATAAAAAGAGGCCTCATAATAATTTTTACTAAAAATTTTTATTGGTCAAATGAGTATTAAAATTATGTATTCAAAAGTTTATTTTTAAATTAAGTATACAAAATAGATTAATTATAATTATACAGAAAAGAGATTTAATGACTCAAAGCTGTTCATCTTTTGTATTTTTTTAATTTTTGTATTTCTAGAAATTAAGGTTGTTTTGCTAAGATACAAAGATGATATAACTATGGACCTTCGGTTCAACAATTTATGCAAGAAATAACTTTCAAAAATAAACCATGGTTCCCAAGCTCTTCGTGTTGGTCAACTTTTAACGATGGAAGTTCTATAAATAACAATCTATAAATAACAATCTTGCTTGCTTAGTATTCAGATAGTTGCTCGCATAATATTTATATTTTCTCCATAGTCCATAATAATTTTTTTGATCAATTTGGAATCATAGATATTTGAATATTTTCGAAATCTTTAGTTTTTTTTAAGTTTGTGCTCACGAAAATCATCTACGCGATGTTTCTGTAACTTTTTGGAGTAAACGTTGTGTGTGGGTATAGGTTAGCTTAGAATTGATAATGGATTGGGACTTTGAACTTGTAAAAGGATTTAAGATCTTAAAAATTGTCAACAGTTATTCAAAAATAATTTTCTGACAAGTTTATTTAATCGTGTTTCGACTGCTTCGATCTTGCTCTTTTTTTCATATTAAGCTAGTTGAATCGTACTCTTAACCCATTTTAAACACTTTCTTACACAGACTATATTGTTTAACTCTTCTATATACATACTTCATTATTTAAATCTTTTTTAGACAGACTCCATCTTTTATTTCTTCTTTTAACAGACTCCTATGTTTAAATCTACTTGGAACCCACTACAATTGTTTAGTTAAAAAAAACATAAAATGATTTTAACTAATTTTAAGAAATTTAAATTTTGAACCTTTTCTTTCCAGCATTTTTCTGATCTTTATAATTAGTTTTATATTCAGAGGCGCAAAGCGGTGAGAATGCGGGGTTTATATTCAGAGGCGCAAAGCGGTGAGAATGCGGGGTTTATATTCAGAGGCGCAAAGCGGTGAGAATGCGGGGTTTATATTCAGAGGCGCAAAGCGGTGAGAATGCGGGGTTGAGTAAACCGAGCAAACTTTTACTATTCTTTCTATTATTTGTGACAAGAATTTTTAAAAGTCACCTTGAGTCGTTTTAAAAGTCAAAAAATTAACAGAATTTTTTATTATTTAATATTATACGAGCAAGTATCTGAATACTAAGCGAGCAAGTATATGAGCATTAAGCGAGCAAGTATATAAGCATTAAGTGAGCAAGTATATGAGCATTAAGGGAGCAAGTATATGAGCATTAAGCGAGCAAGTATATGAGCATTAAGCGAGCAAGTATATGAGCATTAAGCGAGCAAGTATATGAGCATTAAGCGAGCAAGTATATGAGCATTAAGCGAGCAAGTATATGAGCATTAAGTGAGCAAGTATATGAGCATTAAGCGAGCAAGTATATGAGCATTAAGCGAGCAAGTATATGAGCATTAAGCGAGCAAGTATATGAGCATTAAGCGAGCAAGTATATGAGCATTAAGAAAGCAAGTATCTTAGCATTTGCTCAGGTAGTTGCTTATTATTTATCTTAAATTTTTCTTAAATAAATAATATTAACAGGAATAATCCTATTGATGAGTAAACTATATATGCGTTACTTTTTTACTTGTTCTAACTTAATAAATTTGTATTTTGATCGACTTGGAATAAAAGATAAAGGCCAACATCATGTATTTAATGAGCAGTTCTACTATCAGAAAAATTAAAAAAATGATATTAAAATAGTATACATCATACTATATATCAATAGCAAGTTCTAACTCTGAGTTTTCAGGAAATGTGTAGTTTTTCATAATCTGCAGTTACCATAAAAAATACATGAGCTTAAACAGAAGGTAAACAAATGCGTTTATCCTAAAAGTTTAAGTTTATTTATCCTTTAATTGATTAAAAAAAAAAGTTAAGCGAAAAATAAAAAAATAAAAACCGAGGTAGACAAAGTATCTATAATTATGTAACAAAGTTTTTGATACAATTTACACCTTGCACATTAACAGCTTTTCGCAAAGAGCGTTCAAGTGACGTACAATTCGATTAGTAAAAAACTGTTCCTTCACAATGCAATCGTTCACTCCAGGTACTGACTGTGACCCCAAAAGTTGTAAACTTATAAAGCTGAAGGTTGCGTCTGTGGCACGCAAAAATGGACTTTTTCAATGTTTTTGGCTATCTTGAGCTGTTGAATAAAAGCGCCTCGCTTTCTACTGTTTTCAAAAGTCGTTAAACCCAACAGTTTCAATATTTTAGCGTATGGTAAGTGCTTTATTGATGCAATCTTTTTAGTTGCACGCTGCTTCACTTTTTCCAGTGATTCAATTTTGTGCTTTAAAAACGCCGACCGGCTGACGGCTTGACATCCAAACTCGAAATGCAGGCGTATGCAAGCTGTATATTATAGACGCCGCAAAACAAAACTCAAAATATGGAATGCTTTTTTAGCCAACCAATGATCTGATTTGTTGTTAAAGCTATTGTTTACACTTTATTTTTTAAATTTAAATTGTCTGATACCATGACTCCAAGATCACTTTCAATTTTGATAACTGCAATTTGTTTTCAAGCTCTGTCATTGCTTTCACTATGAATACTTTTTGTTGACATGAGCATACGCCAAGTTCTGGACACTTTTACGGTTTTGTCTAAGTCATTTTTCAAGGTTTACCAGTTTTCTTTAGATTTGATGATGCTCATGTTTTTAGTATCTTTTGCGTATGATTTAAAATGATGCGATATGTTGTCTGGAAGATCGTTGACATTTAAAAAGAAAAATAATACTGGTCCTAAAACCAATCTTTGCGGAACTCTACTTAAGACAGGTACCCAATTTGATATGTGTTCATTCACAACTACCTTTATTGGCAGTCTGAACGCAATGGTTATATTCACTTCAATAATGCATCATAAACTTGCTGCATACACTTAAAGCATATTGCTTACACTTTGAGTTTATGAAACAAGCGTTGATGAGAAATTAATCAACACTTTCTTCATAAAAAAAGGAAATTAAGTCACCAGCATAATTTAGGTGAGTAGCATGTGTCAAGGCATCACATGCCTCAAGTAGATCGGCTGTTCAGCCTCGTTAGTGTATGAAGACATTCTGCATTTTTGAAAGCTGTTTCTTGACAACTCAATGACACATAACTTGATCATGAATAAAGACTTAATAAATTTTGTAAACGGTTGAGGTTAGAGATACCGGTCTGTAGTTCTTAGCGCCAACTTTGCTATGTTTTTTTTTTTTTTAATTGGCGTTATGTTATAACTAGATCTTTAAGCCTGTTTAAGCAAGATCTATTAAAGCCTATATTGAGCCGAGATAGCTCAGTCGGTTAAAACGCTGCTAAAAAGTTCGGAATAATTATTGGCTGTAGCAGCAGGATTGCAGGTTCAAATCCCGTCTCCGTCTAGTCAGCATACAAGTAGCACTTCGGTAATAAGTGAACTCGTCTCGATTAGCTCTGCTATTACGATGTTTCCTTCTCGACTAGTAAATAAATAATCTAGTCGAGTGAATGAAAATTATCGTTTAAGCCTTGTTACACTCTGGCATTTTATGACACCTGATAAGATATTGAACACATTGCTTGATTTGCACGTATGCATGGAGAAGATTTTGGTTAGTTTTTGATGGTCTCGCTATTGTCTTCTTGCAAGTCAATCTAAGTCAATGCTAACTTCACTACTTTGACAAAATTTTTGGATGCAGCCACATGTGTCTCGTAATACAGGCATTTTGCGAGAGACACAAGGCTGCATTAAAAATGTAGCTAAAATAATGAAGTTGGATATGATGAATCTGGGTATAAAGAGATCGTTTTTTAGCCACACACGAGCCAATATGAATTGGCTCGTGTGTTGCCAAAAAAAAACTGTCAAAAAGAAGTTTTGCAAAACAATTTTCTCTCATCAGTACGTTTTTGGTGTGACTATTGATGCTATGCCTTCAGCATGGAGTAAGTCATGAATCTAAAATACCCAGAGCGTATTTATTTCTTTGAAGTTGAACCCTGAAGCCATATTTAATTGTAATCGACAAAAATCTAGTGTAGTAGACAATTTCGTTTAAGAAAATTTACTCAATTGGGAGGTTTGGTAACATAAAATTTATAATAGATAATATATATAATAAATAATAATTTAATTCCATTTCTTTTATATTTTTAATAAAAATAATAGTAATGATAATAATAATAATATCTTATATACTGTATATTTGTTCTATTAATATTCGTGTTAAATAAATTTAAATAATCATAAAAACATCATAATCATAAAAACATAATGAGAAATTTCAAAATAACCATAAAAACATAATGAAAAATAATCATAAAAACATCATAAGAAATTTTTAAAATTTTTATGTAAATCTTGAAATTATATTTAATACCAATAACACAAATCGAACCTTTTGTGTGCTATACAAAGGACAATTTTTTTGAACTTTATTAAAAGTCAGTTTCCACTTATCTTTTTTTTTTACTGGAACCGGAAAGAAAAAGATAATAATAATTGCGTGAGCATGCGTAGTTTTGCTTTGGATAAATTAACATTCATACTACGCATGCTTGTATTTTTATTTTTTCCTTTCCTTTCCCATTTCCGTACCAAAAAAGATGAGTGAACTTTTCTTTTTAGGCCTGTTGTCATATTTGACCTGTGATTTTTTCACATAAACACAGCATTAAAATTATGATGCATTTCTTTTCTCAAAACAATAAGAATCTGTGTCTTACATACTTTAATAACAGTTTATATTCATTTACAAACTTCAAAAATAACCTTTAAAACTTGAATAAACATATTAATAACCACACTTAAACCGTACAAACATATTAATTACTACACCTAAACCGTACAAAAATATTAACAACAATTATCAATTAAAACCTCACTTGACACAATTAAAATCTCACAATTAAAACTCACATAAAAACACAATAAAAAACTCACATAAAAGAATACTCCAGCATTTTATCTAGTTTAATCACGCTCCTCCTTGAACCTTAAGAGTTGCACAAACAGGAATCAAGATATTTTTAGGCATACATCGCTCTCAAGGACTTCGTTGTAAAGGCGCGACTGTTTCTTGAAGAGTATTTTACCATAAAGACCAAATTGAATGTATTTTTAAAGCACTTCTTTTGCTTCGAATACACCTTCACTTTGGTCTTCATTGTTTTTCATAAGTTTTGCCCTTATTCTTTTTTTACGTCAGGAATATGAAATAATGACTGAGTTTCATATCATGGTCTGGTGTGTTTTTTGACGAGGAGCCCCATCCACTTCTACAAGCTGTTGTGAAACAGCTTTGGTTACTAACGCTGGCTTACACTTGGGATGGCTTTTTGCACTAGGTGGTTTCAACCAAACTTTATCGCAAGTTTTAAATTCTTTTGTTGTTGCTATTTTCTACCAGAAGATTTTAGCTCATGGATAGGGCTGCAATGCTCTATTTATGCTTGGGTCAAGTTCTCTTTATTTTAAAGCATGATCAAAGTGCCCAAAATTCTTAAACATAAAAAAAACATCACCACCACCTAACTCTTTCAATATATCTTAAAAAAATAAATATTCGTGGTTTTTGAAGTAACATTCCCATCAGTTGGATCTTACCTTCTGCAAAACTCACTTTCTTGCTCTTTTTAAGATATTGGCTTTTTTTGTGAGATGTTTATTAGAGTGCATTGAAATATTGGGCAAAAAAAAAACGTCAAAATTGGTATATAAAATAGTAATAAAACCTATTAGTTTAAAATCATCGAGTTTGCAAAAAAAAAGTAAAAAAAAGTAATGCTTTTTTAGTGCCTTAAAGGTAAAAGGCGAAAATGTTTGTTTTTTAATCAGAATGTTTGAATTTTTAATAATTTTTTTTAGCTATTAGCAATGCTAAAAGTAAATTGTGAAAAAAAATTTCTAAGGCCTTTTAGCCCCTTTTTACCCTCTTGGGATACTTGATAATAATTTTCTTAGGGAATCAGTGGCCCTCTCGGCCTTGGAGGGTGAGTAGCATAAAAAATAATAACAATAAACAAGTACTCCCAAAACTAAAAAAAAAACTATATTTAATCAAATTTTTTCATATTTACATCTAAATGTTACAACGTTTTACAATATTACCAGTAGTGCATTAGTCAAGTCAAAGCAATGCTTGTAATGTTGAAATGCTGATATTATCATTAAATTATGCAACCAAAAATAACGCCTTACTATTAAACGCTGGCATTACACATCAAATCTCTAATCTCGATCGGATAAATCCGTCTCTCGATTTATAGCCGCACACTGCTACCGTTGCTTCAGAAACAACTATAAGCGACTTTCAACAGCTTGAATGTGACATTGAATCCTGCGATAATCGACAACAGTTGATTTACCGACAATTGCCATCTCTTTAATAACTGCGTCAAAAAGGTCAAGCGTCAAAGGTTTTGTGATTTTAGTGTTTTGCCAATAACAATTTTAATAGTATACCAAGGAGCACACTCTTTTTTATTTTCGTTATCAAGGTGCCCCAAGCGGACTTATCGGTCTTATCACAGAGCACCAGTCTACATTAAAGACAATACACTTTCTTAACATGTTACAAAATATAACTTCAATCTTTCGAATTCATTTTTATAATGGCGGACGAGATAGCACTATATACTAACACCCCACAACAGCCGTTTTTTTTAATATTTCGTATGTTTATTTAAAAAAAAAAAATTGTTTACTGAAAAAAAACAATCATATAAAACTCGCTAATGCTGATGTTATCGATTGTATAAAACTCGCTGACGCTGTTGTTATCGATTGTATAAAACTCTTTAATGCTGATGTTATCGATTGTATAAAACTCGCTGATGCTGTTGTTATCGATTGTATAAAAGTATGTACAAGTAGTACAAAACATGTACAAAAGTAATACATGGTTTTTCATTACTCTAATATTGGGCGAGAAATTGCTTAGTCTATTTTAGACATTTAATAATTTTTAAGTATTTTGGAATATTCGTCCATTTAAGAGAAAAGTCGAGTGTTTTAAGGAAATTCATACGATTGTTACCGTTTTCAATAATTGCAATTTTCGCCGCATTCTTCCAATTAAAAAAATCATATTAAATAAAAAAAACTATTATGAAAAAGTTATTTATCTAAAAAACAGAAATTACATATATATTAAGAATTCTACATCATGCTTAAACTCTCTGCACAACAGAAAGGTGCATTTTAAAATAAAATCAAGCATATTCAAATGTCTAAATTGCTATAAATTAACTGTGTGTGTGTGTGTGTGTGCGTGTGTGTGTGTGTGTCTATATATATATATATATATATATATATATATATATATATATATATATATATATATATATATATATATATATATATATATATATATATATATATATATATATATAACTGAGCTACATACTTTGTGTATGTACTTACACAAACTTAATAGGCTTGAAGCGTCAACTCGGAATATTATAAGTACTTTTGCCTCTTTTAAGACAATATACAGACAGTATACAGATGCAAAAATAACTCCTTTAGGAAAATAAACTGTATTAACATAAAAAAAGGTAATAAAATAATGATAACAAATCGATTTGTTATTACTAAAAATTGTCTTAATTATTTTACTACTACTATTTTATTTTTAAAAATAACAAATATATGCAACAAGAATATTTTGTTATATAGCGACAATAGCTATATTATATTATCTTACAAATGTGCAAAGTACACAAAGTTGTTATACGTTAATTTAAAAAAATTTAAAAAACAAAATAGACTAACACGTGATAAAATATTTAAAAAAATAATCTTTTTAAACCGTTGATAACGTATTATTCATAAATATAATTTATATACAAAAAACATTTACAATTGTGTTTAAAAAAATGGTATTGCGAAAAATGAAAATCACTCTTCATAAATGTTGGCATCCTTAACACTGAAGAGCTAATTTTATTTTCTACTTTTCATTTCTATTGTCTTCTTATCTTATTAGATAACGCGTTCGTCAAATAAAGGTGATTCTGTTGAATTTATCTAATGAACCACGACGTTTAAGTTCGGTTAAAATACTTTTGTTATCAAATTGCAACAAAAAGTATGACAACAACGAGGCACATCAAAATTAAAGCAATCAAAACGTAAGTCTGCTTTTTGTCTGAAAAAAAACCCAGCAATAATAAGATTAAACCAGTTATGAAAAACATAAAATTCAAGTTGAAACTATTCAAATTTAATTCAAAATAAAATATTTTACATACCATCTGCTAACTTTAGCATTTTTTCAACTCGTACAAGGACTGTTTGTAGTCTTGAGTCAGTTTGATCTACTTCATGGTTCAATTCATCAATAATACTAAAAAAATATTTTGTAAATGAGACTAGTAGTATTTTTTTAATAATAGTATTTTTTTGCTGTTACAAATTTATTTAAGAGTAGGCCAAGGACGAGGCTAATATTCAAGTATTTAAAGAATAATGGAAACAGTATGTTTTATTATGGGACAATATGTTTATTATCATACTTTATTATAGCATTATAACATAAAAATAAGTGAGACTGAGATTGAAAAAATGTTTTATTGGAGTTTATCAAAAATGTTGCAGAAAATAAAGACATTGTACATTGATAGTGCAACATTGTAAATATTTTTGTAAAAATATTTTGTATGCACTTTGGAATAAATATTTAGTTGAAAAAAAGTCACTAAAAATAGATGTCTTCAAATTCACTAAAAAAGTAATTAAATTTTTTTTCTCCATATTCACAAAAAAGTCACACACAAAAAAGGTAATAAAGCTAATTTTTAAAATATTTTTAATAAAATTTTTAAACTTAAATTATTTTTAAAACATCAAAAAAAAAAAAAAAACCTTTTTAAATTTATTAAATAAAATGGATTTCATAAAATATTAGTTTTTAAATAGTGGTTTATTTTCATTCTTAAAAACATAATTTAGTCTGAATAAAAGTGAATCAATAATTCATGAGAAAACATGATTTAAAAAAAGAAAATAAATTTAAAAAAAATACGTGTCAAATAATCTGGTAACGTCTTCCCAGTTTTGATAATTTCCTGCACATACATATCTTATTAGTTCATCATGGTTCCTTTTTTTCGCAGTATTGCAAGAAATAAATTAGTTCATTTTTTATGCAGTATTGCATGAAAAAAGTAAATACAAAGATAAATCAAAAAAGTATCCTTGAAAAAAAAAAGGTTACAAGAGATGTAAAAAAGGTTAAAGATCTTTATTTAGCTTTGTATAAGTTGAACTTAACTATTATAAGTCTAAAACTTTTAATGTTTAAATTAGAAAACTCATGCAAAGAACTTTTTCTTTCAAGGATACTTTCTTAATTTATCTGTGCTTTTACATTTTTTATGTAATTATGATCATAAAGAGACTTCTCCAGTGGGCGATAAGTTTACGTAACAAATATGTGTGCCACGGTAACGTTTCAAATCTCAAATAATAAATAATTTTCAGACTACAATAATAACGTAAATAATTGTCAGACTGCAAAAAAAAAAATGAAAACATAAAAAAAAGCATTTTTGGATCAAGATTTATAGTGAGAGGAAGTTAAAAAAAGAATATTTTTTCAATAATTTGAGATTTTTAAAGTTTTAAATCCCTTTATTTGGCTCTCATTTTAAATCCTTCTGATACAAAAACGCTTTAGATTAATTTATGATTGTGAGGCCTTTTTCAAATATTTTTGAAAGTCTCCTTTGACTTTGAAGAACCTTCAAAAATTGTGGCTTCTGATATATCAAAAACTGTAACAAAAATGTGTGAAATTATTTGTTCACAAGAAAGACTTGCAATAACAATAAGATTTCACTGAGAACGATATAACTATGAGAGTTCATAAAAGCATCAAATATAACTGATATAAAAACTGATATAAGCAGAAAGATATTTCACATCGATTTGAATCCAGATGGCATTTTTCACATTGATGCCATTACATAGAAAGCATGTTTAAATGTTGGTTCTGGCTTGATCTGAATCAAGCTATTTTAACTATAAAAGTACACATGGTGTAGTGTTAATGGCTAATTGTCATATATTTGGTTAAAAAAAACCCGGTTAAACGCTGCTTATTGGTAGATATTGGTGATAGTGGCATGCAAAATAATGGTTTTGTTTACAACAATAGTCAATTAGGATTTGCCATAGATAATTACATATTAAAAATTCCGAAAGTTTCAAAAAAAGTTTATAATTGTAATAAAGTTTTATTTTTGTTGCAGATGACGCATTTGGTTTGAAAAGTCACATAATGAAGCATTTAAAAATCTTTTATCTGACAAACTTGTGCTTAACTATAGACTTAGTAGGGCTGGAAGAGTTGTTAAAATGCATTTGGTTAAGCTTCAATGCATTTGGTAATGCTTTGTCTTGCCTTTTTTTATTTTTAATCATTGCAAAACAGTTACTAAGCTATTGCAACAGGAAGACATTTTACTGACTGTATTGTTTTTTCCTCCCCAAGGAGTCTACAATCAGAACTTTCAGCAACAGATTTTCACTTTTCATTAACATATTTACCATTTATCTTTACATTCTTACACTTGAATCATCAGCAGAGGTGGAAGGAAGAGAAATTGTAGACAAGGGTAAATTTTAATTGCCTGTTAATTCAGCAGTCAAGCTAAAATTACTTTCAGTTTGTTTGTTAGAACTATTTTCATAAAGAATTTTCTCAAAATATTTACATTTTGGTAAAGACTCCTAGCTCCAAATCTTGTAAAATCTTCTTTGTCTTTGATCTAATCATCTTTTTAGGTTATCATTCAAAGTCTTCAAAACTTTTGCAGAACAGTTACTAAATACAGAAAGTATGAGTTTACTAATTATATAAATGTTAATCATATACAGAATTAAGTTATATAACTAATATAAATATATGAAACTTGTGAACGTCCTCAATAAAACTTTGTTTGCTTAATTCAACTCCAACTTGATCTTCATTTTTGCTATTTTCATCTTCTTCTATCAATTCAATATCAAAAGTGTTCATTTTTATTAATTTTTCTGTTTTTATTTTAAACAAATGCGATTGGTTTATTTTGAAGCAATAAATAGTCAAAAAGCAAAAAGCTCAAAAAACTTTGAACTCTTTGCACAGCAAGATTTTTCTTCAGTGATTATCCCAGTAATGCTGATTCATCTGTGCACTTGGGCAACAAATATTGCCTGCAGTGACATTTTCTACCTAGTAGAGAACTACTTCAAGGAACCGAGGCATATTAGTAAGACATGTGCATATGTTAAGACAAAATTATCAAAACTATGAAGAGGTATATTGTTAAATCACATTTACAAACTAAATACATTGTGCAATCTATTGAAAAAAATTACATGGCTTGCTCGTCTAGTTCACTTCCTATATGCTTCCCCATACTTTTTAATACTCCAACACTTTGACCTACATGTTCAAGTTGTGTTTTTTGATTTGTCAACAGCAACTAAAATAAAGAACTAAAATTTTTGAAACTGAAAACAATTTGTAATATAAATACAGACACAAATAAATGCTTAGTAACCATAGTAACTACGATTATCTTTAACCATGCAGTTAAAAAACAAAATTAAACTATATTGTGGACCATGCATTTTATCTTTACTTATTATGCTACATTGCACTAAGACAAAATATAATCAGTTCATGTTATAATAATTATTAGGTGATTAAATTAACTAAAACAACTAGTCAATCATTGAAAACAATAAAAATATATGATAATTAAATATTATTAAATTATATAAATAAATATTATTAACCTATATAAATAAGTATTTTTAACTTGAATAATTAATTTAATAATAACATATATGAATAAATATTATTAAATAAAATTAACTTTTTATTGCTCTGCAAGATAAAGCCATGTTTATTGCTACAAATAAACTTCTTTACAATAAATAAGGAGCATAGTTTAACATCTTCAGGAGATTCTCATTAACAGACATATTTTTTAAGATTTTGGTTTGGCTTTGCTGCTTTTGAAAACTAAATTTTCAAAAAAAATTTTACTTTTTAGAAATCAATATTAATTTTTTTTTTTTTCAAGTCCAATGTTCATTCAATACAAGCATTGGTTGTATCTTTTCAATATATTTGCTGGTTGTTATTATTTACTTATGTTACTATGTAGTTTTTAGTTGTATTAAAAACATATTTTCTAAAACATTTAAAACATTTTTAATACTACTATTTCTATTACCATTTAAGAGCTATTTTCTGAAAACAGGTAAAAGTACTGTAGTATTGAAAATGTTTTAAATGTTTTACAAAATATGATTTTAATACAACTAAAAACTACCATACATACCGACCATACATACATACCATACATACCGACTATAGCTCTGGAACTATAAATATTTAGAAAAAAAATTTACAGGCTGCTTCTTTTCAGCATTACTATATATATATATATATATATATATATATATATATATATATATATATATATATATATATATATATATATATAGTAATGATGATAGGGAAAAGAAGCTTCTTTTCCCTATCAGCATTACTATATATATATATTATAAAACAAAATAATTATTTTCTTATCCAAGCAGAGGATTTGAACCTTTGATGACTATTACCTTACTATTCAGAAAACATGGCACTTATTCATCGAGCTAAAAATGCTTATGCTTAGGTATTAAAACTAACTCTATAAAAAAATTTATAATTACAGCTATCAATTTGCAATAGCTCTCCTCCCCTCTCCATAATATAATAATCTGCCAAAACTGCAATGTAAAACAGCCTAATTATAAGTTTTTTACACTTTATTACAGAAATAAAATTAGTGTTTTTTAATCTTTTATAATTTAGAAAATAATATTAATCAAAACATTGTAAGCAGTTCTTTAACAAAAAAAGAGGAAGTAGAAATGAAAGAACTAAATTTACTAAATTTAACTAAATTTAAGAAAAAATTCAACTAAATTACTAAATTTAAGAAAAAAAATTTTCTTAACAAAAATTTATATGGCTGCTAATCTACTTGACCCCAAATATCAAGGAAGATATTTAAATGGGGAACAAAAGGTTAAATTATTTCTAACTTTTGTTTATTTTTTTTTAATTCACCTAATACCAAAATAGATATTTTGATGGCTGATTTAGCAAATTACCAATGTAAAAGAGTTTTTTCAAAAAATTTTATATGGACAGCTATTGACCTAACAGTTGGTCCAAACTGGTGGAAGGAATTATGTTCATCTACTGAGTTATCAAAAGTAGCAGCAAAAATTCTTCAATTCAACATTCAATATTCATATATTCAACATTAGCTTCTTTAGAACCAACATATTCATTTATTACCTTCATGCTATTTGAAATGACTTCAATGATTTTTTTTTGCTCTTTAATTTTGCTTATGGCAAAATAGTCTTATGGCAAAATGATCGTTTAACTTTTTCCATTTTGCTAATTTGGTTCAGAGGTTTAAATAAATGGGTGACTAAGGTTTTATTTCTGTCCCCTGTATTGAGAGCCTAATCATAATTGATCACCAACAAGTAGATCATCTTTTGGTTGATCTATTTTCAGATTCTACTGCAGAAAAACTACTTTTTTATAAAAACTACTTATATTGTAAAAAAAATTCCCACTCCCCTTTTATTAATAGTGTCTTTTCTTATATTAATATTTATTATTAATAATATATTACCATCAATTAGTTAACTAATAAAAAAATATTCAAAAAAAAACAGACTCCAATAGGAATTGCACCTTGAGCGCAGGCACTAATTCAAAAATGAACAATTTATTTCAAAAAAAAAAAAGTCTGAATTTAACATCTAATTTAAGAAAAAAAAATTTTCTTTACTGAGTTAGATGCACAGATTCCATACTGCCACCCTTCCACATGTTTTTTGAAATTTAAGACTATAGTTAAATTTCAACCCTCTCGCCAGGACCATCATTATTTGTTTAAAACAAAAGAAGACCTGAAAAGTTCACATGGTGCTAGTTATGTTAACTCTTTTCTTGTAGCATCAAACAAGATCTAATGATCTAACAATTATGAGTTAATAAAATAACAAACAATTTTTAAAAAAAAATTACATTTTTTATAATATATTAAAAAAACACAACTGAATTGAAGGAATAATACTACATATTGCAAAATGACATCAATTATAAAATCAATTTAAAAAAACCTCTCCTAATCAAATTGTACTTTTGAAATTGCTCAGAATTTAGATGGGCTTTTTGTTTAGTGGAAACAGTTTCCTGTTTTAGCTATGAAATGAAACATTTTATGAGTACTAGAGTATTATTTAATAATATGTTTATTGATTGTAGTTTGTATAAGTTTTTGAGGTGTCTATTTTTGTAGCTCACATATAAAACTATTTTTATATGAACAAAACCATTTTTGACTGATTTAATGACAGGAAACCATGTTGATCATCCTGTCAATCAAATTTTTTTACCTAAGGAGTTATAGCTCCTCTCTACCTTTCTTTACAGTCAAAATAGCTCCTCCCACAAATATTGGCCCTTTCTGTTTTAGAGTCTATGGGCAAATTTTGCATCGTGTTAGAAATTTTAAGTCAGAAGGTTTTCTACACAACCACATTATCCACGCAACCCCAAATGAGTTAATAAAATATTTTTTTACTGTCTTACACTATATTTAAATTCACAAGTTTTTAATTTCATGTAATAATCATTTAGTATTCAAAATTTTCCACCCCAAAACGAGGTAAATTTGACGTGGTCATAACTTTTGAACACTAAATATATAAAACTAAATATAGGCATAAACATTTTAACACCCACTGTCCCACTTGTCCACCCAAATGTGGAAGGAAAAAAAAGCCTTCTTGACTAGTAAAAAAATAATCTAGTTGAGTAAATGAAAATTATCGTTATTATTATTATTATCATTAAGAGTGACTTTCTGTAAGAACCAGCCAAAAACACTAAATTTTTAGAGTGACCTCTTTCAAAATCGCTAATTTTTTTAATATGTTGTTGCTTTTCATACTGGAAGCTTAATTCCAAAATTTAAAAAAAAAATAATAATTGGTTCTCTAGATATTAGATGTCAAAGTTTGACTAAACTTTCAGAAATATTGTCCAAATGGTGCCAAAGGCATTTATGAACTTGAAAAAAAGGCAAAGTAAATACTTTACAATGAGTATTCTACTTTATTATTGTTTATTGGCTAGTTCAGACCAAAAATGAATAAAATTGGTAAAGGAAATTTTTTTCTTTGTCTGAATATCATGCTTTAAAATATGCAAAAAATGATTTATTTTTACCAATTTTGATCTTTTTTTTTATTCAAAGCCACGATTACCCCATAATTTTTTTTTTGTTATTATAAATCTTTATCTAGTTAAGTACCTACAAGTATAAAAACACCTATGGGAAAGTAAAGGCTTAGCTGCAAAATCAAACTCAAAAACAAAATTCTAATCTTTTTCGCATTGATTGCGACATGATAATGGTTAAAGCCCTGGGTTTACAAAAATTGCATAAAGACAAACATAAACATAACAAAGTAAATGTAAACATATTTCTTATCATTTATAATTTATTAATTATCAGATAGAAGAATAATAGAGTTGTTCATTAGTTTATTAGCTTCTTCAAAATCATTTGTTGCTAAGAAGTAATCACCGTGGCGAATAATTAGAGTTGGAGGACTTATTTTACATAAGATGTCATCATCTGAATATACCATGCTATCTTTCTGATTAGGCCATTGATAACATTTTTTTCGAAAAAGAAACACTTTTCATGCAGTAAATTAAAGCACCAACTTCAGTTATCTGAAAATATTTAAACACAAAATTCATGGATAAATGAAACTTATCATTTCTAAAATAAATTTTATATTGTTGTTGATGTAATGTTAGCTTTTTACTTAGTTTTATAAGTTTTTGGTTTAAAAATATATACAAAATTTTTACCTCTGCAACAGCTCCTGGATACCATTGGTTTTTGTGAACAACTGCCACCCAATCATCTTTCAACCATATAACAGAAAGTTTGGTTGCAAGTTTATGTAATTTTTCTTGATATTTCTTGGCTTCTTCATTTTCAAGTTCATTGTTATTATCTTCTTCATTAGTCAGAGCAGTCAACTTTCCAATTCTTAATAGCTTACTCCATCTAGAGAACAAAGATCTTATTAGTTGGCTTGAAACAAACTCATCAGCTGTAAGATATTTTCTTATCACTATGTTTACGACTTCTGGTGACATCTTATTTCCTGTATTTTCTCCATTTATGAAATATTCATAAAGAAGTTTTTTTAGCCTAATGGAAAAACAAAAAGTCTTTCTTGATGGCAATGCCTAACCTAATTGATGGAACTTTTGAGAATATATATTGTTTATTGAAACAGACGGGATCTTAACTGATGCGGTTATAGAATTAGAACGAACTTGCAAAGTTGCTTTCAACTTTTCAGTATAAACTTTGTTAACTTTATCTAAAGAAGAAGATTGTTCAGATCTTTTGTACTGTTTTGTCAGCATATGCTCTTCTAACTCAATAATAGTTTTAAAAGATTCAATACCAGTCTCCTGGCAAAAATGTAGTGTATTTAAACCACAATTTTTTTTTCTTCTTTTTTCCAATCAGGGTTTATCACTGAAAGTTTCCTTCAGTGCTTGTGAATGGAACAAGCAATTCAATTGATGGTTCAACTGAAAGGTTGTTGTAAGGCGCTATAACTTTATCTCCAATTTCATAGTACCGCCACAAAGTCATGTAGTTTTTTTGGAACTCATAGGAGTAGTAGTTGCTTATATTTGGATTTTTAGGACCAGTTAGAGTAACATTCTCAATTTTTGCTACACTAACCATACCATTTTTGATGCCATAACCATATTTCACTGCTTTTGCAACTTCTTCTGCTGCTACTATGTCAGAATACATAGATTCAACTGAATAGTTAGCATGATAACATGATATCCAATTTTGCAAAAATATTCACTATTTCTGGCTTATCTAGGCGAAACTGATTCAGAACTGATTCAGCATAGAGATTACAGAGGAAACGCCTTGATCGTAGCAATATAAAATTGTTAGGCAAACATGCTTTTTGAGAATGTCATTATTTTTGGTAAAAAAAACATCTATATGCATACTTATGCCTTTCTTCCCAAAGTAGTGCTTCTGACCCTCTCTAAACTTCATGGGTAATATCTTTTGTGAATAGTCTTTTAACCAAAATGCTTTTTTGTCATCTAATTGTTTATATGCATCATTCTTTGCCTTTTTCTGTTGTGCATCTCTTAAGGGATGTTTCATATACTCTGTGATGCTGCTTATTGATACTTTAATGTCATATAATACATCATCACCAACATCATTTTCATTTCCTATTTGGTTGACTTCATCTAAAAATTCAAACAGCTCATTGCATTCATAGCATACAGAATCATTTAAAATGCTTGTAGATTACATTTTAATGTTTTCAGGATCAAAAAACAAAAGGGTAAATCAAGTTTTTTTTTCTGTTTCAGCATTTTCATCACCTTCAAGCACTTTTAAAAACTCTTCCGATTGACCAGACGCAATAGATTCTGCAAATTTTTTTCTGAAGGTTTCTTCCATATATTTATATTTCTTTCGCATTTGTTTTGTGGATTCATTAATAAGCTCAAGTTTTCTTTTAAACTGGAATTTAATTGGTCCCTAGACACGCTGTGATATTTTTATTGATTTCATTTGAAGTATTAATCCCCCTAATAATGCTTTCTTCCCTGTTTGTACTTTGTGATTAGGGTGCATACATTTTTTCCTCGTTTCCATCCTATATTCCTAATGTGTGGCAATGATATGCACATATTTTCTCTGTATTGTTAAAATTTCTCTTTAAACGATTTTTAATTAGAGATTTTTCATTCCAATCACATGCTAGCTCATAGCTCATTAAGACCTTGAAATAATTTCATTATTTTACAACCTTCTTTATTTTGATTTAAAAACTAATTAATAAAAACTAATTAATGGGATTCACAAGTTACAGTTACAAATCTATTTAATCACGAATTTGTACAATAATAGTACAATATTAGTTTACTTTTAGGTTGATAAGATGTGGTTGTATATTTTTAGTGAGTTGGCTTGTTTCAAACATTTTATCTACATTTGAAGTAGGTCGCATGTAAGCTCCAAAATTATTTTATTTGTTCAAAGCAACAACATGTGTCATAAGAAATTTTTTTTGAAGACATTTAATCAAAATGTCTTTGAAAAAGTAAAAAATCCTAATTAACTATAAATATTCAAAAGAGATTTATTATAATATAAAATAATCATACTCAAAATCATACTCAGAAAACATATTTGGAGTAAAAATTATACTCAAATAATATGAAAGAGTAACAAGGAAACATACAGAATTCAAGAACTTATAAATAAATATAAAAGCATCAAGAAAATATCTACACACTAAAAACTAAAGGTAGAAATTTTTAGTTAAGGTAGGATATGTGATATACCCTTAGTAAGGTATAATTTTCTACCTTATAAGGTAGAAAATTATACCTTAAAGTTAAAAAATTGTATGACAAATAATTGTTTTTAATATAATTTTCTACCTTAAAAGGTAGAAAATTATACCTTACTAAGGGTATATCACATATCCTACCCTAAGGTAGAAATTTTTACCTTTTTTTTTAGTGTGTATACTATTTACGTTATTTTTTCTGAACTATTGCAATACTCCATAAGTATTTTTTATAAATAAGATAGATTAAAGGTCAATAAAGTTTTTTCAAAATGAATTTTACAGTGGACCCAGGGCTTTAACTATTATCTTGTCACAATTAATGCATAAAAAGATTAGAATTTAATTTTTGAGTATAATCAAGTGGAATACTCATTGTAAAGTATTTACTTTGCCTTTTTTTTTCAAGTTCAAAAATGCCTTTGACACCATTTAGTCAATATTCCTAAAAGTCAGTCAAACTTTGACATCTAATATTTAGAGAACCAATTAATTTATTTATTTTTAATTTTGGAATTAAGCTTCTAGTATGAAAAGCAACAACATATTAAAAATTAGCGATTTTGAAGAGGGTCACTATTAAGCTCTGTCTGATTCTTACAGAAAGTTGCTTTTAAACTAGATTGAAATTCATCAAATTAATTTATTTAAAAATATTTTTGTCATCTTAAAATGGTGACCACGGAAATTTTAAAACCTTCACTATTAGAGAAAGTTAGCAACTTTACAAGGTCATAACTTTTGAACATTAAAATATTTTTTCACTAAGAATTTTATAAATGGTAGAGTTTTTTTTTCAAAATGCTAATACTGTCCCTGCTTCTTGCAAATATTTGGATCTTGGGACCCTAATTTTAAGTTAAATGTTAAATAATACATTAATTATGGTAAATACTGTTTGCATTACAGACAACATACCTCAGCTTAGTTGCTTACTTGTTGTATACCAGAAGAAAATTTATTAATATATAGTATGAACTTTTTTATTAACTGCAGCCACTAAAAAAATATTTCACAAAATGTTTAGTATTGCTTGGATTATTCTAAAATGTCAAACAATAAAATCTCACAAAGATAATAGAGACTTAGTCTGTTTAATTTGTTTTTCAAAAGGATCAGGAAAGACAGAAGTTAAAGAAGGAATTGTGACATTGAATAGAATACTTGAGTTCTTCTTAAAACCATTTGATTTAAGCAATGAACCTTTTTCTAATGGCATCTGTACTAAACAAAAAAACATTATTTTGAGTAACCATATGATTTCTCAAAAGTCAACATTAGTTTTCATAGTTTATTAAGCAACAATAGCTTGTCAGTTAGGCCAAAACTTAAAAAATGTGTTTGTTCCAGTTTTGATATTATTTCTCAGTTTCTTTTTTATAATAATAATATTAAATAGTATAAAAAATCAACTATACGATAAGTAACTTTTGCAATCTAAATAGGAACTATTTATTGCTTAACTTTTATATGAGTATTATTTATAACAATTATATGTTTATAACTTAAAACTCTATAAGCTTATAACTTTTATATAATGAGTATCACTTATTAACATTTATATAATGAGTGATTTATAGATATATTCAATATCTGGTTTATTATCTCAACATTTAACTGTAAAAATATTTTTTTTAAAAGCTGATTAAAGTTTTTGAACTATAATAAACCAGTCAAATAAAGTTCAGATTTAATTTGTTGTGCGGTTATATCAAACATGTCACAGTGTAGGAGTTAAAATGCCACTAAAAGTTTGCAAACAAAATATACTGATACATTTTTTTGAAGCAATAGTCATGAGATGTAATCATATTTTTTTTCTTTTTGAAATAGAAGAAAACAAACAAAACTATTAGTAAGAATAAAGAAATATTTAAACCTGTTGCTGCTGAAACTGGTCATCAATAAATCTTTGATTTGATTGTTCAATTTCATTGTCCAAACGAGCATATTTATTATTGTAATTGTTTTTTGTGAGCAATGCCTAAATAAAAACCAAAAACATCCTAATGTTAATTGAGTTCTTTAAGTTAACTTAGCTGATAAAATTTCTTGATGTATGTTGAAAACTATTTTTTTTTTTAATTTTTTTTTTTTTTTAATCAAATAAAATTTAGAATGCATAAAATTTTTAAAGGAAAACTAATTAAATAACCTAATAGACAAAACTCTAAAAAAACATACACACATTAGAGTTGTTTATAATAAACCATAAAACACTGCTAGTAATTTGTTAGTAAAATAGATTAACATTCATAGTTTCAGCAGGAAATAAAATGGCTGCATTATTTGCAACTAAATCACAATTCAACAATCAACAGTCAAAAAATCTAAAACATTTTAATGCTAAATATTTTGATTTTTTATTGCTTTGAATTTTGTAAAAGCGTATTTATAACAGTTAAGTAAAATGAATTTTATAAATGCATTTTATCATTGAATACTCTAACTAACAAATCAAGAAGCAATAGTAAGTGATTTAGATTGTCTGGGTTATAACTTAAATACAAATAGGTAATATTAATAGTTTGTAATAGCCAGTGCTTATAGCCAATTTACTTGAGAATAACAGCACTACTGCAGGTCTGGAACTTAGTATGGAACCTTATCTTAGCAGGCAAAAAAAGATATCCTTTACTATCATCAGGGTTGGTCAGGAAGTGGGTGCGATTGCACTCTATTACTGACCATGCATTTATTATTTAGTTGCGACAACTTGGTTTTTTGGATGTTTTGAGAACATTAAAATTTATGCATGTTTCCATGTATGTCCAAAAAATTTGGTTTCAACAAGTTAAAAGTATTAACTATGTAACATTAATTTTTTGTAATCAAATGTTTTTATACTAGCAAAATGCTTATAAACAAAACAATTATATTAATTGTTTATTAAATAAAATATGTATTTTTTAAATAATATAAAATTGAGTAAGTTTTATCAAAATTTATATCAAGTTTAGTAAATTATATACATATATATTAATTCTTTACTTAAAAAGTATGTATCTTTAGCGATATATTTAAATCTAATAAAACAATTAGTGCGATTGATTTTATAAAAACAATACTTTAATAATAACTGCATTTTTAATAAAATTTTATTAATAATCATTGGAGTTAATAATACTAATAATCAAATAAACATATAGGAAATTACAGGCGACTGAATACAAACATACATATATTCATAATAAATTACAAGTGGATGAAGGCCGCGTAAGAGGTTTTAACAAAACACAAATATACATTTATATAAAGTGACTTATGAGTGAACCAGCACTGCCCTAGAGATCCATAAAGACCACAAACATAAAAATATATAAATTGACATGATCAGCGGTATTGTGAAGCAGTTCCGCTTCCTCTACATAAATAAGTTTTATTTTTTTAGCTTAACCATAAAAGTTTGCTCTCAGCGTAGTTAAGGTAATTTACAAATTATTTGAATTCTTTTATTTGGAATTAGCATAGCTTTATCAACGTATTATATTTAAACAAGAGCTTTAGATGGTATAATATTTTTTGCTATGTTTTTTTTTAATATTTAAAGAAACTTTTCTTTTTTTATATATAATTTTCAAAACCTTTTTACTACCCCTAATAGTGAATCTAAAAAACACCATTTTGGAGACTTTTGCTCATTGGTGTTAACATGAATTTAGTTAAAACCTTTTGAAAAAGTGCCTTAATTTACTATATATCCTAGTTCTAATTTGTTCTGACATATATTAACTATATATAGTTGTCAAAGAACAATATTTCTATCAATTTTCACAACAAATACTTGAATTCTCACTAATTAAGAAAAATTGCCAATAAACAATCAGAACAGATCATATAATTAAATTATCATGTTCATTTTACCTAAAAAATGTATTTATTTAAAATCTTATTCAAATTTGGACAAGTGATTGTGATTGTAAGATTTTTTTTTTAAAAAAAAGAACCTTTGGTCTGGATTTTTTCACTATAAACATTTATATTATATGATACCGCAAAATTTATCACTTTAATTGTTTTCATTTTTCATAATTCACAGACCTGATCATTTAATGGAAATATGTTGTAGCCAACAAAATATCATACAGATGCTATAATATTTTAAAATTGCCTTAACTACACCGAGCTTTCAAATAATTTGATATAATAAAAACTTGCTTTTAGTTTGAAAAATATACAATAAAATTATAATTCACTTATGTAATATGCCCTTAATATAACTTAATATAACTTATAATATATATTATAGTAGGAAAAACCAAGAAGCTTAAGTAAAATGTAAAGTTATTAAATGAATACTTTATCTGCAGTTTGGATACTGATCATTAAAGATTCAGAGGTCTGACACATTGCAAAACTTTTTTAAACATTTTAAAGACATTGCCAATAGAAAAGATCATTATAATACTTCTATAGTAACTTAACAATTTAATAGCTTCTTTTGTTCATTTGAAGAATTGTTTCAAATACTAAAAACTTTGCAAACTATGCAAAGCACAGTTTGCAAACTATACAGAGCACAGATTTTTTTTTTGTTAAGAATACTTTTCTTATTTTAGTTTTGTTTTTTGTGTAATTAACACCTGTCAATCAAATAAAGCTTTTTTGTGCATTTTTGAAAAATCTCTCCTAATGAGTTTTGCAAATAAATGTTGATGATCATAAAAGTGAGTGAGAGCATAGAAAAGTTGCTGAAAATATATAATAAATATATAATAAAAGCAAAATTGTCAAATAGTATATAATATTAAAAGATATTCACATGCCAAACCATAACTCAGGGAAATTGGAGCTCCTAATATTTATGAACTAAATCTCCACAAAAACTTAGTATTTATGTTTCAATTGCAAAATGACATGCAACCAAAATACTTTGAAAATCAATTTCTCATCATTCATCACAAATATCAAAGTACACTTTTTACAACTTTACACTTACACAGAAGATTTTAGTCAAACTTTACAAGGAAGATTTTACTCAAAAATCACAATCATAACATAAAAATCATTATAAATCACAATCATAACACTGAGATACAAAACACAAAACAGTTGAAACTGTATTTGTTTCAAAAAGAGCAAGTAGGTCTGGCAAATTTTGCAAAAGATAAGATTCTGTGAATTAAAATTTTAAAGCAAAAAAATATATGTAAAAGATTTCAAATAATTTTAAAATATTACAAATTTGAAAACTTTCATGTTAAATTTTTTTAGTAGTATAACTATATAATTGATTTTAAATATTAAAAATACTTTTTTTAATATTTAAATTTTAACTGAAAATAAAAATTTGTAATAACTTGTGCAATAATCTATATCGATTACTGCAGACTAGAAAATGCACTCATTGAAATAGGTGGATGCTTTAATAACTTTAAAAGTTGTACATTATTAGGATAAAATACTTACATTCCTAGATTCTTTTTCAGATTTTCCTTTACTTTGTAGAGAAATAGTATCTTTCATTGTATTGATACTGTTTTTTGTTATACTTATAAAATGTTGTCTCTGCTCAATATCTGTTGCGGAAAGGTTAAATTTAGATGGATTTGATTCAACAACTGAAATAGTTTCCGTCAAATCTTCAAGATCCCATTCTATACTACGAATATTGTTATTTATTTCTGTAGCTGTCCATGTTAACTCTTCTTTACTTAATGTATTATCTTGTAATTCTTTCCATCGAACATATAATTGATTCACTGTCGCCAATGCCTTTTCGACTTCTCTATAAAAAATAAAAAAAACATTTTTTAACAATTTCCAAAAAATATTTTCTAATGTTAAGGGCTAGAAAAAATTAATAAAATCTTTGATTTAAATTGTATAATAATAACATATTGAAGTACATTTATTACAATGAAAAAAGACTTTTTTACTGATGTTAGTTTTATTTTACAGATCAGTCAGGATTAAAAATAACATTTTAAACATTGAATTGCAAAAGATATCGTAGACAAAGTACGCAAAGATAGTTGTGCGTGTGTTTTTATATATATATATATATATATATATATATATATATATATATATATATATATATATATATATATATATATGTGTGTATATATGTATATATATATGTGTATATATGTGTGTGTATATATATATATATATATATATATATATATATATATATATATATATATATATATATATATATATATATATATATGTATATATATATATATATGTGTGTGTGTGTGTGTATATATATATATATATATATATATATATATATATATATATATATATATATATATATATATATATATATATATATATATATATATATATATATATATATATATATATATATATATATATATATATATATACTGGTCAAATCATTTCAACAAATTTAAAGAAAACTTTATGAGTCACCATCTCTGATATTCCTGATTTTTACATATTGTTATGTGCATTATGTCGATAGGTTAAATTTAAAATTTCAGATTTCCAAGTACAACGGTTCAGAAATTATAGCTTTAGAAACATAACACAGTGGTCCCACCTCGATTTACAAATGGTCAAAACAGACTACTTTAGAACTTTTTTCTCACTTTCAACAAGTGTCTCATTTTTGCTAGAACTATTTTCTGGATAGTTCTCTCTTTTAAAAAGTGGTTTTTACTAACTTGTGTTAATTTAGAAAAAAATTATGACCTCCTCAACTCCACATCTCAACTTCCAGACCACATAAAGACCACTGCTTACTTATAATAAAATAGAATTTAAAGAAAGAATGGTTTCATTTTGAAATTAATTTAGATATTTAGATATTAGATATCTAAATATCTAAATTAATTTAGAGACCTTCATTTGAACTGCAATGAAGGTGTCTAAAAAGTTATTGCCCCCTTTGGGGCAATATTTTTTAGCAGACCTTCATTATGGTTAACAGCATATTAGACCACAAATGGTCTTTTATGCTGTTAATCTTAGATCAAAAAAAGTGTTAGAAAAATTTACAAGCATCTCAAATAGGACTTTTTAGGCGAGTGGGCATATTGCTTTTAGATATTTTTGAGTTCTAAACTGCAACAAGCTGCCTATATTTTGCTCATTTATAGCAGACAGTAGCAACTAACCAGAAAACTTATCTGTAAAGTCTTGTGGATGAATAGAACAATGCTACAGTTAGTTTCATTTTGGTATATTTTAGCAATTTTAGGATTTTTTCCAAAGTTGAGGAGTATATATATATATATATATATATATATATATATATATATATATATATATATATATATATATATATATATATATATATACATACATATATATATATCTTCTTCTTTTTTTTCTTTTGGCATTTCCTGTTTAGGAGTCGCCACAGTGGATCAAACTCCACCATCTAGCTCTGTCGTGAGTGTCCTCCACTGACACACCAGCCACTCTCATATCCTCCACCACTGTATCTATAAACCTCCTCTTAGCTCTACCTCTCCTCCTCTTACCTGGAAGTTCCATCCCCAAAACCTTCCTGCCAATATAGTTCTCCTGTCTCCTCTGTACATGTCCAAACCATCTCAATCTCGATTCTCTAACTTTATCTCCAAAACATGCTACATGTGCTGATCCTCTAATAAACTCATTTCTGATCCTATCCTTCTTTGTCACTCCAAATGAGAATCTTAACATCTTCATCTCAGAAACCTCCATCTCCCTCACTTGTCTCTTTGTCAGTGCCACTGTCTCCAGTCCATACAACATAGCAGGTCTCACTACTGTCCTATAGATCTTACCCTTCATTCTAGCCAACACCCTTCTATCACAGATCACACCCGACACTTTGTGCCGTCCACACCACCCTGCTTGCACTCTCTTCTTTACCTCTCTTTCACTTCCTCCATTACTCTGTACCCTCAACCCTAAGTAGGTAAACTCGTCGACCTTCAACAAATCAACTCCTTGTAACTGGACCTGTCCACCGCCTGCCCTCTCATTCACACACGTACTCTGTTTTACTTCTGCTCACTTTCATTTCCCTGCGTTCCAAAGCATACCTCCGTCTTTCCAAGTTTACCTCCACTTGCTTCCTACTCTCACTACAGATCATAATGTCATCAGCAAACATCATAGTCCAATGGGACTCTTGTCTAACTTTGTCCGTCAGTCTGTCCATGACAATTGCAAACAGGATGGGACTCAGGGCTTATCTCTGATGTAGTCCTACCTCCACTTCAAACCACTACCTCACTGCTGTCACACTGTTCTCATACATATCCTGCACCACCCTCACACACCTTTCCGCTACTCCTGACGTCCTCATACAACACCACAGCTCCTGTCTCGGAACTCTATCATAAGCTTTCTCTAAGTCCAAAAACACAAAATGTAACTCCTTCTGTCCTACCCTATACTTCTCCATTAATACTCTCAGAGCAAACATAGCATCTGTGGTGCACTTAGCTGGCATGAAACCATATTGCTGCTCACAGATCTCTACTTTTCCTCTAAGCCGAGCTTCCACTACTCTTTCCCAGATTTTCAGGCTGTGACTGATCAACTTTATTCCCCTGTAATTACTACAACTCTGAATGTCGCCCTTATTCTTGAAAATTGGCACCATTATGCTATGTCTCCACTCCTCAGGCATCTTCTGACCTTCCAAGATTTCAGAACACTGAAAAAAATTTTTTTAATTGACTGGCCAATAAAGGCTGTTGACAGTCAATTCTATGTTAGCTGGTCATATTGACTGCCTAACACTCATTTTTTTATTTATGCGCAAATATATATATATATATACATATATTTTTTTAAATGTCACGTTAAAAATTACTAATTCTTACTAATCATTATTAAATTACTAATCATTTTCTTGATAACTCAATTGAAAAAATGCACAAATGATAATTATAGGTAAATTAAATTGCTAAACAGGTTAATAACATTCATTTATTACAATAACTTCACAAATGATGGAAAAGTTTTTAGAGATTTTTAAAAAGATTTAGAGAGATCCCAAACCTCCGAGACGTTGTTTTCATATTAAAGAGAATGATAAAAAAAATGTTCGGACTAAATGTTTTTGATTAAAACAAAAGAATTAATGCATACCAAGAAAAAGCTAACTTTTTTATTTTAGTCAAAGCTGGCCTTCTCCGTTTTTTTGTAGGCCAAAAACTCAGCATATTATAAGCTGCAATCTACAGATTTGATCATTTATTCAAGTGCATTTTATTCCAAAGAGTTTTTTAGTACATGACATCATCAATTTTACTGTTTGTTTACATAATCAATCTTTTACACAAACAAAATAATCAATGATGTCATGTACTTAAAACTCTCAGGAATAAAACGCACTTGAATAAATTATTTAAATTTACAGTTTTGTAACTCTCAGAATTAGGATCGGCATTCGGCAAGGCCGACCTCTAACAGTTCAAGATCAGCTATAAATTTTCAACCTCATTTTTCCTAATTCTGAGGTCTGTTGATGTCATATAAAATATGCATCAACAAGTGAACTAGCTTATCATAAACATTAAAAATATTTATAATATTTTTTAAAACAATTTCAGCCTAAAATAATGTGGATGTTATAAATATTTAGTAATAACTAAAATACAGTTAAATTACAGTTACCTAGTTGTTTGTTAAAACTTATTTTTTTTAAATCAGACTTATTATACTAGCAAGAGTTCATTTTAGGGGTCTTTCACCATTGACACCCATTATTTTATGTGCTGTATATATATATATATATATATATATATATATATATATATATATATATATATATATATATATATATATATATATATATATAAATACATATATATAAAGGGGTAAACAGATTTTATCTGCTGACCAGTCTCGCACCCTTTCTTCATCTATTAGGCTGGCATAGATGTATTTATAATACAATTTATTAAATACATTATTTATAATACATTTGGAGCCCTTTATTACAGCTTAGGGTTGATGATTAGTAATGAGGCAATTGCTTGGACTATCAAATAGTGTACTGAGTATTATCTGTGCTTTAAGTCAAAATCTTTAATAAATTTAAAAATAACCAAAACTATAAAACACAAAAAAGTACCAGAAACTATAAAACACAAAAAACCATCATCATCATGAAGTTCTCTAAATCTATCATTAACTAATATTCATGGTTTTTAAAGCAATTTTTCTTCTGTTAAGTCTTATCCTTAGCAAAGTCCACCAGGTCTACTTCCTCTTTGCGAGACTAATTTAAGTTCAGCTATCTCATCCTGAGATCATAGCGTTGATGGTTATCATCCTTTAATTTGTAAAGACTCCAATAGCAACATGCTAGGCCTAGACATTTACATTCATAAGTATTTAACCATTTGCAGGAAAACTAGGTTTGAATCCACAGACTATTCTTTTATGTGCTTTCATTTGCAGGGCTTCACTCTATCACCTTTCCCTCCATTCTATATCACTCTTCTTCATCTCAAGACTGCACTCTTTTCGATGCTATTTCTGATCAAATTGACCATACTCTCTCTCTTTATCCTTCAGCCAATATAGTTTTCGCTGGTGACTTTAATGCTCAGGCGTTAAGACCTACAACTTTTGCCTTACTCAATCTCTAACACAAATAGTCAACTTTCCAACCTGCTTTCCAAAAAATCAAATTGTTTACCTTCTCTACTTGTCTTATGTCTTGTTTCTGATCCTAGTCAGTGCTCAGTTACTTCACATACACCCTTAGGTGCTTCTGATCACGGCTTGATCTCTCTAAAACTATTATCTTATTCTTCTTCATCAGCAGAATCCCCCTATCATCGTACCTCTTGCAACAACCTTAAAGCTGACTGGGACTCTTCTGTGATTTTCTTAGTGATGGCCCTTGGGTAAAAATCTTTTGCCTTCCAGCTAACAAATGTGCTTCTTACATAACTTCTTGGATACAGGCTGGCATAAAATCTTTTATTCCCAATCAACAATTCCAAGTCAACCCTCACTCTGTCCATGGTTTTTCTAACATTGTGCTGCTGCAATTGCCCATCGTACCTCCATAAAACAGGCACCTGTTTAAAACTGCTAGAAACTATTGTAAAAAGGTTTTGTCTTAGGCCAAAGGCCCTTATTCTCAGGTCATGAAATCTCGTATTTCATCTCAAAAATTAGGATCTCATGACTTCTGGAGAATCTTTAACAGTACCTATAATAAATGCAACTCTGTTATTCCACCCCTCATGTATGGTTCATACCACTCAAGTATCTGTCTCTAAAGTGATTTCCAGCTTAGACTCTTCTACAGCTTGTGGTCCGGATAACATACCTGCTATAGACTTGCAAAAGTGTTCTCCAGAACTGTTGTCTCTCTTGACATTTCTAAAACCTTTGAAAAGCTTGGTATGCTGCTCTTCTTCATAAGCTTTCTTCTTATGTTGTATCAGGTAACATCTTAAAGATTATTGAACCCTTCCTTACCAATCTTAGTATAAAAATTGTCCTTAATGGACAGCACTCTTCTTCATATCCTGTAACTGCAGGGGTTCCTCAAGGTTTTATTCTTGGTCCCATACTTTTTTTAATTCTTCCTTTGATCTTTTTTATAAACCATATATCAAATCTATTGCAAAATCAGCATCTGCAAAGCTTGCATCTCTTTATCATGCTCGCCACTTTCTTACTCAGGATTCTATTCTTTATAAATCTCAAATCAGTCCTTGTATGGAATACTGCTACCATATCTGGGTGGATCTTCAAATGATGCCCTTTATCTTTTAGAGAAGGTGCAAAAATGTATTGTAAACATAGTTGGACCTGCTCTTTTAGCCGACATCCAACCATTATCATACCATTGTAATGTTGCTATAAATACTATAATGGACACTGCTCTAAAGAGCTAGCGTCTCTTGTGCTATCTACTAAAATTTATTCTTGTGTTACTTGTCATTCAATTATGTCTTATCCTTTTACTGTGATTGTTCCTAAGTGTTTAAAAAATTCTTATTCGTTTAGTTTACTTGAACTTTATTTATAAGTGTTACTTTATTTATAAGTGGCTTAATCATATAAAAACATAAGTAAAGATCAAAGTTATTTAATTCAAACAGCTTTCAAAAAAGTTTGTTTTTCTTCTCAACAAAATCTTTCCTCATCTTTTTCTTTCTTTTTCTTCTCATCAAAATCTTTCTACTTTTTGAGTGAATTAAATTTGATGGTTCTTATATAAAGTTTATTAAAGAGACCATCGCTGTTTAAAGTTATCGCTTATAAATAAATAAATAAAATTTTTATAAATTTTACTTATAAAAAAATCTTATATAATTAAATATTTTAAACAAAAATTTATACCATATTCAATGATACTTTCACTAAAATCATAAGCGAATTTATTTAAAAGCGTTTTGCTAATATAAAAACGTTAGTAAAGATTAATGTATCAAAGTTATTCTTTTTCAGCGTAATTAAAAACCAATTTTTTCAGCGCATTTGATAAAAACCGTGGTTAAATCGTCAAAACAAAATATTATTTGCGTGGTCATATAAAGACTTGAAATTGCACCCCTTCCTGGCCAAGCCTGCAAAATCATTTTTTTTTTAACAATAAAATCACAGTTTAAAGTGTACTGGAAATAGCAAGCATTGTGATAAAGTAATTGCCACTTAAAAATCATATTTTTCAATAAAATAATATTTAAAACTAATGTATCCAACAGATCAAATTTCATAGAAGAACGTAATTTTGTACAGAAGTTACTGGCAATTGAAAAAACTCTCTCAATTTGTGTTGGTGTAGGTTGAATTGATGCCAGAGCATTTAATAAGCTTTGGACAGTTAATGATTTTGTTTTTAGTGACACTTAACATTTTTAGTTTGTTTAAAAAGGATGACACAAAATCGCTAAATAAACTTTCAGCTAACATCATTGTCAATGTAGCGCAATAAAAATCTAAGGCTGCTACATTAATAAATTCTCTATTTTCCCATTCTGAAATTCTTGTTTTTAAAGAGTTAGTTCCCAAACTTGTACAGTTTTGTCTCATTTGAGTTAACAAAAATGTCAGTATTCCTTCTGCAATGAGTAAAGTTGACATGGTTTTGCTAAGTTCTTTTACTGCAAATTCTGCTGGTTTTATTATTTAAATTTAATTTAGCAAGATAGAAAAGTCCTCTTCATTGTATAAATCTTACCGATCTAATTCTCCTATATCCTGCGTTTTTTTGCAAACTTTATATGATTTACAAACCCATCCATCATAGGTATAAGAGAGTTCCATCTTGTTTTATAGTCTAGTAAAAGTGAAAATTCCAATAGGCTGCAATAGGCTGTTTTTTACTTAAGATTTTCTAAAAAATCTGATAATCTTTCTTGAGTTTTGAAATACTTCATTTGAAATACTTTATGTTTGCACTCTCTAAATTCGTATTCAATTTCATTATTGCAGACAACATCTATATTTAAATTATGATCTCCAGGATATTTATATACATCAAGCCTTCCAAGGAAGCGCATGTGGTCGCACACCTTGTTTGTCCACATTTAAAGTAATTTTTTTAGACAACTTAATCACGTTTTAATATAGCAAGCATTTTAAGAATTTGCAGTAAAATTAATCTACAAGTGACAACAGTGATTAAAACAGCAATACTTGAAGCAAGGAAGCAAATACTATATGAAATAGAAAATCTAAATAAAATAAATGGAAAAAAAAAGATAATAAGAAAAAGAAAAATTTTGTCAAAAAAAAAATAATATACCTAAATATTTAACTGTGTTTGTTTCCTATTTTTTAGGGCATTTGTTATTTTCCACACTGAAAATGATAAAAGATTATACTAAATATACTATACCAACAAATAATATACTATATCTGTCCCTGCATGCTCTAAAAACTTTTATTGGTCTAGTTTTTTTTCTCCGCACTTTGTCCCTTAGGGATTCTCTCTTATCTTCATGTTTTCCTGGCTCACACAACCTTCAACTCTTTAAGTCTTTTGTCAACCGTTTCCTTGCTTTATAACTCTATTCTTTTTTTCTAGTAATTCCCAACTTAATAGTGATTGCTTGCAGCGTTGTTGGGAGTGAATCAGAATAAAAAAAACAAATTGAGGAAAAAAGCAAATAAGAATATAACAAAAATAAAGAAATTTTTTGATACACAATTTATTTGCAACTTTTGTCAGTCAGTATATTAAGGAAACACTTTATTATTTGCTCTAGAAATATGGACATTTTTTAAATTCATTTTTTAAACGTTTTTGTTAAACTTTACAGTTTTTATCAGTACTGACTAATAGGCCTTAGGCCCCAAAAAACTGTTATAAGGGCCCCAAAATTCTTAAAAATTTTTCAATTAGATACTACTGAAAAAAAAATTTAAGAAAAAAACTCTTTACATTTGCAAAAGGGCCCCTAAATCTGCAAATGGTCCCCCTAAATTCACTGGGCCCCCAGTTGGGGGGTGTGAGGGAGCATAGCCACAGCTCTGGTTTTTATCAATGCACAGAAAAGCAAGAAAACTAAATTATTTATTTTTTAATATTTTCATAAAAAGTCATTTATACTAATGGTCGTAAAACATTTAGTTGTTTTCACTACCCTGATTGAAATAGTCTGCACTTAAACATTTGTGCATTTAAACCCCGTAGTTGATTACCTGATGATCTATTGTTATTGACAATGCTCTAAAAGGTTGTGGGCTAGCAAATTGTTAATTTACTGAACTTTTTCAATGAACTTTTTAGAAGCCTATTTAAAACTTTTTTTACAGTTTTTAAATACATTTTTTCAAACAGAGTAATTGTTATTTTCATTATCTCTAGTAATTTGTATTTATGTTAGGAATTAGGAAACAATTTTATACAAGCATCAAATGTGGTAACTATATTTATAAAAGCAACCATGCTATTTTTTATTTAATCTCTTCTGTCATTACAAAATTTATTATTCAAATAAAATATTTTACAAATAAATAGCAAACTATTTTCTTATTTTCCTATTATATAAGTATTAAGAAAAAACGTCAAATATAGCAAAAACATTTTTAAAAGCAAAAAGTTGTAGAAATACGAATAAACCAAAGAAAAAAATTACCAAAATTTCTCATAGTTCTAGGGTACATAGCAAATTAGTTCCTTCATTATATGGGCTGATATAAATCGTGAATAAAATGCATATCAAAACATTCAATTGTTGTTAAATTGTTATAAAATATGTTTTTTTTCTTCAACTTGTATCAAATTTAATAGCTAAAAATAACTAAAAAAAATAAACAAAAGTTGTATAAAATTTTTATAAAAAAACTTTCTTTTAAATTTCTTTTTTTTAAAAATTAAATTTTTATAGTTTATCTATTAATTAGAATTTGATATTTAGTTACAATTTTGTTTCCTTTTCTTAGTATTGTTTTTTTTTCTCAGTAGATAAGTTTGGCTTTTTGCCGCGAAAAACTGAAACACTTTAAAAGAAGTTACATACAAAGTTCATTCATTAGTTGAACTAAATATATTTATGAATATATATATATATATATATATATATATATATATATATATATATATATATATATATATATATATATATATATATATATATATATATATATATATGGAGATTTCCAATTCTGTGCGTGATTTTTTATTTTTCTTTGTGTTAGCAATTAAAAGCTTGGATTTAAAGCAATATGCATACTATTATAATATTTTTTAAAAACATTCATAGCAAAAATATTTTTATTATATTTTAGGCTATCTGAATAAATTAAATATATATACTTTGATCATTTTTTTTTTTTGCGTAATAATATCTCTACTGTTTGAAAATAAATAACAATTTTCAAAACGCTATACTTAAGCTAGAAATAATTGATAACTACCATTTCTCATTGAAAGTATACTAAATATGAGTCCTAGAAGTATAATATTTCACTTAAAATACTCACAAGCAATTTATTTTCTTAAAAATATTTACATGAAATTAACAAATTCGCAAATTCCGTGCATGACTTCCATGCGTGATCATTCATGAACTGCGTTTAAACGATTGCTGTGACTCTATGATACATAGTGCAATTCTATAACTTTCTTGAAAGATTTACTAATGGTTTAAACATCATTTAAAAATATATATATAACGCTGAAACTTATATTTTTTGAGGAATTAAAGTTTATTTATCTAGTAACTAAAATTTCAGTTTTTCTGTTCTGTGCATGATTTCATTTCAAACTTTATTTATTCTTTGTTGATATTACCAATGTATACCACTTTTTTTTAACAAAATATTTATATAGGTTAAAATTAAATGAGAGCAAATTGAAGATCACCAGTTTTATTATTATGAAAATAATAGACAAAACATATACAAGTTTCCGTGCATGATTTTTTGCCCCATATATATGCCCATATATATGTTCATACATATACTTCATATACATATATATATATATATGTACATATATATATATATATATATATATATATATATATATATATATATATATATATATATATATATATATATATATATATATATATATATATATATATATATATATATATATATATATATATATATATATATATATATATATATATATATATATATATATATATATATATATATATATATATATATATATATATATATATTTAAGTTAAGTTTATTTTAGGCATTTGAAAAGATTTGTTAGACTATTTTAGTACTCGCATTTTTACATAAATATTTTTTTTTGTCGTTACAGTTTCTCAAATATTTAAATTACATAGTACTCCATTCCTTATATAAAATGATACAGAAAAAATAAAAAATAACTTTAACTTTAGTTATTTTTCAATAAAACTTACTCTTTTACGACAAAAAATGGGTCTTCCATCTTTGATATTTATTCAAATAAAAACCTAAAATTATTTTACTATTTTATTTAACAGTAAATATACTTTTTAAATCATTCAAGTGAACTCATAGAATGTCGAGATATTTAAAAAAACATTTTCGATATTTCAAAATTTGTCTGACACAAAAATATTTAAATTAACCGGATATAGCATAAACAATACCATGGTTTATTATTTAATAATAAACCGTAGACAGGAAAAAAAATTTAATGTAAATTCGTTCCCAGTATCCAAAGTTTGTATTTCAAGAGCTTTCCTATTAATATCATGGATGTGTTATCCAAAACACAAGAAAGCTAGAGCGATTTTATGACCAAAATTAAATTTTTTGTATTCATAAAAACTATAAATCTTTTGTAGAACTTGTTGTGTCAATTTTAATTTATCTCTGGTTGAGATAAATAAATTTGAAAGATAACATTTGAAAAAATATATGAAGAAACTTAGAGTGTAATAATTGTCAAAATGAAAAATTACGTTTTTTTTTTCATCATTTATTTATAATCACATCGCGTTTTACAGACGACATAATAATCAGCAGCAGAAGGTTCAATTATCCTAACTCAAATGTTTCTCATCAGTAAAAATATTCCGAATTTCTGACAGTAACCATACTGTTTGCTGCAATCATACAGTTGTTAAAAGTTATTGTTTACATTTGTTTTAAAAGACGCATAATACGTACTTTAGGTTTAGAAATTTAAAAAATAAAAATAAAAAATTAGTTTAAAATACAATAAAGCTGTAAAAGAGATCAACTTAATATTTGGAACTTCATAAAACTTTGCACACGTTGTTATAAAATAAATATTTTTTTAGTTATTAAAATGCTTTGAGAAGATGTAACAATCTTATCACAGAGCACCGCAGATAAGCATTTTTACAAGAAAATACATACCTCCTTCCATACGAATGTCGTTTATTGAGCTAGAGTCGGCATCGAACCTCGAACCTCTTGGTTTTGAGCCATAACTACAACCACTGCGCTATGGGATAAAATAATGAAGACTGATCGCAAAAATCAAATACACAATTTCTAAATTGTGTTTTTGATTTTTTATTAACTAGGGATTATAGAAATTTGTAGCTAAACGAACTTTGAAAATATCTCTGTGGTATCTCTACGGTATTGATATTGTAGGTTATCGAAATTGATATTAATTTTTAAAAAAAATGAAAATTTCTGATATTTCTTGCAAAAAATTTGCGCAAACAAGTAGAAGCTTTTCCCACAACACATATTTAATAGTTACAAATATGATTCTTAGCAATTGATTGCAACTGAACAGATCTATGTTTCTCCACGTATAAAACATTTTAAGAAATATTTAGAGATACGGAATTTGGGGTTATTACCAGGCTTGTGGAGCCGAGCCGGAGCCAGAGCCGTGGAGCCACTGTTTTTTGATGGAGCCGGAGCCGGAAAAATCTAGCGGCTCACGACTCTCTTGTATTTTTAATGGAATATGTTTTTTTTTAATAGTAGACAAATATTATTCACTCATTGTTGAACGAACTTGTTGAATAAATCGTTTTAAATTATTATAATACCGATTGCTAACATTGCTTTATTGACACTTATATTATTATTTTCTGTTTTTAGAATAGGTTTTTATAAGCTTTATTTAGCCTCCCAGTTGGTTCAATTTTAAATCATAATGCATGTAACATGTAATATTGGTAACATAGTCAAGAGAATTTTTTTTTGTTTATAACTTTGAGAAATAATAATTATATTCATTTTTGGCGGCAGTTGGGCAATATTAAAAATGGAATGGGGGAATTTTGTCCACCCCAAACCCCCTCCGCAATTTTAGGAGCAGCCGAAGTGCAGTAGATCTCTTACTTCAGAAGTTAAAAATAAAGTTAATCATTGTTTCTTTTAATATAAGACGTTTCAGGTAACGAGAAACTTTATCTTAATGTCGGGTGTCATTTTACGATTATTATTGTTATTATTATTACTGTTAAAAAAAATTCCTACGAGCAAGTTTTTTAATTGTTATTTATAATTGGTATACTCTTTCTTATGTACGCACGTTTTATAAGTAATTTAAAAAAACAACCAATTTAAAAAAATTGAAAGTCGTAAAAAAAAAAAAAACGGGTGCGAAGCCTTTACACTGCTATTATTAAAGTACTTGTAAACATAAACTTATATATTGCAATTTAAGGGAAGAATTAATAAATTAAAAGTTTTAATCAGAATATGTTCCGCGATATTTTGTTTAAATAATCCTCATTTCTGGTGAGTTAAGGTAACTTATTTTAAAACCTAATAAAGCAACATTAATTAAAAACTTTTTATTTAGAAGGTTCAATTAGTTTAATTACAGATTTATCTTGTTGTTGGTCTGAATAAATCCTAATTAGGATTATATTTTTCAAGTTTAATTTTTCCATTTTAACATTTTGTTTAAAAAGTTGTTGATGTACATTTAACATGACTGACGTGACTAAAAACATCGCGGCTGTAAACGAAGATATGTTCGAGGATGAATTGAAATGCTTTTCCTTCATTGAAAAGGAAAAAGCATATATTTGCCAGATTCTTGTTGAGGAGAATCCAACTAAAAAAATTTGTGGCGCGCAAGTTAAAATGCTAATGGATGGAAAACGAGTAAAAAAACCAACCTCAAATATGAAACGTCACATTAAGAAGAGTTACGGAATACTTCATCATAAAATTGTTCAGGAGCAAGAAAAGAAAAAAGCCGCACAAAAAAGGAATATAAATGTATCCGAAGTTACTTTGTCAAGAAATGGAGAGTCTCTATCTTTTGGTGGACAAAAAAAACAAAAGATACTTGACAATTTTTTTAACAAAGTTACTATAACAATATCGAAAGAAGATTTCAAAAAAGCTTTAAATATGTTAGTACTTCAAAATGGAGCTTCGTTTAACATTTTTAGCGGAGATGGAATAGAAATTTTGACCCGAGATTTGGCAAAAAAATTTGGCATAAAGATCAGTCGTGAAAATATGCGTCAGGAAATTCAGACTTTAGCTGAAAAAAGCGTTCTGATTTGAGAAGCGATTTGAATGGAAAACTAATTTTCCTAAAAGTTGATGAAGCATCAAGACATCGGCGAAGCTTTCTTGGAGTCAATACTCAATTTTTCTCTAGCGGCAAAATATTAATCAAAACATTAGCAGTCATCGACATACATGCCAGACACAAAGTTGAAGATATTCAAAATGCACTTGAAAACGTACTTGATAAGTTTGGCATCCGAAAAGAACAAATCCTTGGAATTTGTACTGACAGTGGGTCTAACATGATTAAAATGGTGCATGATTTTGGCAAGACGATTGAGATTAAAGATTAAAGAAACACTACCTAGTGAAGATCATGATGAAGGCGGATATGATATTACAGAAGAACAGATTATTGAAGATGCAAGTAGTGAAACTGAGGGTTCTGAATTCTGTGAACAGCAGCATGATGGTTACTTTGACGAAATCTCTATCAATGTCTTCTAAACGAAGAACAACAGGTATTTTTTCTCATCATTTATTTTGTGAGAACGTTTTTTAAACTTTGATTAAAAGATTTTACTTTTGATTACTTTGATTAGAAATTGAAAATATATTTATTATTTTAGAGTTTTTTAAAGCAAATTTATTTTGTTATCTTTTAAAAAATTTTAGGTAGTTGCTGAGGACGCTCTCTGGTTGATTCAAAAAAAGATTGATAAGCAAAAGTTTGGTTTTCATAGATTGGAGGAAGATTGTTAAACTTTTTCTACCAAGATTTCGGATGAGAAAACAAAAAACTTGTCTCCAAAAAATAAAATTTTTAAGAGAATGGAGCAGGCAAGAAAAAAAAAGAGTCAGCAATCTGATCAAGGATCTATTCAGAACAAGGGGATTGAGGAGCGAGAATTTAAAGGCGCACTTCGAAGTCTACCTAAACTAGCGCACGACCTTTTGAAACAAAAAGAAGCCTTGACGTGCAAAAAACCTCTGGAAGGAATAGAGTTTTTCCCTTCGATTATACAATCATCGTGCAAAATTGTCACAGCGTTTCCAATGACGCAAGTTAGTGTTGAGCGGGTGTTTTCAGCACTCAAATTTCTGACACCAGACCAAAGAAGCCATATGACATCGGATCTTTGGTATTTCTTAAGGCAAATAATGAATACATTTGACTTGTTTGAAATTTAATTTTGGGTTTGAAATACAAAAATAATAAAGCAAAAAATTAATATTGATAGAATATTTTATTTTCCTTTTTGCCCCCAAATCATTTTTTACAATATAAATATGTGGTAGTAATGGATTCACATTATAAAAATGAGGGTTGGATAAAAACTAATAGGTGTAGTTTTTATCCAACTTGGGAAACAAGCCTAAATATTTTTAATTTTCATTCAAAATTTAAATTTAACTTATTAGGTCCGGGAGCCGGAGCCGAGCCGGGAAATAAACATTTCTTTGGAGCCGGTGCCGAGCCGTGAAATAAACTTGCGGCTCCATAAACCCTGGTTGTTACCATATTTTTGGCTTTACAAGACCCGCATTTTTGTAGTATCAAAAAGTATCAATTATTTTGGTACCAAATGAAAGGTGAATACTCCGGGTTTCAAAAAAGTTAAGGTTATATACCCCTCAAAATCCCCGTTTGAGAGTTATAGAATTTCAAACAGAATGATGGAACTTCACAAAAACATCTAATACATACATGTGATCATCTTTATAATTTGCATTAAGTATTATTTCCGAAAGCTTACATACACAAAATATTTATTTAAGTATAACTCGTTTTTAAGTAAAATTAAGTTATTATGCGTTTAGGGTAGAATTCTTGGTAACGTTTGCGTATGTAGTCACGATCATAGTAAAGGTCAATTAGTATAAGTAAGCAGTAAATTATCTTGTGACATTTATTATCACTTAAATTCATCTAAACCGATTTTATTAAAGGATCATATAATTAATTTTTATTGCGCATTTCATAAAAGTCATTAATGATGACCGAAAATAGTGAAAATACAGCAGTAATCAGTTTGTTAAAATTTGAGTTTGAAAAATTGCTATTTAAAGAAAATTTTTGAAATCAGTCTTTTAAAATGCATTACAAAGATTGAATCATTTTACAATAAAAAAATAACTGAAAGTAGAATTACTGCATTAAAAGAAGATTTGAATAATCTTAAAAATAATTTCTCACGACATTGGAGATTTAGGAATTATGATTCTACAAATCTAATGCGCAATCATCCCACTTACTTTGAACAACTTGTGATCTCTCCTGAGTATTTTGTTCAACATCACCATTAAGAAAAAGAGGACGACTATCAAAATCATTAGAAAAATTGTGCGAAAGGAGGAAAAATCAGGCGGCAACTCAAATAGACGAAGATTCTGAAGACTGCATTTATGTATTACTAAAAGCTGTTCAAACAGCATCACATAGAAAAGGATGTAAATTCCTGAAACAATTGATTAAGATAGTCATCGATAATATTGATAATGCTAAAGAGTTTTTTAATAAAATCAGTACACAGAAACCAATTAAGATGACGCCAGATGAGGCATTAAATCTTCTTATTGATAATTCATTACCAAAAAATACATACCAAAATTTACGAGTTGAAATGAAAAGTTGAAATGCCAACATCCTTCCAACATATTTTGAAGTCTCTCAAGCAAAGAAGAAATGTCGTCCAGATGAAATCCAATCATCTGATGTGAAAGCTTCAATAAAATCACTATTTTGTCAAACAATTTCGAGGATTGTACTAGTAGAAGAAGATCAAATTGTGAATTATATGAAGAAGGTAAATAAAAGTGTTATTGATGCTGAAACGATCTTCGCATACGGTGCTGATGGAACAACTGGTCAAATTGAATATCACCAGGCGTCATCATCTGGTTCAGGAATAGATGACCACTCATTATTTACAGTAACTATGACACCATTACAGCTAAAAAGTAAGTCAGATGGAGAAATTTGATGGAAAAACCCTTCTCCTCAATCTTTTCGAATTGTGCGCCCCCTGTCTCTGGAATTTACTAAAGAAACAATGGAACATGTTAAGGTAACCTTTCAACAAATTGAAGAGGATATCAAAAACTTGGCTCCGTATCAAACAAATACTGGAAAAGAGTTGCAAGTTAATATATCATCGTTGTTCTTTCCGACTTTAGTTGATGGGAAAATTTTAAATATTTTACTTGAAAATAATTCTTCCCAAAGCTGCCCTATTTATAAATCAACACCAAAACATTTTAACAACAATATGCTAAACTTTGATAATGATCAATTTAAGCCAAAAGGTGATTCGTCCCTTATTTAGCCTTTGCATGCTACCATCAACACTCTCAATTGCTTGCTTAATTTATTATACAGAAAAAAGTTAGATTTATGGCAAGTTAAAGCTGAGGAAAATAAAAAACCTTTAGCTGAAGAGAAGTACAGAGTTCGACATAAAGTAGAGGACTTCTTTAAGATCAAAATTGATAGACCATGTCAAGGCGGATCAAATTTGAACTTGTATCAAATTTAAGCACCATTCTTGCTGCCCTTAATTGTCACGAACATTTGGACTTTGGGTCCTTCTGCCATGATGCATATTCCTTATTTATTAGTAAGTATAAATGGTTCAACATGCCTGCCTCTCTTCATAAAATTCTTTGTCATTCAAAAAACATTATTATAACACTACCATTATCACCTGGATTTTTTGGTAAAGAGGGAGCTGAATCTTGTAACAAGTACTATAGGCAGAATCGAAGATATCATTCTCGAAAGTGTTTTCATAAAAGTAATTTGCTCTATGGATTTAATCGAGCATTAGATTCATCGGACCCTATAGTGTCTTCAGCAAAACTGGATGTGAGAATGAAAAGGATTAAACATCAGGTATCAGAACCTGTCAAAAATATTCTATTATTTAGAAATTATGAACAAAAAGCTGATTGGGACACTACAACTGAGGAATCAAATTTCATGGATTTAAATGAAGGTTCTCTTATTTAATATTTTGAAGACATGGACTTAGATATTTAGCAGTAAATTTTGCATATTTATTAATTATTAAATAACTGCAATATCTACCTACTTATAATATCTTATAATATAATTCTTAATGCTATAATAAAAATCCCAAACTATTTTTCATTTACTTTTTATTGAGAACATATCAAAAAATTCAAAATTGGATTGAGTTATGCAGAAAGG
Organism: Hydra vulgaris; assembly: GCF_038396675.1. Taxonomy (NCBI): domain Eukaryota; kingdom Metazoa; phylum Cnidaria; class Hydrozoa; order Anthoathecata; family Hydridae; genus Hydra; species Hydra vulgaris. The sequence continues at coordinate 68,619,853 of NC_088921.1, read as the reverse complement.
AACCAACCCACAAAATCCTTTGTCAGGACTAAGTCCAATCTTCAAATCTCCAGTTTTGCAAATGTTCTGATGAAAACCAATATGGGGTTTATGTAACAACCTTTACAGGCATAAACAAACAAAATAATTATCACAAATATTTTTGTGCAAAATTTGTATACTTTTGTCCCATAGTGCACTGCTGAATAAATATTTCGTTTTACCAGCTTCTTAAAAAAATTATTATTTATAGCTTCTTTTTTAAATTAATGTTTATTTGTTTCTTTTTCATTAAAAGGTTTTCGAAAGTTCTCAATAACGGGTGACAACTAAAAAGCGAGACTGGATTTAAAGACACATATCTCTTTAAAGGAATAAGATTTTAAAAATTGGAAAACTGTTTTAGAAGGTATTTTTATTCTAGTTTTTAAATATTTTATGTGTTTTTATTTTTTATAAAAAAATGAATAAAAAAATAAATTCAAAACAAGAAGAGATTAGAAAACGTGTGTATGAATTTTATTTAAATTACAAAAATGCAGGTAAAAAGTTTACTTATGACCACTTTAAAGTTGAGAATATACCTAAAAGTACTATCTACAAAATAATTAAACGTGCTGAAAGTGAGTCTGGGTACCAAAGAGTTTAAGGAAGTGGAGTAAAAGCTAAAAAAATGACCAGGATAAACATTGAAAGACTCAAACTCATGTTTGACTATAAAGACAGTTTCTCAACGATAGGCAGCTAAAAAGTTCAACTGTACTCATGAGTCTTATTTCACGTTAAATCACTCCAGTATCAATGAAAGTGATATATTTTATACTAGTGATGTAAAACCTACTCTATCTACAGTTAAATACCAAACAAAACAAAAGTTTCATAAGAAATTACTTCTATGGATTACTTTTTTTGAAAATGGAATTTCTCAACCTTATTTTGTACCAAGTGGACTGGCTGTAAATCAAAAAATCTATTTAAACAAATGTATTAAGAAGAGACTTATCACATTCATCAATAAGTATCATTCAGATGGTGCATATGTATTCTGGCCTGATTTAGCATCATCTTACTATGCAAAAACAGTAATCATGTACCTAAACAAGGAAAACGTGCATTATTTTGAGAAAGTGGATAACCCTGCAAACTTGTCAGAATGTCGTCCCATCAAAAATTTTTGGAGTATTTTGAAAGGCCTTGTCTACAAGAAAAATTGGCATGCAGAAAATCTTAAAAAATTACGTTCTAGAATCAAGTATTGTCTTAATAAAATTAATATTGAGCTCATACGGAGCCTAGCTCAGTCTATACCAGGCCTAGTTGATAAAGTCAAAAGAAATGGTTTAATTGAGAACAACTGATTATATATGAGGCGTTGCGAACTTTTTTGAGTAAATCGGGTTTGAAATTTCTAGACTGAAATTTGCAAAAGGGCACATTAACCAAAATCAAGTAAATTGAGTAACCGCGTGAAATTACACTCTTTGCTACCACGTGGTAGAAGAGTTTACACCCCCTCCCCTCTGTGGTAGTTGGTCGTTTTTTTCAGACCCATCCCCCCCCCCCCCCCCTAAGCTACCACATGGATTTTGAACGCTCCCTAAATCGCGTTTAAAGTTTCTAGACTGAAATTTGATTGATTTTCAGTCAGAAAGAGGCCTACGTTGAGCCTCTTTCCGACTGAAGAAGACACGTTGATTTTGTGTTATATTGTAGATGACAGACTAAAGTAAAAAATAAAACTATTGTCAAACAAATATTGCATTTCGTAATAAAATAATTACTGAACAATACAAGAATAGCAAACAGTACAAGTAAACTTCCGTTTAATATAGATTACGGGCAAGCCATCTTGCCCCGGTCATCTTGCCCCAGGCTAATACAATCTTTAAAATGAATCAGAATCAGTACATAATCAAATTATCATAGCCTAATACTTCTTGTATGGCTTCCAGTTTCATCAAAATAAATAAAAATTTCTCGCTTACCTTTAGCTGGTGATGAAATAAATCAAGTAAAACGAGGATAAAAAGTTTTTTTCTCAATGTCGGAAAAACTTTTTAATACTTAACTTTCGTCACAAAAATAATATTTAAAAAGAAACCATTGATAAATCTAGTAAAACTAATCTACTTCCCTTTCAGCTAAAGTCAACTGTTATATTTAGTTTTGCTTAAGAGATAACTGTAGGTTGTCATCTTGCCCCATTCGTCATCTTACCCCATATTCCACTATATATATATACAGTATCGGACAAAACGAGTGCAACCAAATAATGCTAATTTAGTTTCTTTATATAAAAGTGCTTCATTTTTTCAATTTAGAGAAATAACTATGTAACTGTTTAGAGACAAAGTTCTTCAAGTTTTATTCATCACAAAGTTCACGAAATTTAATTTCACGTTTATTTGTTCACGAAAATTAATAAATAAAATAAAAAAACGAAAATAAAAAACACAGCGTCTTGGTTGGATGTGGACTTTATTGATGTAATGAAACACTTGTTGTATTTCACTTCTTCTATTGATGTTCTTCGATAAAACACTTTGATAAAACTCACTTCGATAAACTGTTTTGATAATAATGACTGATTGACTTCCATATACTGACTGAATTACATGTCGATTTACATGTCTCTTTTATAGTAAAATGAACCTGTGTGAACCTGTTCTGGAAGATTCTAGATGCTTCTTTTTGATGCTTCTGGAAGCTTCTGGATGCGTCTGGATGATTCTGAATGTTTCTGGATACTTCTAGATGCTACTGGATGCTTCCAGATGCATCTTCTGGAAACTTCTGGAAGCTTCTGCATGCTTCTGGAAACTTCTGGATACTTCCTTTAATTATTAAAAAACTTCCGTGACGTTGACACGGACCAGACTTAAGAAAATGAAACAAACCAAAAAAGTTGCACTTGTTTTGTCCACTGCAAAATGGCACTTGTCAACGAAATTCTGCCTGTGTGCTGTCACCTGTCAGCTGATTGCTCATGTCATGGCATGCTATGACTCCAGACTCCTGAACTGTTTGCTGTGGTAGTATAGTTTGTTTCGTTTTTATGACATGTAAAGTTAGGAACACTATTTAGCATTGTTCAATGTTGGTTGCAAATGTTTTGTCCAATACTGTGTATGTATATATATATATATATATATATATATATATATATATATATATATATATATATATATATATATATATATATATATATATATATATATATATATATATATATATATATATTCGAGCTTTAATCGAGCCTATATGAACGAGCCTATGATGTTCAAGCTCGGCTCTTTTAATAAACGAGCCTAATTTTTTGTTCAAGCCCAGCTCGTTTACCATTCGAGCCGAACATGAACGAGCTCTTGTCGAGCCGATCACCGAGCCGTTCACGAACACGAGCCAGGAATTACAGCACTAGTTGTTACGACCAGAGCCGTCCCGAACAGGAGGTGAAGGGGGTATTTCCCCTCCCCTCCCCTCAAGCTGTTATGTATGCATTTTAGTTAGCACATTTGTACGCTTAGCATTTCAGTTGGCAAGTTTTGAAGTATAGATGGCAAATGTCAAATATCCAGGACCCTTTTTTTGTTTGTGTGTGTGTCTCTAGTTGGCAAAAAACACATACAACCCCCTCCCCTTCCCCAATGAGACACCTCTTTGGGATGGCTCTGACAACAACCACGCTGAATAAGAGAAGCGAAAAAGCGCAGCATCGCTACAAATATGTCCGGCTCCTTTACGGTAAATTTTTATCAGGGTTATTAACCTATTTCCTTCCGACAAAAAATTAATACTAAAACAAATAAATCAAAAAAATGCCTTTTCAAAGCTACTTTGCAAAAAAATTTTCTTTCTAAAAAGTTATAAACACCAACTTTAAAGGAAAACAAAATATTAGAGGAAAAAAAAAGGGAACAACCCCCATTGCTCAGGAAACAAATTTAACACGCATGTTTATTGGGACTACACAAATGCTGTCAAAATAAAGTAAAATCAAAGTAAAGTCTGAAAGATCAAGTAAAATCAAAGTGAAGTCTGAAAGATCAAGTAAAATCAACAAAAAAAAAAGAGATTCAAAAAAGTGGAGTTCTCCAGTTGGCTCTGAAAACAACTTTAAGATTTATTTTTATAAAGTTTACACAAATGCTGGAAACTTCAGAGCTCTTGCTAGTCTGGAAAGTAGTCTGGAACGTTTGAAAAAAAATACGAGTTTATTCTAAAGCACTATTTTAACTGAATAAGATTTTATTTTTCTAATCATTCTTGTGCGGGTTGGACACCAACGCAACAAACAGGAGGTTAATAGGGTGCCCACAACCTATAGTAGAAGATTGAACAGCTTTCCTTTCCATCTTTTTTCAAATAGATAATAAATGATAAAACGCAACAAAAGATTATATCTGATAAACACATCTTTAACCATATATATTATATCAGATAGTTTAAATGACTTATAATTTTTTGAAAACTGTTTTAGCAGTCGATGTCCTAGCGGATACCAAAGTTTTGTATTGCGTCATATTACCATAACAAAATACTTGATTGAAAAGGCAAATACAAAGAAAAAAACTGGATAAAAAGTGCGCTCTAACGAACAGTGACTTAGTCAAGGTTTACACATGCATGAATTACCCATATCTTAGAAATAATGCCCCTTTCACCCCCTCCCCTCTGCCAAAGTTTCATTACGGTCACTAACCTATTTCTACTCAACAAAAAATAGAAATAAAAAATCAATGATTATTTAGCAGCCTATTAGCACTCATGCTGCAGGAAGGCCGTCTCTACAATACTGGTGTACCTGCATGTTGACTATACTTGCCTCTAATTATATTAGAACTACCCTTTTTAAGATATACGTGAAAATTTTTCCCGATGCCTCGCCACAAACATTGCCCACATACATCAGACTTTTATTTGTAAATGTAAATAACAATTTTTTTCATATTTACTTTTAGGTAAGTTGTTTTTGCTAATTCGTTACTTTTACACGTAAAAGTAATTTTTTGTTACGATGTAGTTTTATTTTAGTTTGTAAAGTATTTTTTTAGTTTGTAAAGTTGTAAGTATTATTTGTAAAGTTGTATTTGTTGTATTTGTTGTTTTTGTAAAGTTGTATTTTTTGTTTTGTAAAGTTGTATTGTTTTTGTAAAGTTTGTTTTGTTTTTGTAAAGTTTGTTTTTGTAAAGTTGTATTGTTTTTGTAAAGTTTTTGTAAAGTTTTGTTTTGTAAAGTTGTATTGTTTTTGTAAAGTTGTATTTTTTGTTTTGTAAAGTTGTATTGTTTGTAAAGTTGTATTTGTTGTTTTTGTAAAGTTGTAGTTTTTGTAAAGTTGTATTTGTAAAGTTGTAAGTATTATTTGTAAAGTTGTATTTGTAAAGTATTATTTGTAAAGTTGTATTTGTAAAGTATTATTTGTAAAGTTGTAAGTATTATTGTAAAGTATTATTTTAGTTTGTAAAGTTTTTTGCGTAAAGCTTTCGTCAAGATAAGACGCTCTTTTTCTTTAAAAAAAATGGCAAAAAGTTTAACAATCACGCAAGTGAAAGAGCTATTAGAAGCCTATGAAAATACTTTATTAAAAATCTTTGGAGAGAAAATTGACAAACTGGAAGGAAAAATAGATCAATTAAAAAATGAAAATATATCACTAAAAAATGAAATTGCTTTAATAAACAACGGGATGAATTTTCAAAACGAACTATACGAAAAAACCATAAAGGAAACGAACGAACTTAATGAAAAACTAAAAAATCATATCAAAGAAAATGAAAAAAAAATTTCAAGCGAACTTTTTATCGACAAAATTGCTGAATTAGAAGATCGTAGCAGGAGAAACAACTTGAGGTTCGAAGGTTTTGAAGAAAAAGACAACGAATCATGGGAAGAAAGCGAGTCGAAAGTAAAATGTTTTATTAAAGAAAAGTTAAATATAAAACATGACATACAAATAGAAAGAGCCCACAGAACTGGAAAACAAAAAGAATCGGGACAAAAAAAGCGACGAACAATAGTTGTAAAGTTCCTTAACTATAAAGATAAAGAAAAAATATTAGATCATTACAAGCGACTAAAGCTTTGGAATGAACGAATATATCTCAACGACGACTACAGCGAAAGAACGATTGAAAAAAGAAAAATACTCTTTGCAAAAGCCAAAGAATTAAGATCCTCAGGTAAGTATGCAAAAGTAGTCTATAACAAACTGATAACACGCGATTAATGATATCAATAACGAAAAGAAATTCTTTAAACCTGTGCACATGAAAAAATAATTATAAAAATGAATGACTTTCAATCGCTAACCTATAATTTTTACGAAAAATACATTATATCAGATGAAAACGCAGACCCAGATGTAAATTTTTATAGTGATATGTACACTGACAGTTTATATCATTACCCCAGCACCATTAAAGAATTTCTTTTTAAAAATATAAATGATATAAACAGTGAAAAAATCAGAATCCTCCACATTAATATAAGGAGTTTAAGCAAAAATAATGAAAACTTTCGGCATTTTCTAGAAGAAACTGAAAACATTTTTAATATTATATGTGTTACGGAAACTTGGTGCTCTACTTACGAACTTGAAAATAATTCTAATTTTCATCTTAAGAATTTTGAATTAGTCTCATTAGAAAGACAAACAAATAAACGCGGTGGAGGAGTTTTGATATACGTTAAAGAAAACTTTGCGTATAAAGTTAGAAGCGATTTGAGCGTTTCTGACGAAGATAAAGAGATCGCAACAATTGAATTAATTATTAACAAAGGAAAAAACATACTTATAAGCAGCTGCTATAGGCCACCTGACGGCGCGTGCGAAAATTTTAGCTCTTATTTGCAACATAATATAGTTCACGCTGGTAACAACGAAAGAAAAAAAAACTTTATAATTGGGGATTTTAATATGGACTGTTTTATTTATAACGACGACAAAAAAGTGAGAAGTTTCTATGATGAAATTTTTTTAGCAGGCGCAGTTCCCCTAATCAATCATCCAACTAGAGTAACTAAGAATTCTGCTACCCTCATTGACAATATTTTTACTACAGACATCTTTAATAACTCCATTCAAAAAGGTATCATAAAAACTGATTTATCGGACCACTTCCCTATTTTCCTAACCTTTAACACAACATTATCTAATAAAATTAAACAAAATAGAACTGTAAAAAAACGTATTTACAACGACAAAAAAATAAATGATTTTAAACATCAACTATCATTACTTCACTGGGGGCATATCAACTTTAATGAAGATGCAAGTAGTATGTATAATAAATTCTTCGAAACATTCTACTTAGTATATGACGCAAACTTTCCAGTATGTGAAAAATTAATAAGTCATAAAACCTTTAACAGTCCTTGGATTACAAAAGGCTTAAAAAAATCTTCAAAAATAAAGCAAAAGTTGTATATAAAATATTTAAAGACTATATCTTCCGCAAATGAAAAAATATATAAAAATTATAAAAATTTATTTGAAAAAATTCGTAAAAATCTAAAAAAAAATTATTATTCTAATCTGATCAATAAATTTAAAAATAACTCAACGCGCACCTGGAAAATAATAAAAGAAATAACAGGAAAATCAAAAAATCACTTAAGTTCTTTACCACAAACTATAAAATTTGAAGACGTAAATATAAGTGAACCGAACAAAATTGCATACATTTTTAACAAATTTTTTACTGAAATTGGAACCAATCTCTCTAAAAAAATTCCTACGACCGAGAGTTCGTTTGAAGACTACTTGTGTCCTATAAATAAATCTTATTATAACAATGAGTGTACTTCTGAATTATCCCAGGACGAGCTTGCTAGAGCCTTTAAATCTCTAAAAAGAAATAAAAGTATTGGTGCTGATGAAGTAAGTGGTAACATAGTCATAGATTGTTATGAAAGTCTGAAAGATATTCTTTATAAAGTATTTAATGCATCTATAAAACAAGGAGTTTTCCCGGACCAATTGAAAATTGCGAAAGTTATACCAATTTACAAACAAGGCGACAAAACAAATATTAACAGCTATCGCCCAATTTCGGTTCTATCAACTTTTTCAAAATTATTAGAAAGAATAATATATAATAGAATATTTAAATATTTTGACCAAAATAATATACTATATACCAAACAGTTTGGCTTTAAAAAAAATATTTCAACTGAGCACGCAGTTATTCAATTTGTTAGGGAAATCTCAGAATCTTTCGAAAAAAAACAATATACCCTAGGAGTCTTTATTGATCTTTCGAAGGCTTTCGATACCGTTGACCATAAAATATTGCTTAAAAAGCTCGAATATTATGGAATTAATAACAATATGCTAAAATGGTTTCATAGTTACTTATCAAATAGAAAGCAGTTTGTTACCTATAATGATGGCCTTCAAAGTGACTATATTAAAATAACCTGTGGTGTTCCACAAGGTTCTATTCTAGGTCCTCTTATGTTTTTAATTTATGTCAATGATTTAAGTAAAGCAGCTAATCTTCGAAGTATTATGTTTGCAGATGATACGAATTTGTTCTTATCAAATAGTAATATTAATGAGCTGTTTTCTGATATGAATAAAGAACTTAAATGTGTATCTGAGTGGTTTAAATGTAACAAATTAACCTTAAACCTTGATAAAACAAAATACATTCTGTTTCACCCTATATATAAAAAACGTTTTTTACCAACAACCATGCCAAAAATTCTTATTGATGAACTTGAAATAAAAAGGGAAACTTTTACTAGTTTTCTTGGCATTTATCTTGATGAGAATGTTACATGGAAACCGCATATTGACTACATTGCACCTAGATATAGTGATATTATAAACCTTTATAGTAAAAATATGATTAAAAAATTTGTAAATTTAGAAGAAATTGCTTTTTTAAAACGATTTTCAGTAAATAAAAGATAAGGCTTAAATTTTATATTTCATTTAGAAACAAAATGAAGAAAATAAAGAGTTCACATAATGTTTCATAACAAAGTTTCTAAAAATATAGGAGTCCTCTATAAGTCAAGAAGTTATTTAAACAAAACTATTTTAATTCAACTCTATTACTCATTTATACATAGTTATATTAACTATGCAAATATTGCTTGGGGAAGTACAAGCAAAAGTAAGTTGCGTACTCTCTGTCATCGTCAGAAACATGCAATACGCTTAGTTTGTTTTGAAAATCGACTTACGCATTCAAGGCTTTTATTTAAAAATATAAAAGTACTTAATATTTATGAAGTGAATGTATATAAAATATTATGTTTTATGTTTCAATGTAAAATCAATCCGTCATTACACATTTTTAAAGATTTTATTACTTTAAAGACAAAAAATAAGTATACACTACGAAATGATAGCTCACTCTATAAACCCTTTTGTCGAACAAAATTCAATCAGTTCTGTATAGCTTATCGTGCATCAAATCTCTGGAACAAAATCATTTTACCTAATTTTGATTTATCGATTACCTTCCCAGTCTTTAAAAAGAAATTAAAAGAATTCATTCTTTTTAATGACAATATTTTGAAATACTTTTAAAAATAAGTAATTTATATAAATACGCTCTTTGTTTTTGTATTTTGTCATTTTTATTTGTTTATATTTATTAATAGTTTAAGTTATATTTTATTATAACGATTTATGGTTCTGGCGACAAGATCATTAGATCTTCTATCAGATACCAAGTTTTTATTTAAACTTTTTTTATTTTGTTATTTTATTTTTTAATCTTATTGATGTGGTGATTATATTCTCTATTATAATTTATTAAAAGTATAAAAATTCCAATATTTGTAAACGTAAAACTTTATTTTAAAAAAGAGGAGAATATATATATAAAAAATGTATGTATGTATGTATGTATGTATGTATGTATGTATGTATGTATGTATGTATGTATGTATGTATGTGTGTATATAAATGTATGTGTGTAAGTGTGTGTATTTATGTATGTGTTTACATACAAACAATAAAAAAAAATAATAATAATAAAAAATAAAAAATTTATCACACCTGAACACATTGGTCAAAACAGCAATTTCTTAGTATCTACGCTTTATTGATTGTCAAGAACTTGAAACGATTTAAAAGAAGAAGAAGAAGAAGAAGAAGAAGAAGAAGAAGAAGAAGAAGAAGAAGAAGAAGAAGAAGAAGAAGAAGAAGAAGAAGAAGAAGAAGAAGAAGAAGAAGAAGAAGAAGAAGAAGAAGAAGAAGAAGAAGAAGAAGAAGAAGAAGAAGAAGAAGAAGAAGAAGAAGAAGAAGAAGAAGAAGAAGAAGAAGAAGAAGAAGAAGAAGAAGAAGAAGAAGAAGAAGAAGAAGAAGAAGAAGAAGAAGAAGAAGAAGAAGAAGAAGAAGAAGAAGAAGAAGAAGAAGAAGAAGAAGAAGAAGAAGAAGAAGAAGAAGAAGAAGAAGAAGAAGAAGAAGAAGAAGAAGAAGAAGAAGAAGAAGAAGAAGAAGAAGAAGAAGAAGAAGAAGAAGAAGAAGAAGAAGAAGAAGAAGAAGAAGAAGAAGAAGAAGAAGAAGAAGAAGAAGAAGAAGAAGAAGAAGAAGAAGAAGAAGAAGAAGAAGAAGAAGAAGAAGAAGAAGAAGAAGAAGAAGAAGAAGAAGAAGAAGAAGAAGAAGAAGAAGAAGAAGAAGAAGAAGAAGAAGAAGAAGAAGAAGAAGAAGAAGAAGAAGAAGAAGAAGAAGAAGAAGAAGAAGAAGAAGAAGAGAGAAGAAGAAGAAGAAGAGAGAGAGAGAAGAAGAAGAAGAAGAAGAAGAAGAAGAAGAAGAAGAAGAAGAAGAAGAAGAAGAAGAAGAAGAAGAAGAAGAAGAAGAAGAAGAAGAAGAAGAAGAAGAAGAAGAAGAAGAAGAAGAAGAAGAAGAAGAAGAAGAAGAAGAAGAAGAAGAAGAAGAAGAAGAAGAAGAAGAAGAAGAAGAAGAAGAAGAAGAAGAAGAAGAAGAAGAAGAAGAAGAAGAAGAAGAAGAAGAAGAAAAAGAAAAAAATAAAGAAAAAAATAAAAAAAATAAAATGAAGTGCTATTTTATTAAAAATGAAAAACGAACATTACGATGAAAGAAAAAAAGATTAATAAATTTCTTAAAAAACTGAAGATATGGATGTGTAACAACTAAAAATAATTGTGACTTTGTACAAAATTATAATCGGATATAAAAACTCGAAAAACAAATTTCTAGCTAAAGACACACAAGTTCTGAAAGTAAACATTTTCACCACAAACAAGTTATAAAGATAAAAATGTAAGCTATGTAAACTTTATTATGGAAATATAATAAATAAAAACTAAAAAAGAAAAAAAAAGAAAAAAAGTAAGCGTTATGTCTTTTAAATATTTTATTTACGTAAGTTTACTTCATAAATAATTTTTTTTACATTTAAAAAGCAAATTACATTTCGATGTAAATTTTTTACATAGTTATAACCAAAATTACTTTTCAAATTTTTTACATAGTTATAACCAAAATTACTTTTCAAAGTACTTTACACGATTTACCATTAAAAGTAAGTTACATTTACAAGTAAAAGTAAAAATGCAAATAATTTTAACTTGTAAAAGTAAATTACTTTTCCAAGTAACAATTACTGATTAAAAAAACTTAACTTAAGTAATTAAGTTTAACACGTTATATAATTTATGTAAAAAAAAAAGAACTACTTTTAAATGTAAGTAAATTATATTTTTTTATACGAGTTATGTAAAGTAATTTACGCGTAAAAGTAATTCGCGCTTTTACATCAAAATAAGTAAATGTGCCATCCCTATTGAAGACCATGAAAATAAGCAGTACGATCTGTGGGTGGTAACTTTTCTGGCTTAATGATTTCTTAAATTCAATTTGTCTATATTTTGAATACCAAAGAAACAATACTATATAATTTTCTCAATCAAAATGTTGAATTATGTAGATCAATAAAGTTAAAATTAAACATTGAAATATCAACCTAATTTTTTTAATAAAGATTCTGCATTTTTCAGTAATTTTAAAAAACTAGGTTTTCCTTTATCCACTAATGCAGATGTTGAGTCAAATCCTGACCATGCATGAGCAAATAAAAGATGTTCTTTAAAATCTATAACTCGAGTTTGAGCATCTTTTATACTCCAGACTGTTTTTTAGTTGATAAGATCTTTACCAATAACTGGCCCAACACCAGAAGGTATATATATTGGTGATAAGACAGAAGGTATATATATTGGTGATAAGGCGTGTTTTGTAATTGCGGAAAAAATTAAAAATGGCGAAATATACTGTAGTGCAAATTAAAGATTTATTAGAGATACATGAAAACACATTATTAAAAATTTTTAACGAAAAGTTTGAAAAATTAGAAAGCAAATTAGTGAATTTGCAGGAAGAAAATACATATTTAAAAAAAGAAGTATACGAGTTAAAGAAATCTGTTGAATTTGTAAGTGAGAAATATGAAGCAGTAAACATCAAACTCACCGAGCAAAAAAATGCAAAAACAAGCACAGTCGCAAATATTAACTCAACCACAAGTTTTGAAAATGAAAACAATAATGAGATTAAAGACAAAATTGCGGAATTAGAAGATCGAAGTAGGCGGAGTAATCTAAGATTTTCAGGAATTGTAGAAGATGAAAATGAGACATGGGAAGTAAGTGAAAAAAAAATTCAGAACTTTTTAAAATCAAAACTTGGATTTGAAAAAAATGTTGAAATTGAAAGAGCACATCGAACGGGAAGAAAAGTTTCTGATGGAAAAAAGATTAACAGAACAATCGTAGCAAAGTTTTTAAATTTTAAAGATAAATCGGCAGTGTTGGACAACTTTATTAAACGAAAGCTATGGAACGAGCAGTTATATGTAAACGAAGATTACAGTGAACGAACGATTGAAGTAAGAAAAAGATTATTTAAAGAAGCAAACGAGTTGAAAGCAAAAGGTAAATTTGCCAAAGTAATCTATAATAAACTTATTACTCGTGATTTTTAAATTTTAAAATGAAATTCTTTTATTCAATTGCTATAAAAATATAAATGGATTCAAATTACCACAAAAAATTTGACTCAATGTCATGTAATTTATTTCAAACAAATGAATTAGTCATTGATATTGAGTCAGATCCAGATTTAAATTATTTTCATGAATCAGCTGCACTGCAAACTAAATGCTTGTATTTTTACAACAAAGAAATAAAAGAATTTCTAGAGCGGGATCATTTTAATGTTGTTCATATTAATATTAGGAGTTTGAAAAAAAACTTTGAAAATTTATTTATTTTTATAGAAGAAAATTTAAATATTTTTAACTTAATTTGTTTAACTGAAACGTGGTGCGATTCTGATGATGTTTAACTCAACTCTAATCTCTGTCTTACAGGTTTTAACATGATCCCGGTAGCGCGAAAAGCAAATAAACGCGGCGGTGGTGTACTTATTTATATAAAAGAAAACATGTGTTTCATTATTAGGCCTGATATGAGTATCTCTGACGACAATATTGAGGTTTTAACAATAGAAATTAAAACCGGTAATTCTAAGAATATACTTTTAAGTTGCTGTTATCGCCCGCCGTCTGGTAAAACCGAAAGCTTCGCATCATTTTTGTGTAATGACATTTTAAAAAAAGGTTTTAAGGAAAAAAAGTTTCACTATTTAATAGGTGACGTAAATTTAAACTGTTTTGAATATCACACTAATAACAACATAAAAAAATTTCATGATAATTTATTTCAAAACAGTGCGGTTCCATTAATTAGCAGACCAACAAGAGTGACAGCTACGTCAGCTTCTATAATTGATAACATTATAACTACTGATATTTTCAATAAATTTCTTAAAATTGGTACTATAAAAAAAATGATATTTCTGACCATTTCCCGATTTTCTTCTCAATAAATATTGTCCCTAAATTACTACCACAATAAAAACAAATTTTTACCAAACGTTTTTTTTAATGAAACAAGTTTGAAATCATTTAATGAACAGTTATCCTTAATTAGATGGACAAATATCGACTTTAAAAGTGACGCAAACATAGTCTATGACACATTCTACAAAACCTTTTTTGATATCTACGACGCAAATTTTCCAAAAAAAGAAATATGTAAATCTAATAAAAGTTTAAAGTCACCGTGGATAAATAAGGACATAAGGAAGTCTTCTAAAATAAAACAAAAACTGTATGTAAAATACTTAAAAACAAAAACAGATAAAGCAAAATTTTATACAAAAAATACGCTAAACAATTCGAAAGTCAAAAAAAAGCTGCAAAAAAAAATTATTATTTAAATATGTTAGAAAAGCATACGTTTAATTCAAAACGCACGTGGCAAATTTTAGCAGAAATTACAGGTAATCGCAAATTAAAATCGTGTTCTTTGCCTAAAAGTTTAAAAATTAATGGTAATAATGTTGATGACCAAAAAGAAATAGCTAGTGAGTTAAATAAATTTTTTGTATCTGTTGGCCCAAATTTATCTAAAAACATTCCAGACATGCTAAATCCTATAATTAATTGTGTTTTTCCACTTAAAACAAATTTAAATGCTTTTGAAGTATCATTTTCAGAATTTGAAAGTGCCTTTAAAATGCTAAAATCTAATAAAGCAGTAGGTCCAGACGACATTAGTGGAAACATAGTCATTAGTTCATATAACAACATAAAAGATATTTTATTTAAGGTTTTTAAATGTTCAATAAATCAGGGAATTTTTCCTGAACAACTGAAAGTAGCTAAAGTTACTCCTATATTCAAAGGAGGTGAACTAAAAAATGTAAATAATTATCGTCCAATATCAGTTCTTTCTGTTTTTTCTAAAATATTTGAAAGAATTTTATTTAACAAAATATTTAATCATCTCTCTGTTAATAATATACTTTATAACAATCAGTATGGTTTTAAAAAGAATAACTCAACTGAACACGCAGTAATTCAACTCACTCGTTGCATTACAAAGTCCTTTGAAAAATCACAGTTTACTTTAGGCGTTTTTATAGACTTATCTAAAGCCTTTGATACCATCAATCACATCATTCTCATAAAAAAACTGAAACAATATGGTATCACCGGTGAAGTCTTGACATTATTAAAAAACTACTTAAAAAATCGTAAACAATTTGTTTACATTGATGAATCTACCCTTTCAAATGTTTTAGAAATAGCCTGTGGAGTTCCACAGGGTTCCATACTTGGACCACTATTATTTCTTATTTATATAAATGATCTATATAGAGCCTCTAACTTAATGACAATAATGTTTGCGGATGATACCAATCTTTTCCTATCCAACAAAAACATCAATCATTTGTTTCATGATATGAATATTGAACTGAAAAAAATTTCAGACTGGTTCAAATCAAATAAACTTTCGCTAAACATTGAAAAAACCAAATATATTCTCTTTCATCCAGTTTCAAAAAAGCATATTCTACTATGCAAAATGCCTGTGCTTATTCTTGATAACATTCCTATAAAAAGAATCACGTACACAAATTTTTTAGGTATCATTATAGATGAAAATCTTTCGTGGAAGTACCATATCGATAACTTATGCCATAAAATATCCAAAAGTATTGGAATTCTTTATAAATCAACAAGTATTTTAATGAGACATACTTTAATTAAGTTATATTACTTTTTGATACACTGTCATATTAGTTATGGCAATGTCGCGTGGGGGAGTACGCACAAAAGTAAGTTAAAACCTCTCCATTGTCAACAGAAGCATGTAGCACGTCTTATAAATTTAAAAGATCGTTTTACTCATGCAAAGCCTCTTTTATTTAACATGAACATTCTTAATATTTATAAGGTTAATATTTTCAACGTTCTTTGTTTTATGTTTAAATGTAAAATTAATGTATGTCCAGTTTCTTTTAGTGATTTATATTCATGTAAAGCAAAAAACAAATATATACTCCAAAATAATAATTTTATACGACAACCAAAATGTAAAACAAGTATCGGCAAATCCTGCATTCCATTCCGTGGAGCATTTTTATGGAACAAAATAGTCTTAAAAAATTTTGATTTTACTCATGAATGGAGTTATCCAGTATTTAAAAAAAAACTAAAAGAAATAATTTTTAAAATTGATGACATATTTCTTTATTTTTGAATGCTTGGTTTTGATGGCTTCATAAGATAGCTTTATATTTTAGTTTTGAATATATTTGACCACTAACGATATTTATATTTTTGTCAAGTCAAGAGTTTTTATCTTGTAACTTTATTTTATTGTATTTAACGTTCTAGTGGTACTCGATGACAAGACCTAGTAGTCTTCTGCGAGTCTCCGCGTTCTTTATATTAAAAAATATATATATATTTTAGTATTTATATAATATATTTTAACGATTTATTTTAACACGTAACACGAGTTTTATTCAGATTGTAATAAAAAGAACAAAAAAAAAAAAAAAAAAAAAGGTAATGAATGTAGATTTTTATCATCCGTATTGACTTTTTTACTGCAAACTAGTCATAAAACAGTTCAGAATCAGACACTTTTTTTTTTCAATACCTATCTCTAAATTGTTTTCAATAACTCCAACGTCAAGTTCTGTTAATTTATGAATTGCTTCATGAACACCTGTAGAATGACAAATGCTCATTTCCACGGGTTGCGTACATTTTCATTGAATCCTCAACCTCTGGTTAAAACATCATTGCATTTTAAAGACCATATCAGGTTTCTGCTCAACTATAAGATCAGAGGATAGACCACCCAACACCTTGTAGATTGATGCACTGCGGGACAACCATCTAAAAATTTTTGGTGCAAGCACGGATTTGTTTCCTAAAGTTTTTTGCATTTCTAGCATATATATTTTGGAACACTTGGCATATCTTAAATGTGCCATTGCAGCAAAAAAGCGTTTTTGTAATTATTTGAAGATGTAAACAGCAGCCATGATGCAGTGGTTAGATTTCGGGTCTCAAACCTTTTGGTTCTGGGAACCAAGAGATTCACGGTAAAAAAGGAGGCGTGAACTTCCTAGTTACATGCTTTTCCGCGGTGCTCTGTGGTAAGACCGTAAGGACTTCTGGGAGCACCTTAATAACTACACACACACACACACACACACACACACACACACACACACACACACACACACACACACACACACACAACACACACTCACACACAAAAGTACTAGTTACAGGTTCTCTCTACAACTATATCATTTAAAATACCATACTAAATCCTTTATAAAACAAAATCCTTTATAAAACTAAATCCTTTATAATACCATAATCCAAACTAAACCCTTTATAATACCATAGTATATGTTAAAGATCCAAAGTTTTGTGGTGCTTTATTCATCAGAGTAAACGTGCTTTTAACTTCTTCTAAACCTGTTCCTGCACTCTTAATTAAAAGGTGTAAAATTACACCGTTTTGGTGTTTATATAACCTCAAACGGTGTTTTTTGAAACTTATTTAAGAAAAAAGTGTAAATTTACACCGTTTTGGTGTAACTATACACTATGAATGTTAATTTTTAATAAAACGGTGTAAAATAACACCTTTTTTAAATCACTACACCGTTTTAAAAAAGTGTAAAAATCGAATATTATGATGGTTTTTTTTTACACCTTTTAATAAAATGGTGTAAAGGTGTAAAGCTGTTTTACACCGTTTTAAACCGTTTTACACCGTTTAATTAAATGGTTTAAAAAAAGAAAAACTTTACAATACTCGATTTTTACACCTTCTTAAAACGGTGTAGTAAATATAAAAAGTGGTATTTTGCACTGTTTTATTAAAATTTTTTAAAAAAGTGGTATTTTGCACTGTTTTATATAAAATCTGTTTTAATAAAAGTGTAAAATTACACCGTTTTGGTGTTTAAATAATTTCAAACCGTGCTTTTTAAAAGCTATTTAAGCAAAAGTTAAACGTTTAATACCAAAATGCGTCTAACAACGTTTATTAATAAGTTTTTAGTGTAAAACTGTTGGCCTTTTTTTAAAAAAAAATTTGAAAAAAAAAACACTTTTGAAAAAAAACCACTTGACCACTTTTGAAAAATTTTTTTGAAAAAAAAACAACTTTATGTCATCTAATGTTGGTACACTTTCATATAAAGCTGTTCAATAAAAAGGTTTGAAACAGCTTTTGCACTGTTGTGTGAAACACCGTTTTGTAAGCAGCTTTGCAGTATAAACAGGGTGGAAACTAAATTCCAGTGAGCAAATCCAGGTTTAGCGTATTTTATAAAATCCTGACCCGAATTATTTAAACTGATTTAAACCATTTATACTCATTTTCTTATGATAATTTTCATATATAGGTAGGTATATAAATAAATAGATAAATAATTTAATATGTTTATTATACTGAATAATTATTTTTAATATATTATAGCAAAATTTGTTATAACTTATCACTATTAAAAACGAATTCGATATTCAAACACTTATTATACTCGGGTCAGGATTTTATAAAAAACGCGAAACCTGGATTTGGTTACTGGAATTTAGTTTCAACCTATGAGGCTGTCCATTAATTACGTCAACAAATTTCTGGCAATTTTTACCTCTCCCTTCCCCTTGTCAACAACTTGTCGAACTTCCAGAGACCTAAAAAATTACGTCAACATTCAATTACCCCTCCTCCCCCCCCCCCACCTTCCCTCAAAAAAAAAAATCAATATTTGGAATAAACTAATTTACAACTAAAATAAAAAAGAGATTAAAAGTATTTATTGAACTATTCAAAATTACAACACTTGTTCTGACCAAAAAGTAAAAGGAATAGAAAAAAAGTTATTCAACTTTTAACTTTCCAGTTTATAACTACAAAAACGGCGTCCTATGATTCAATCGAATCCTAAATTTCAATTTAGAACCGAATATGAGAAATTTATTACACAACCGAAAATATTTACGAAAAAAATTAGAACCGAAATAATTTCAATCAAATTTTCGATCGAAAGTTATAATTGTATTTAGAACCAAAAAAATTTCGATCGAATTATCAATCGAAAGTCGTGAAATAAAGTTTTTAACTTAAATTAAAATAAAAAATAAAAGAATTTTGTAATTCGATCCGAATTCTTTCGGTTGTAAAATTCGGTTCTAAAACTTACGACGCAAGAAAGGATTTTGTAATTCGATCCTGCAATGAAAGTATACTTTTCGGTTCTAAATTTTTTAGTTGTGAAATATTTCGGTGATATTTTCGAAGATAAATATTTTCGGCTCTACCATGTGACACGACAAAAACTTACTTCGAACTAATAAATAAAGGTTATAGGGTTCGCAAAAATGTATACATCTTACACGTTTAAATTAGGAACATATTTCAAATTAATGCAACACTTCATTGTGTAAATTCTCCTCACTTTAACTTTAGACATAATTCAATTTCACAGTAAAAGCCAATTATAAATCTCGGCAAAACATACACAGTAAAGCATTTTCTTGCTGAAAATATTCCAATAACTATCATTTATGACATAATAAAACGCGCTGAAAACAAATTTGGACATGAAAGAAAGCCTGGAAGTAGTCGTATAGCCAAAAAAAATGCCAAAAAGTAAGGTTTCTAAGCTTAAAACCATGTTTGACTATCAAGATGGTATTTCACAGAGGCAAATAGCTCGCAAATTCAGTATTTCGCAACCGTATGTCAATAGAATACTCAGAAATCAGTCTGCTATCAAATGTTATAAAAAGCAAAAGATTCCGAAGCGAGATGAGCAAATGATGCTATGAATTCGAACATGCTGCAGTCGGCTTTACCAAAATTAGCGAGACTTTGAATGGATCATTGACGATGAATTGTATTTTACTTTAAATCAAAGTTCGATAAATGGAAATGCTAGTTACTACTCCAGTGATACTTTATTGACTCCATCGAATGTAAAATACAGCCAAAAAGAGAAGTTTCCAGAAAAAATAATGGTCTGGATCGCTATTTCGGCCAAAGAGACCTCAAAACCATATTTTCGAGAATCTAGCAACGCTATCAGCCAGCTTATTTACTTAGAGCATTGTGTTCAAAAGAGACTTATCCCGTTTATAGAAGAGCATCTCCTCATTATGACAAAAACGTATTGGAATACTTAAAGGCTAAAAATATTGAAATTATACCAAAAAAAGATAATCCGCCTAATTTACCCGAATGCAGGGCCATTGAAAAATTTTGGTCAATATTGAAAGGTCTTGTGTGTAAGAATAATTGGCAAGCAAGAAAACTTTTACAACTTAAAGAAAGGATTAAGTATTGTTTGACCAAAGTTGATCATAATGTTATCCAAGAAACAGTTAGTCGCACCAAGAGTTTGATTGACCGTGCCAGACAAAATGGAGGGATTGAATCAAATTGAGTATTATATTGAATAAATTAAATAATTCTCTATAAAATACTTTCTTTACTTTTATAAAGCATTAAAAAACAAGGAAGTTATGATCCTTTAAACTTTGTCCGGATTTTTAGTTATCACCCGCTAAACGGCTTTTCGCGTGACTTTTTTTTCACGTGACTTACTTTAACATGTAAAAGTAAATTACTTTTTGATGTAATCTTCCTTTACATAACTTATTTTTGAAAGTAAAAAAACTTACATTATAAAGTAAAAGTCGTTTCAAAAAAATTAATTACTTATACGGAAATGTAAATTTACATAAAACGTTTAAAATTACTAATGTAATTTACTTTTTGATAAAAATTAACTCGTGTAAGTAAAAAAAAAGTAAGTAAAAGAGCCATCCCTAGTCTTCAAATTCATCTTCATGTTATCATGGAACATATTGCCAATGTAATATCCTCAATTTTCTCACAGCAAGTTTTCAATATATGTTCAGCTTCTCTAAGACAAATGAATTGTTTTGCACGTGGTTCAATAACAACTCCAATTTCTAATATAGATAACATTGAGTTTTTCTCTGTTGCATGCTCAGATAAGGTATTTTGAATAAAATCCACTTTTAAATATTTTTAGTCTTCTTTCCTGATATACCTCAATAGGCGATATTAGTAAGGAAGGAGGCGTGAGCTTCCTAGTTAAATGCCGTGGTACTCTAAAGCCATAAGGATTTCTGGGAGTACTCTAAGGCCATAAGGACTTCTGGGACTGGGATTATAACCACAAAAAAAAAAAAAAAAAGGTGAAAACAATAAATTACTTTCCGCATCCATAACAAATAATAATATTAGTTAAAAAAACATTTGGGCAATCAAAATACAGTATTTGAAAAACCATTTTGCATTTTGCTATTCAAGTTTAATCTCCAAAATTAAAAGAGGAGATCAAAACTTTCTTTAAAAACATTTACTTATTAAAATCGCCAAGGAACACTTAAATTGCAAGTTCTAGAAAAAAAGTAGAAGACAGAGAATAATATGACAAATTTTTCCAAAATAATTATAAAAATAATAGCATATTTATAAGTTGAACTTATCAATTCGCCATTATTTAATTTTAAAACAAGAAGCCAAATATAGAAATAACAAAAAAATTTATAGTAATGAAGTTTTCTTATTTTTGCATTAACAGATAGATTGTCTTAACAAGTTTTAAAATATTTCCAATAAACTTATAAGTGAATAATGGAAACTATTGCTTTTTTCTTGTTGTATTAACAATACAAAAATAACAAGTAGTTAGATCCATAATAACAATTATGTTAAATCCCTTTTTATCTAAAATTATTCTATTATTATTGTGTATTTCAAAACAAAGAAAATATTACAAAACTAGTCATAATAAAATGTAAATTCACAGTTGGAGCAAGAAACCAAACTCGGTCTTATCACCATGGCCCATTTAATAAAGAAGCCATCAACATTCTTCATTTAGAAGTGTATAAAGGACTTCAATATCGCATGTATTTATGAAGATACCATTATACCAATAATGATGCTATGTGGCAATGATAACATAATGACAAGTTTTATAACAAAATTATACATAAAAACAATCAAAAATATTGAAAACATTTTTTTCAACAAGGTTAAGAGAGCTTATTTTTTTAATATTTTTTAAAACTAATCAGCAGATTTTTCAAATTCGCAGTTGAAATATTTTTTCTATAAATGAACAAACGGATCCATTTATAATAACAGTTAAGATAGTATAAGTTTATGTAGAGAAAAAAAAAAGCGAACGTTTTATGAAAAATGTGATTAATATTAGTTTTTGGTTTCTTTACAATTTTTAATAAATTTTTATAAACCAAAATTTTTCGTTTTTAAATAAATTCTATCTACATATAAAAAAAAGCACTTTATAAATATAAATATTGGCGGACATTTTAAATATTGAAATTGGCAAATGCAGATGATGAAAAAACACTGCACAAAAAATGTAACAAATTTTAAAATCTTTTGTTAGCAATAATAAAAAACTTTGCATTATACCACATCGTAATATAACATTTATATTTCTGTAATATTAGATTTAAAATGAACATTTAGGTGGAATAGGTAAAATGCTATTTTGATGTGCAAACTCAGTGGATGCTAAGAAGTCAAAACTCAAATGATAGGTGCATTTCCTTAAACGGGCATTGGATCATTAAGCTATGAAATGATGAAACAAATCTTCCATTACATTCAGGTCTTTTACAAAAAGTTCAGTTTAAAAGAAACTAAGAAATTCCAAGCGCAAAGAAAAAAACAAAAAAAGCAAAGCTTGTTTTCACAAAGTAACTTTAACGGAATTAGCAAAGAAAAAATCTATTACTAAGGCAATAAGATATGTAACAACAATCAAGATGATTGACTAACAAAGATGGTTGACTATTTCAAACAGCTGCTACCTAGATGACTGAATATTGCAAATAAAAAATATTTGCACATATCCTGTTGGGTTTAGACAATTTCTATAGAAACCCAATTTTGTTTATAACTAAACATGGCATATAAAAAAAATAGCCGAAAATTCTGTAAAGTTATTTACAGAATCAAATCCTTGAACTTCCACATTAACTTCCAATTATTTAAGATATTATTTCACAGTTTTTTCTAAGTACTTTTCCATAAAATTGCGGTTCTGTCGGCAGATGAAGATAAGAATACGTCATCCTTGGGATGCCAGCGGCATTGAATAACTTTGTCAGAGTGTTTACCAACAACGTAATGACGGGGTACAGTCATTTCGTTATATGATGAAGTCAAATGTGTTATTGAAATGTTACTATCATACGATGCGGTTAATAAATATTTGCTATTGATTGAAAAACGAATACTTCTACAGTCCGTTTGATGGAGACGAAAGTTTTGAAGAGTCCGACCAGCAGATAAGTCGTATAATAAAATGCTGCCATCTTCTTGACCTAAATATAAAATTTTTGTAACCTTTAAGAACTGAAAAAGGCAATAATTTTATGAATTTTATGAAGTAAAAAAAACAAAACACTACAAAACCTGAAGCCATATAATGATCAGATCCGTTTAAAGCAACTGACGCCGGAACACTATCCCCAACAACAACCACGTCAATACAACGCTGTGAACGTAAATCCCAAAGTCGAAGAGTGTTATCTGAGCCACCTGAAGCAATAACGTCCCCGTCGCCAGCATAAACAGTCATAACGTTTCCAGAATGACCACTCAAAATCCCAGTCACTTGTTGTGTTAACACGTCAGTAATATTGATGTTTCCATCACCTAAAGTCATACGAGCTTTAGTAACCTATTAATACGCTTTAACATTGTGAACATCAAATCCTAATCTTGTTACCTGCACCTCCTGATATAAGTAAACCAGCCCTATTAGGAACAAAAGCCAATTCACGAACTGTTCCATTGTGTATATTAAGCTCAACGTCATCACCTGATTGAGTACAATTATAACCATCAAACTGAAACAACTTAATGCTTTTATCGTTAGATCCAGTAGCGAGGAGTTTACCATCAGGACTCCATGCCATACAGTATATTGAACCACGATGGTATTTTTGTCTTTTTATCAAAACTGGTGCCGGTGGACAAGTGCTGAAAAATAAACTTTTATAATTAATAAAAAGAAACTTTAACAGATTAGGAAGTATACACAACATTTTAAAAATAAATCAGAAAGTACCTTTTTGAAACAGAGTCATTTGAGTTTATCATTTTACAAATACGTAGAATTTTAGAATTAGCTCCGACGGCATAGAACGCACCGTCCGGATGAAAGGCAACTGAACGGACGGCTTGGCTATCCTCAAGTAGCGAAACTGCAGAATACTTTTTTATTTCATCATCCAGATTTCTACCGTTATAATCACGCTGGCTATCGATTTGATAACGATCGTGATACTTATTCGTATCATCTTGTTGCTGCTGACGAGAATCTCTTTTCTCGTAAATGTCAGTTGCATTGAGTTGTCTTTTTAAATCTATATAGATCATTATTCTAATTAACAACACTTCTTTTTATGTACAACAAACAAAACGTTTTAAAAAAAATATTATTGTATGTTTCAACAAATTTACACCTTCTTTGTTAGGCTTTATAAGTTCAATCAAGTGCACAGCGTTCCCATCTTTGGTTTTAATTTTTGGTCCAGCGCCTTTTAACTTCAGAGCAGCGGCTTGTTGGGGTATTCGCTCCTTCATCGACGTTTCGTCAGCTAAATTGAAGGTGTCCTATATGCTTATAAGCTTAATAAAACAATAATAATCCAGCAATAAATACTTTGTGTAAAACAATACTCGCCATGAAATAATTATATTTTTGAAAATAAAAATAAAAAACACTTTACATATTTACGCACTGAAAACACATACGTAAGCTTTGAGCGTCTGAATAGGATAGTGAACTGATGTGGTTAGAAGATATAGGGCGTCTTACTCCGTTAATTACTGGTCCTAAAACCACTCCATCACCCCCTGGATTATTTTCTTTACCCTGTATGAGTAAAACTTTATTATTAACATATAATTCATTCATTATTCAAATTAATAAATATTAGTCGAACAACATAATTTTATAAACAAATAAAAAAAATTACCATCGTGTATTTTAATTAAATAAGTTAATGTTAACTAAATAAAAATAAAATTAAAAAAAAACGAAGGTCGGAAAGTGCAAACGAAAGGTTAAAAACATTCTCAACCAAATGTTTGTTCTTTCATTACTAAGAGCAAACAATCAAAACAACTTCGTTCCGTTAAAGCCGACAAACCTATTCAAACAAAGATATGAAACGCTAATCACACACAACATTAAAATTTCAACGTTAAAAACGCACTAACTATTCAACCTGAACGTGACACTACGTTCGCTAAACAAATTCGAGAATTAAAGGCTCACTGAACACTGTTACCTTGATTTTTAAGTTTGATGCAGCTCCGTAATGAATCATAATGCATGCAAATAATGAACGTGCAAAAATGATCAAGAATAAAATTAGGAATCCTAAGACTGCATCAGGTGAAGGTGGAATATGAATTGAAAGGATTGGAACATAGCTAACTAAAGATTTGATTTAAGACGTTCGGGTTAGTGTTCAAGAAAGCGTGAATTCTGTTTAGAAGCAGCAAGCGACGCAATCGATAGAGCGTAAAATCAATTGCAATTTATAAAACATTATTTAAAATCAACCAACCGTAACAACCCTTCTTTTTTTATATTGTTCTTAAAATTAAGCCGGAGAGAAATAATTTTTCCGTCATTTAAAACAATAATAATAACAAACTAGAAAAGTAAAAACAATAAACATTAATAAACTATAAATAAACTGTAAAAATTAAAGACTTAGAAAAAAACAACGCGCAAAAAGATTTTAAAAACAACCTCGTCTTGTTCAAATATAAGCCTTCCTTCAAAGCTGTCACTTTTTGATCTTTCCTTTACTGGCGAAATTAATAAAGGTGGCGGTGTATCAGCATCTGATTTACGCTTTGATTTCGGAGTGCTAAAAAAAGAGAAAAAGAGTTTAATTTTGCTGAGGTTACTCGCTTATTTTTACTGATTTTATTTGCAGAGGCTTACTTTGGTGAGGTTTAGTCAAGTGGGGGTTGGGAGGGGAGGAGAGAGGGTGGTTTTATATATTTTTACGTACACCTGCGACACTAAAAAAACTTAAAATTCAAACTTACTTGAATTAGTAATTATCGTTAATAAAGAAACATTTAATATTACTGCAATGATTTGATAATTTTTTAAAGTCTTTCTTTAAAACTCGTTTAATATCTATTTCAAGTTAACACTAAATGTTTTCTGCAATAATTAATTAAAGCAAAACGATATATTTCTAAACAGTTATCAAAAATTTTTTATGCTTTAAGGCTTTAGCACTGATACTTCCTGTATGTTCTTTGGATTTTCATAGATTTACATATCTTACAGAAAAGCTAAAAAGTTCAGAAAAATTTGACAATAGCATCAACTGTATGCTTCCGACTTAACAAATTGAATCAAAAAGTCGTTTCAGTGTTATCAATACTCTACTGTTGATTTATACAGATATTTCTAGTACTCTTGGAGAATACAAAGTTGTGGTAAACTTAATGAACGTACTCTTAGGTGGTTAATACACGGGAAGGGGGGGGGGCGTTTAATAATTTTCGAAAATATTTTGCTCACCTACCCCAACTTTGTTAAGACCCAACCCCCCACCCCACATTTTTTAATTTTTACTTGTTATCTACAATAAAACAACTCTCAAAACTAAATAAAAATATCAGTCTTTGAAAAAACTTTCAGTGTAATCAGGCTTTAAAAATCATCAACCTTTAAAAAATCTTGTAAATTTTTATTTGTCAAAAGTTAGGTTTTCGTTTATTTCTTACCATAGTATAAAACTAAGTATCATAGGGCACAAATCCATACCATCTGTGAGACATAGTTGTACTGTACTCCACTAAGTGTCCTCTGGCATCAGTCTCAATACAAAAGTTTGTGGCAATTGGGATACCCTGAGAAAAGTCTTTTTGGGATAACACAAAGAGATACTCTAACAAAGATACCTTGGTGTACAACAGAGTGGGTTCTTTGTTTTTATGTTTAAAACTGAACAGAAATATTTTAACTTGTGTTTTTATTAGTGTCAAAGCATATCACAAAGCTTTATCAATCACAAATCTTTATCAATCACAAATCTTAGGCTTTAATTTATAATTTATCATTATTTTAAGTTTAACAGTTTTTATGTATCTTAATACTATGAAGTTATACAGTTACTTATGCAGTGTTTTAAAGTTAAAATTAGTTGCTAAGTTCTAGTTTGTATTTTTCTGTTTAGATATGAAGACAATGATGACATTAAGCTGTCAGGTATGTTACATTTTAAATGCATTACAATTGTTTAAATCAATATTTTAAATGAAATTACAAAAGAGAAGTTTCTAATTTTATTTAATGATATAAATAATAATAATTTATTATAAAAGATTTGTTGCTCATTTTAGGTTGAGTTTTAATATTATATTTAATTGAAATAAAGGCATCATCAGTAAATTTATTTATCTTTTTATCACCTTTTTTATTAATGACTTTTAAATTTTATTTAAGTTTTTATTTCCATTTTTAGTTAAACTGAACCATGATTCTAATGAGTCTTACAGTAACTAACTTACACAGCTAAGGTCCTTATCTTAGAGTTCAGATATTTTAACTTTTTACTAAAGATATAAATATATTTTTTTATTTCTTTTTATACATATTAGAACAAAGACTTATTATAAATATTACAAACGATTAGTAAAGATTATTGTCTAGAATGTGTCAATATAAATAGATATCTACAACATTTCATTTAATTATGTAAAGAAATTAAAGAGTAATGTTGGTTTGATTTTTCTCATCATTGTGTATTTAACTCTATAAATATTTTTTATATATTTCATTTTTCATCAATAATTATTGTTTTTATATACTTAATAATAAGTTTCTTAAATTTAATTTACATTTAAAAATCAACTTTTAATTATTGTTGTTCTTTTCTATTTTTTAACAATTTAAGTTTTGTTATTTTAGACAGTCAAGCATCAATAACAACAAGTAAACTAATTTTCAGTGTTTATATGTTATGACTTTTTTTATTACATCATAATTACTTTTTTTTCATTTTAGATTTATCTTGCAATGCTTTTTCAGCATATTGCAGAGCAAATAGAAGGCCCACATTCTATAAGGCACATAGGGTGTGGACCTATGTTTGGAGCAAATTCCCTTTCCTTTTATTGGGAGAGTGGCCCTCTAGGAAGCATGAGGGGTAGTACTGGTAGTAGTGTCGGCAAAACATTAGGTTACATCTATGAGTATTTTTGTATTTTGCCAATCTGCAATTTGTAAATGTAGTTGAATGTTTTTCTTAAACTTCTTTTTGTATTTTGTTTTCTTGTTTTGTATAGTTTTTGTAAATAATAAAAATTTGATTTTGTTTTTGATTTGATTTGATGTTTTATTTATGAAACAAAAAATTTTTTTTTATAGATAATAACTTGTATTGTTTTGTTTGTAAATAAACTTTGTTCAAAATATATATTCTGTTCTTTTTTCTTTACAACTAATGCTTTTTTTGTTGTGGAAAAAGTTATATACTTTTGTCTAATAATTACTTTTTTACTTATTGTAAATAAGCATATAAGTAAATATACACTTTTATTTTGCATTTTATTATTTGGGTAAAAGCTCTACTTGATTACTTTTAATTAAAAAAAACTTTTCTCACATGCCAAAATAATGTAACGGGGAGGGGTCTTTAGTGGTAGGATTTAAACTTTATCAAAACTATAAATTTTAAAAAGTACCGGGAAAAAAGTTTTTATCAGTATTAGAGGTACTTATATTATTAGTGTGTTAACGTCAATTAGGTAAGTCAGCACATCTAACATTAATGAGATAAATTTCTTTCTTAAAATAAGAAGATTTACATTCAAACGTTTTTTTTGAAATAAACAGGAGAAGTTTCTAATAAGCTCTTAGTACCGCAAAAAAAATCTTCTCTCCATGTTTCTTATAAGAAGTTTTCAAATATGAAACTTTAGTCGTTAAAACAAAGCCTAGATTTGCAAAAAGAGATGGCAAGATAAGATAATGATAGCAAAAATACGGATATAAAACGAATAGTTAGCAAAAATAATTTATATATAAAATATATTTAATATATAAATTATTAGCATATAAAATATACTTTACATATACACTTGTTCCACAGTAAAAACTCACAAAGCAGAGAACAATTTCATATAGCTATTCATATAGCTGGCATCCCTTCAGTGATGATTTGTATGATATGATTTTGAGATTTCCATATACACTAATGTAAGACAAGTGAGATCCCTATTTCTAATATTGAGCAATGATTTCAAAATGATTTTTTTATGTTTTGTTATTATTGAAAATTATCTGTTATAAAATTTCAGTTCCTAGCTACACCCTAGCTACTTCAGTGTTGAAATTTTTGCAGTTTGCCAAACTGATTATAATCATAGAAAATGTTATAGGTTTATGTTGGACTCCAAATACCAAATAGTATATTTAACTGTATCTTCGTAGAGGAAAACATCAGAAAGAATATTTTTTGAATAGAACATCAGATAGAATATTTTTTTACCAGTTACGCATTAGCTGAAGGTGAACTTTCTTTCTTAACAATTTTACTTGCTAATGTTGGATTTCAGTACTGAATATTAGTGACTGTGCTTTTTATCCAAATACAACAAAAAATACTTAGATATTAAACATTTAGAAGCAAACCAAGTAAGTAGTATAATAACAGTAATTTATATTTATATTAGTAATATATCGCAACCTCAGAAAAACAAGGTTTTAACCCACAACTTTGGCCAAAATGAGATTTTTGTTTCAAAATTCTTGGAATACACCAGTCTATAACCAGTATTAATGTGGTATTCGTGCGAAGCATATAAAGGAATTTTCAGAGCATCAAAGATCTATCCTAAATTAAAAAAAAAAAACTCACAACAACAAGGCTTCAATGGCTGTTGGAACCTTGAAACCTCAAGATTACAACACGTATTTTTTATAGGGCAACAGGGTTCTATTCTGCAACTGTAGCCAACTTAAATAATATTGACAAACTATTGATGTTTGTGTTGTGGTGAGCAGTGAACTCTTTTTGACTTTTTAAATGACTATTTGTTTGTTTCTTAGAGTTTTGTTTTTTATCACAAATAATATTGTATTGCAATTCTTTTTTATTTAAATCGATATTGCTAAAATGAACAGATTTAGTAAAAGAACAATGTTGGCAGAAATATCATTGCAAAAAATTGCAAAAATGGTAAAATAGCTTAGCTCAAGAGAGAACATAATAAAGTTATGCTGTTTTTCTTTAAACAATCTTTGTAGTAACATACTTTTCAATGAAATATCACATAACTATCATAATCTAAAGTTATCCAATCACACTTTACTATTTAATAAAACTAACCAATGATAATTTTCCAAAAGCAAACAAACCATGGCAAATAATAGAAAAACATGCAATACTGGTGTTGTAATTTTGGTGTTGTTGTTTTTTCAAGTGAATGTTATTTAATGTTTATATTAGAATTGAGTTAATAAATGTTATACCTCTTTGCTGTAACAAGTTAAATGTTTATTAACTTCATCCTTTGTTTGAATTATAGTTGGAATAAAGTACATTTTATGATTATGTTTTTCAAATTTTACTTTACCAAGCTGGTAGTATGAATATATTAAGAAAAACTTGTGTGGTGAAGTAGTTAATGATAGAGGTATACACACATACTATATTACTGTATAAAAATAACTGAAAAATCCTGAAGTACCTATCGAATAACTGAAATATGCTTCTTGTTGATTTAGTGAGCAGTGCTATAAGTACATAAGAGCTTCAATTTTCTGCATTCAAATTATTAATCCTATGTTATCTTTGATGCAGGTGTTATCAGTGAGGATATAAATGGAGGGGCCAACAAGCAAAATATAGAGCCTGAGTTGATTAATTTAGGTTAGTTTGTAATCTATTTGATAGGTACATCTAACATTTAATCAAAACTTCATTGAATACAATTATTATTTACATTATTTTATTATTGGATAGAAACTGACAATGTCATGAAACTGAAGCTAAATTTAGACAACTCCTCAAACATTGAAAAAATAAGATTTAGGGTTTAGAAGTCATTGAAATTAAATTTTTGTCTGAAAATTGTTTCAAAATAAGATAGAGGTATTAGAAAATAATATATCTATATGACTTTTGTTTTCAGTGGTGCAATTGCAAAAAAACAAAAGACAAGAAAACAAAGTTGCACACCAGAAACATGGAAGAGAAATGTCAAAAAGAAAGTCACCAATCAGAAAAGAATTATGTTAGTTGCAGAGGGAAACAAGTACTCAAAAAATATATCAAAAACTGCAAAAATTATTACCTATTTTTACATTTACTTAAGAAATATTTCTGAAAAAAATTGTAATGCATTATTCAAATCATATTTTTCAATATCTCAGAATGAAAAGTATATGTTTATCGCAACAACAACTGAGAAAATATGTGAATTTCACTAAAAGGAATTACACTTTTTCCTATTTTTTTAATGTAAAGAGTGACAAAGTACAAGTGTACAAGACATTTTATTTAGAAACTCTTAGCATTTCACAAAAACCTGTGTATAATGTACATTCTAATATGAATATACAAACAAATACCCCCAAGACAGCTGAGGGAAAAAGAAACACAGTACTATTTCAGAAGAGAAAAAAAAAAAAAAAAAAAAATGGTCAGGAAACATATCAACTCATTGAGTCAGTTCACATTATTGTTGAGCTAAAATGCCCGAGGAATATTTAGAATCCAATTTGAACATCCAGAAAATGTTTGAGCTATATGAAGAATAAAATGACATTTAAAACTTTTCATGTAAACCTGTATTTTCAATAATGAATTTAATATTACTTTTCATATCCTGAAAAAAGATAGTTGTGATACTTCTGTATTGTTGAAAAAATCTTAGGACCATTAACAAGACAAAGTATCATAAACATTTTTACCAAAAAAACTTAATGAGAAAGGAAAAAAATAAAGACAAATGTGGAGATTTTTTTATTAGTCATGTTTGACTTGCAAAATTTTATAACGTGCCCAAGAGCCGGAGTAGGCTTCTTCTATTATCGAAGAAAACCAAAGATGTACAACTTAACGGCATTTTTTAGCACTACAAAATACTGTGTTTTATGAGTGGAAACATTTTTAGGCAGAACTGGGAACAACTTAGCAAGCGCTTTTAGAATAATATTAGATAAAATAGTTGAAAAAAATGATTTCACAGAATTAATCACATGGAGTGACTCTTGTGTCCCACAAAATAGAAACAGCATTATATCATATGTGATCTTGGATTTTTTGAAATGTAATTCAAAAGAGGAAAACATCACAATAAAATACTTGACTCCTGGTCATTCAGGAATACAAGAAATGGACAATAGCCAGATGGAACAAATTATGAAAGCAAATGAACTTTATTCACCAATTAGTTTTATTTGGTTATTAAAGGGGTCAAACAAAAAAAAAACATTTCACATTATTTAAATGCAACCAAATGATTTCAAAGATTTTAGCGTGTGTGCTAAAATCTTTAATTATAAAAGAATCAAATATATTCAAAAATATGTTGTTTAAGATTGACACAAAGTCTTTTTGAGTTGGGATACAAAGTCCATTTTCAGGCCTTAACAAATGTTAATATTAAGAATACAAAACAAAAAGAGAAAAGAACGAGTAACACCCAAAATCTGACAGAACCTTTAAGAAGTATTAACCTATTAAAATATTAAATTTATGCCAATTAAAGATTAGAATTATTATATAGCAATACTTAAAAAAAAATTATTATTATTATTAATTCTTTATTTATTACTATTAAATAAAAAGTGTTTCTATTTATGTAGTGTTTGCTGTGTTTCAATTATCAAAAAGTTAAAACCTATAAAAATTAGTATAGGATATTTGAAAATAATTAAGAATAGCATGATTCTAATGGAGGTTAGAACCTTGTTGCTTCCATATTATCAAGATCTGAGAGCAACAAGGTTCCAACCAACAAATTTATAATTTTTTTGACATTATTTTTAAACATCTTCGCTTCCAACAAGGCTGCAAGCAACCACTAATTAAAGTTGGAAGTTACTGGAAGAGAAAAGATGAAGATTGTAAAGCAAGATAACGATTGAGAGACGACTAAAAAGATTGCAAATTATATGAATTAAGAAAGCAAGATGAAGGAAGCGAATTCCAAAGAACTGATGTTCGAGGAAAAAAACTAGATGAATAAAGAGTTTTTGGAACACTTAGGAACAGCCACACAAAAAGGATGAGACTTAATTGAATGACGAGTAACACAAGAATGAATTTTAGTAATTAGCACAAGAGACGCTAGCTCTTGTGCCAATTACTAAAAAAAAAAAAAAAAAAAAAAAAGCTTTTTAACTAAAAAATGGTTAACTACCCTTACTTAAACAAACAAAAAGCACTTTTCAACCTAAAACTAGGAATTGTAACAAAATAATAATGATTTGAACTTTGAAACTCATTATCTCAGTTTCATGTTGGTGGTTGTCGGAACCTTGTTGTTCACGATATATTATACAGAATTAGTAATATATACTAATATTACTAATAGTAACTCGAGTTAGATTTTGATTGTGAACGAGGCTAGATTTATAGCTAATTAAATGTAAATCATCAACATTATCACAACATATCATTTCTATAATACTCACAAACTTTCTTATTTCATCTTAGAAAATATCAACCACCTTTTTTTCCAAGTTTTTGTACATCTACCTGAACTTTTTTTTCAAAAACAAAAAATTATTTGTAACTTTAAGCTCTGTACAAAACCACCTTGACCTTCCCTGGTTTGATACCTTCTCTGCACCAACTTATGACTCAATCATATAATAAAATGAATAATAAAAACACCTAATCATCTATTTACCACAATAATATCCATTTTTTTACTTTCTTTTAGGCATAAAACTTATTTTTTCAATAAAAATATTTATGAATATTTTTTAGGATAAAAGGTGGCTTTTTAAATATTTAGTAGAATCTCTATAGACGTTTTAACTATTTCATTTTTATTTACAACTTCAATAGTTCAAGATTGAGATAATAAACTGTAATAAATAAGCATTTATATATTTTAGATGATTTATAAAAACTTAATTTATGTAAACTTAAATTATGTAAAAATATAAATAATGCCAAAGAATCTAATTTTAAGACTTGTAATGTAATGTAATGAGTAATTTAATGTGCATTGTAACGTGTATGATTAGTAATGTAATGTAATTTGTAAGAACCTAATGTGTAAGACTTTCAATGCAATGTAATTTGTAAGAATCTAATGTGTAAGACTTGTAATGTAATGTAATTTTGAAGAATCTAATGTGTAAAACTTATAATGTAATGTATCTTAAAATCATGCTTGGTGTTTACTTAAGTTTGACCTCAAATTATATAGAAGCCTAAAATGCAACTATTTTTAAGAGACAATATAACCTTTATAATAAATATACAATATAAGTCTTTTGCCTTATTAGAAAAAGATTCGCAACTTTTTTTCTTAAAACAAGACATGAACATACAACTGTTTTAAAAAATAATTAATGTACTCTCACATTTATAATAGAACACGTGGTAGGAATGAAAGGTAGGGGTGTGAGAATTTAAGTACATATGTAATAAACGGAGGAAGGGACAGGGGGTCTTAAAAAAGGATAAAAAGGTGAGAGTTGATCAATTAAACAGAGGGGGATCTTAATAGGCTTTGGATAGGTGGGAAAATTTTCTAAAGATTAATCAATGCCTCCTCTGCGTATATAGCAAGAGTATAAGACAACCTCTAGCGATGTAATGCTATAATTGCAATAACCACTAATTATACACATTTTTTTGGGGTATAAAATTAATATGACTATATCAAAGTCACTGCTTTTACATCACTGCAAACATATCTTGTCAAGTTATGATAGAAGTCTGGTTATATCTAACCATAAAAATTTTAAAAAATTAGATTGAGTAAGCAAACAGTGATACCATTATTAATCTGCTAAACCTTACCAAAATCTATTCAAACACAGAAAACTATGTATTAAAAATCAACCTGGTGTTCAAATGCCCAGAACCATCCGGAAGATTTACAGAATAACCTCCTTTGCTTGCCAAATGCTGTACATTTGATTTGTTAATAGGTGGTTCACCCAAGAACTGGTGGTTGTTTTTAGATTGAGAAACACTTGCTTCATTTAAATTAGGAACTTTTGGATACTTAACAGATTTTGGGTTAGGGGTTGAAGCTGCATATGATGTATTATATAAACCTTCAGAAGAAAATGGCTGTTCAAGAAGGGAAGGATCTAACTTCATTTTTGGCTTTGTATAAGTATTTGAAAAAATTTCATCTTGATGTTGATTATCATTCTGTGCCATTAAACCTATAAAAATGAAATAATAGTAACTATATTTTATAACAATAATACATTAAACTTTACAACACTTGAGTATTTTTTTTAATTTTATTTTATTATTATTTCTTTTTTTCACATTTGTTAAGTTAGAGGGCATCCATGAAGTATGTAAGCAGAAAAAACACTGATTTAGGACCCCTTGTACGGTATAGTTTATTACAAACTTCCCCCTTCCTCAACGCATAAACTTTTCAAATTATTAAAAACAAAAAAACTTTTTATTTATTTACATAATATTGATTTTTTAAACTTGTGAAATTCTTAGCTTTTTTTATAAAATCAAGTTTTAGGAGAGTAAGAAAGATAGTCAAAGGTATGTAATTGGTGTCTTTGACAACCCCCTCTGTATGCATCTGTACATTTTTAGGTAATCCCCTCTCCCCATATCTCTGTATGCACTTTATGGAAGACCTCTTAGGTGATACTTATAAAGGTAAAACTAAGTTGATTGATTGACACCTATACAAAAAAACCCATGTATATAAAATCATTCTTTCTTTTATTCAGACCAATAATCAATGAATATATATATATTATAATGTATGAATAATCAATGAATATATATATATATATATATATATATATATATATATATATATATATATATATATATATATATATTCATTGATTATTATATATTCATTGATTATTGGTGAGTATATATATATATATATATATATATATATATATATATATATATATATATATATATATATATATATATATATATATATATATATATATATATATATATATTAGGGTGGTGCTAAAAACAACTTATTTTAAAAATGTCAGCTGACAACCCCTAAATGTGTTTTATATAATAAAATAATACTGGATTTAAAAAATTTTTGAATAAAAAATATTTTTACAGGTGCCACAAGGCCCTTATACATCAAACAGGTTCCTAATATTATAAAAAAAAAAGTTTTTCAAAAGTATATCATGTTGGGGCTCAAATGAAGCAAAATTATGTGAAAATTTAAAAAAAAATCATTGTTTTATAAAAAGCAGAGATAAAAAAATTATAATTAAAAAAATCTTGTTAAATTCCCTTTTTTTTGTTATAAATTAAAAAATGTCATTTTCTATTTACTAAAATCTAAAATAATAATATATTTATAAAATGATTCATATTTTTGAAATTTTTATATATTTTTGCATCATTTGAGACCCAACATGACATACTTTTGAAAAACTTTTTTTTTAATAATATTAGGAACCTGTTTGATGTATAAGGGCCTTGTGGCACCCGTAAAAATATTTCTTATTCAAAAATTTTTTAAATCCAGTATTATTTTATTATATAAAACACATTTAGGGGTTGTCAGCTGACATTTTTAAAATAAGTTGTTTTTAGCACCACCCTAATATATATATATATATATATATATATATATATATATATATATATATATATATATATATATATATATATATATATATATATATATATATATATATATATAATCAATGAATATATATATATATATATATTCATTGATTTTGTATATATATATATATATATATATATATATATATATATATATATATATATTTATATTTATATATATATACCAATAATCAATGAATGCATATATATATATATAATCAATGAATATATATATATATATATATTCATTGATTATGTATATATATATATATATATATATATATATATATATATATATATATATATATATATATATATATATATATATATATATATATACATATATATATATATATATATATACCAATAATATATATATACATATATATATATATATATATATATACCAATAATTCATGAATGCATATATATATATATATATATATTAACACTCAAAATTAGGATCGGCATTCGCCAATACTGACCTAAGCGTTTAAAGTTGGCAAAAAATCGCTGACCTCATTTTTATGTTATATGGTCAAGCCTTTGTTTTACAATTTTTCTGCCGACCACACTCAGATTAAGGTCTGCAAATTATTGCTGATCTCATTTTTCCTAATTCCGAGGGCTGATATACATATATAGATTATCATATACATATACATAAATATATATATATATACATATATATATATATATATATATATATATATATATATATATATATATATATATATATATATATATAAATTATGTTAGTATATTGTACAAACTGAGTGCTCAATGTTCTAAAAGAACAGAGCAATAATAAATTAGTAAAAACACTTATCTAATTTTTGATTACTTCAACACTGTGTTTCACCATCAGAAGGTTCATCAGGAACAATGAATTGTTCAAAAAATTGTTCATCAGAAAAAAAATTGTTCATCAGATGAATTCTTCCTGATGAACCTACTGATGGTGAAACAAAGTGTTGAAGTAATCAAAAATTAGATAAGTGTTTTTACTAATTTATAAATATAAATATATATATATATATATATATATATATATATATATATATATATATATATATATATATATATATATATATATATATATATATATATATATATATATATAACGGAAATATATAAAATTATAATGAAGCGCTTTTAGACGCACTCAAAATATATGAAACTGCTGTTTTAGGTTGAAAAAAAAAACATAGAAAAAAGTAGAAAGTAGAAAAAGTCTATCTAATAGCACTAGAGTGTGTGTGTGTGTCTGTGTATATATATATATATATATATATATATATATATATATATATATATATATACATACATATATAAATATATATATATATATATATACATATATATATATAGAGATATATAAAGCAAGCAGGGATATATATATTTAAATATCTATGTCTATAAATATATATCTATACCTGTGATAGCTTTATATGTATATACAGGCCCGGATTTACATATAGGCAGACTAAGCACTGCCTAGGGCCCCAAGATTTTGGGGGCCCCAAGCATCAGGAGATCCAATTCCAAAACAAATAAATATTTGAATTGAAAACTTTTGATAAAAAATCAACTATTGTATTGAAAAAAAATTGAACTTTATATATTGTGAGTTTGCACATAAACGTTCATAATTTCAAATTGTTAATTTGAAAAACATGTTTTTTCTACGGGCGCCATCTCTTAAAAATTACTTTAGTAATTTTTAAGTGAAAACATACACCCCTCCCTTTTTTATTCATAACTTGTGAAATTATCATGTAGGGTATAATCAAATTTTCAAATAGAAATCAAATTTCAACTTAATAAGTTGAAATTTGAATTCTATTTTTACAGAATAAACTAGAAACTTAGATTAAAAATGATTTTTTAAGTATAGCACAATTCAATAAATTAATGTAAGAATTTAATTAGTGCATTATTTCATTCATTTCAGCAAAGAAATATAAGAATATTTGACTTTTTCCTTTATTTTAGAAAAAACTAAAAAATGAAGAGAACATATGAAAGCGGAGCTCAAAAACGTAAGAAAAAAGCTGAAAAAGATGAGGAAGTCAAAAAATTACCAAAGCTTGATCAATTTTTCATTTAAGTAAATAAAAAATGCTACTGGATTGGAAAAAAATAATTTGTCAGTAATCACTGAAACATCAACTCTAGCTTGTTGTGAATCATCTCCAATAAGTGTAAAGACTTTAAATGATCTGAGTGCCCAAATTAATAGACAGAGTGATGCCGGACTATGGGCTGATTTGTCTTAGGAGGATGCTGAATTATGGATTCAAAAGGGGCCTAAAGTCTGTCAGAATATAAATGACACATTTCTGGCTTCAAAAATGTTGTATGCAGAAACGATCGCTATTGCTCATAAAACCTTTTTACTAGCAAAAAAGCTAATGGTGAAGAATTTAAACAAGAATGGTTAATATATTCACCATCACTGGGTAGTGTGTTTTGGTTTGTGTGCAAGCTGTTTAGAGTTTCTCAGTTTTCCCTAGCAATGCATGGATTTAGAGACTGGAAGAATTCATTTTTATCGTTAAAAAGTCATGAGAATTCACCCGAACATAGAGAAGCTTTGATGAAGTATTTAGAGCGCAAAAATAATTATAGTGTAAAAGTTCAGCTGGACTCTGAAATCAGAAAGGAACAAAATTACTGGCGACAAGTTTTGAAACGAGTAGTGGCAGTGATTTGTACTTTAATAGAAAAAAACTTGGCTTTCAGAGGAGCCAAATTTTTTTCTATTAAAGTACAAAAAAGTTGGCAAAGAGCCCAATGGCAATTTTTTTATAGGATTACTGGAGGTTATTTCGAAGTTTGACCCTTTTCTATCTAAACATGTGGAAAATTATGGAAATGTTGGATCTGGAAAAACTAATTATTTGTCAAAGACTGTTTGTGATGAACTCGTTGCACTGATGGCCAAGAGTCGATTACAGTCGATTTACAGTCGATTAGCAACGAAGTAAAAAATTCAAAATATTTTGGTTTATCTGTCGATTCTACACCAGACATTAGTCACAAAGATAAGCTTTGTATTATCTTGAGATATGTTGATGATACAACATTTGAACCAATTGAAATATTTATCAATTTTGTGCAAGTTAAGGATCACTCGGGTGAGAAATTAGCTGAAGAAATCATCAATTTTTTGGATTCAACTCTCAGCTTGGACATATCCAACTGTAGATCACAATCATTTGACAACGCGCCAAATATGTCTGGAAAATATAAAGGTATGAACACAAAAATTTTGAATATTAATAAGTTGGCCACCTTTTTGCCGTGTGCTGGACATTCATTGAATTTAGTGGGTTTATCTGGTGTTGATTGTTGTATAGAGTCAATTAATTTTTACGGAACAAATATATAACTTTTTTTTGTCATCAACCAAACGATGGGCTGTTCTAGAGAAATTTTCAGATAGGTCTGTTAAACCTTTGTTTAAAACCCAATGGAGTACTCGTGCAGATTCTGTGAATACAATATATCACAACTACGAAGATATAGAAGATTCTTTGAATAAAATCGCGGAAAGATTCAAGTTTTGACTCGAATTCGAGAGCGGAAGCACATAATCTGATTGGAAACATGAACGAATTTGAATTTGCATTACAAACAGTTTTTTGGAACACCGTCCTGAGTCGAATAAACTTAGTTTCAAAAAGTCTACAAGATTCAAAAATTTTACCCTAGACACTTGTTCAAATTTATACTCATCTCTTGGTGAATTTTTTGATAAATTAGTTGGCGATTATAATGTCATTGAAGCAGAAGCGAAAAAGTTGCTTCCAGACATCGACTACACAATCAAATGGCAACGGACAAACAAAAAATTTCCAGATGAATCTCAAACACCACAAACCAAATTGACTTCTAAAGAAGCATTTTAAACAAATATATTTGAGAAAAGTTTGAAAATACTCAGTGTAAACTTAAAAGAATGGGCTAAAGCTTATCAGGATATTTTCGCACTATTTGGATTTTTGACAAATTTAAACATAACACATGAGGATTTAAAAATTAAGGTCCAAAAAATTATGGAGCAATACAGTGAAGACATTGATGAAGCTTTGTATAATGAACTAATTCATTTACATAATTATATTAAGTTAACCTGCAAAAGTGAAGATTTACCTATAAGTCATTTATCATTATACGAAATTATTGAAGAAAAAAAAATGGAAATTGTGTTTCCAAATTCTGAAACAATTTTAAGAATCTATTTATGTTTGATGCTCACTAACTGTTCTGGAGAACGAAGTTTTTCAAAGTTAAGACTTACGAAAAATTATTTAAGATCAACTATGATACAAAATAAAATAAATAGTTTTTCATTGCTACCAAATAATGTAGATTTGATGAAAGAAATTGATTTCGATGAATTGATTGAAGAATTTGCTAAGGAAAAGTGTAGAAAAAAGTTAATGTAAAATTTGAAAATAAAACATATTTTCACAAACCGAAGTCCTTTTTTAAAATTTAATTGAGTGTCAATATTTGAAGTTGCTTTTAAAAGTACATTCTTGATTCTTGAATAAAGGATTAATATATCATTTTAGTGGCCCCAAAATTTGAATCTGCCTAGGGCTCCAAATGGGGTAAATCCGGGCCTGTGTGTATGTATGTATGTATGTATATATATATATATATATATATATATATATATATATATATATATATATATATATATATATATATATATATATATATATATATATATATATATATATATATATACACACACACTACCGACAAAAAGTTTGAGGCAGGCTAGGAATTTTTAGAAATAAGCAAATAAACATTGCAAGTCTAATTTATACTTTAATTAATATGTTTACAAAAACTAAATAATATTACACACTTTTGATCAATAATTTCCAATTTTAACTTGCATTTTCTAGTTGTACTCGTACCAGTTTTGATTTGTCAAAATAATCAGTTATTCAGTAAATAGCCCACTGTTAAGAAATAGTGTTATTAATACCTTTACTAGAGTGACAGTTAATAAACTTTGAGTTGAGGTTTTTTTGTAGTAAAAAGAAAAATAACAAGCACAGAATTTTGATATTTATAACTTAACAAAAATTGTCTAAAAATTGAAAAAAAAAGTGAAAAAATGGGTAAACGAAAGGAATTAAACATTGCTGAAAGAGAAAGAATTCAAGTTTATCATGAAGAAGGTTATTCACTAGTCAAAATTTCAAAAAAAATGAAAATTTCAAGATGTTGTGTCCAAAGGACATTACAATGACACAAAGAAACTGGTAAAAATGCAACTAGAAAACTTACTGGAAGGCCTAAAAAAGCTAATAAATTACAAGATAGAGTAATAAAAAAGATTTGTTGATCCAATAGAAGGTACACCGCCAAAAAATCAGGTCTGTGTACAATCAATTTAATGATCTTAAAATTAGTACTTCCACTGTGAAGAATCGATTGAAGAAAATTGGCTTGCATGGGCGTGTAGCTGCTTGTAAACCATTATTAAGACCAATTAATAAGACAAAAAGACTAAATTGGGCTAAAAATCATCAACATTGGTCAATTGAAGAATGGGAAAACGTCCTTTGGACAGATGAATCCAAGTTTAAAGTTTTTGGTTCAAAATGCCATGTTTTTGTGCGAAGATTTGCAGGTGAAAGGTATTCAGAAGAATGTTTAATACCCACTGTGAAACATGGGGGTGGATCTGTAGTCGTTTGGGGATGTTTTAGTGGGGGGAATATTGGAAACCTACACAAAATTGAAGGAACTATGACAAAAGAGGTGTACAAAGACATTTTAGAACATCAAATGCTGCCTTCTGGCGAGAGGTTATTTTCCGATCAGTATGTTTTTATGCACGATAATGATCCGAAACATACCAGCAAAATCTGCAAAACTTATTTAGCAGATCTTCAAAGCCAGAAAATAATAAAAATAATGGAATGGCTACCACAATCACCAGATTTTAATCCGATTGAGTTGTTGTGGGAAGAACTTGAAAGGAATGTACGAGAAAAACAGCCATCTTCTGTGAAAGAACTTAAACACATATTGCAAGTAAAATGAGACGCAATACAACCTGAAAACTGTCTAAATTGATTGATCGTATGCCAAGGATCTGTACAGCTGTAATACAGAATAAAGGTGGTTATTTTGACAAATCAAAAATTTAATTAAAACGCTAGTTAAAATTAGAAATTATTGATCAAAAATGTATAATAATATTCAGTTTTTGTAAACATTAATTAAATTATAAATTAGATTTCTAAAAGTTTGTTTATTCACTTATTTCTAAAAATTCCTAGCCTACCTCAAACTTTTTGTCGGTAGTGTATATATCCCTGGTAGCTCTAAATGTCAATTTTTTTCTTTCACTATCTTTTAGCATTTCTTTTTGTTTTTTATGTTTCTTTTGTTTTAGATCATGCTATGATCTCACCATAACTTTTAGCATTATTTATTACTTTTATTAAAAATGAATTTACAAGAGTCAAATTGGCTGAAAACCTGCTCACAAGACTTACTATGAACTTGTATTGAGTTTTAGAAATTTATTTTT
The DNA here is from genome assembly GCF_038396675.1 of Hydra vulgaris. Lineage (NCBI taxonomy): Eukaryota > Metazoa > Cnidaria > Hydrozoa > Anthoathecata > Hydridae > Hydra > Hydra vulgaris. The sequence goes on along the minus strand of NC_088921.1, from coordinate 68,576,536 downwards.
GTAAATAACTTTGCAGAGAGTGCTTTTATTTTTCAATATTCATTTCAGATCAATGTTTATTTCAGATAATAGCTCTAAACTACCAACATCATCATCACCTCATTGTCTGAAAAATACTCTAGTTCTGGACTAGTTGATAATTACTTACATTTTCTGATGAATAGTAAATATCTTTATTATATCCAAATTACATTCAAACAACAACCATTTTTTACAGACTCATCTAATATGAAACCTTTCACCTTGATCAGCTTGCATTTTTAGTTTGAGTTTTTTAGCATTTTTTTTCCTGCATATTTATTCACAATTTTTTGAACAATATTCTTAAATCATAGGATGTACAAACTTAACAAATATTAAACTACCATCGGCTGTTAACCAACTTGTTTTTTTCTTTGTAGTTTTCTCAAAGCTAACACAACAGTGTATCAAGATGATTTCTCTTGATTAAAAAAAAACCCTGCTATTTACAAATTTTAGTGAAAATTTATATTGGATAACAACTTCAAAAATTGTTATTAGTTAACAGTGACAGATCCAAGATTTTTTGGTGTTTGAGATGGCTAACTTCTTGTTTATACTTATGTTTATACTTATGTCAAATGATGCTTTGCAAAAAATTGCTATGATTGGAGGCAGGGAACAAAAAGGCCCTTTAACTTTATCATACACTCGACTGTGACTACCTAAATAAACTATAATAAACTCTTATAAACAATATAATGTAATATAATTAAAAAACAATATCAGTTAAAAAACATACAACTACTTTGAATAAAACATTTAAAATTAAATTAAATAGTTCCCAATAGAGGAGGCTATCTAGACAGACGCGCCTTAAAATTAGAAAATTAGAACATCTGCTGCAATACACTAAAATATAGTTTATTAGAAAAAATAAATGCATTTAAAAATATTTTATAAGATCAATAAATTACTCTTATATATTTTATAAGATCAATAAATTACTCTTATTAAAAAAAAAAGTAAATATATAAGTTTATATACTTTTATAAAATATCTTTTATAAAATCTATTTATCTCTTTTATAAATGTTATATTAATTTAAAATAATCCTGATGATTGAAGAGCTAAACATATTGGTTTATTTTTAATTGTATAAGAAATACTTTTTGAAAATTAGTGAAAAATTACACAAATAAACATGATTTGTTGATTGTGGCAGAAAAAAAAATTCGATATCTTAAAAAAAAAATTCTATGATGATGTCATATACTGAAATTGCTATGAATTCAACTTGCATGAAATAAATTATATATAAAATAAAGTCTGCAGCATATATTATAGACTCAGAGAACCAAGAATGAATGGAGGCAAGCTTCAACTACAAGGACAATTTTAGTTTTATTGATATGCGTTTATTAATTAGTTTTATTCAAAAAAAATTTAGCCAAAATATTTTAGCTGGTAACTTTATTTTTCTAATTTTTCAAGGTTTTTTAAAATACAATATATTTGTGAAGCTTTATAGAGATTGTATACAAACATATATCACAATATTATACACTTTATCAAATGAAAAGATTTTTTGAAAAGCTAAAAACTCTAAAAACAGCAAAAATAGGGGGGAACTTTGTTATGTATGTGTCGAGATTGAGATCCTGATGTTAGTTTAGTTTAACATATTTTTTACAACTAAGTATTCAACATTTCAATTTTTTTACAACTAACCTCAACATTATAGTAGCACATTTTGTAGTACTATTAAGCTACAATTTCTATCCAATCCATAGGTACAGTTATTATGAATTGCACTTAACTTTTAGCATTTTCATTAGTAATTACTGTCAGGTAAGGTTATCCTGCAATACTGGCAGGTCAGGTTATCCTGCTACTAGTAACATGTAACCCAGTACAATCTGCTTCATGTCCTGCTACCTTGTAGGATAGGTCTTTTTAGGCAAAGGCTAGGAGATGCCAACTCTGACTTAAAACCCTGCCTTGAGGCTCTTGGTTGAGTAAAGGCTAGAGATGGTGTCTCGATAAAAATACTCATCTTGGGCAGATGTTTAATGCATCCTGCTACTATCTTGTAGAAGGCCTCCTAGACAAAGATTTAAGGAGTAAACAGATTCCATCTGTTGATCAGCCAAACATCCCTTCTTCATCTATTAGGCTGGCGCAGATGTATTTTTAATACATTGTTTCCAGTTTAGGATGTTGAATGCTGGATCTTCTTGACTCAATGCATTAGTTTTGTTTGTGTCTCTGTTTTATGACTAGGCAACTCATTCTATTATCTACTAATGAGGGTACAGCTCTAAAACTCAGTTTAATGATTCTGAGGCCGGCTTGTAGTCAGATTTCCCGAACTCTGTGGTAGCTCTCAGAGGGGCTAATTCCATTAACAGCTGAAAAATATCAATGTTTTAACAGTGCCATGTTGCGCATGGATGGTGTCCTTGTTTGTACTTTTGGTGTGCATTGCCAAGGCCACATTTGGAGCCTTTTGTTACGGCTTAGGCTTTATTAATGGTAAGGAGGCAATTGCTTGGGCTATTAAACAATGTACTGAGTACTATCTATGCTTTGAGTCAAGTTCTCTAACAAATTTAAAAATGAGTAGTACCAATAAATATAAAACACAAAAAACCATCTCATTACAAAGTTCTATAATTCTATCATTCGCTAATATTCATGGTCTTCGAAGTAACTTTTCTTCTGTTGAGTCTTATCTCTTGCAAAGTTCACAAGACCTACTTGCTCTTCGTGAGACTAATTCGAGTTCAGCTGTCTCATCTTGTGATCTTAGTGTTAACGGTTATCTTCCTTTAATTTGTAAAGACTCCAATAGTCACATGCTTGACCTGAGCATTTACATTCATATGAATTCATCCATTTGTCGGGAAACTAGGTTTGAATCCACAGACTATTCTTTAATGTGTTTTCATTTAACACAACTTTACTCTATCACCTTTCTCTTTGTTCTTATCGCTCTCCTTCATCTCAAGACTGCACTCTTTTTGATATTATTTCTAATTAAATTGACCAAGCCCTCTCTCTTTATCCATCAGCTAATATTGTTGTTGTCAGTGACGTTAATGCTCATCACACTGATTGGCTTGGCTCTAGTGTCAGTGACTCTGTGGGCATTAGTTTACAACATTACAACAAAAGTTGTGGGCATTAAAGCCCACAACTTTTGCCTTTCTCAATCCCTAACTCAAATAGTCAACTTTCCCACGCGCTTTCCAGACAACCCGAATCATTTATCTTCTCTACTTGACTTATGTCTTGTTTCCAATCCTAGTCAGTGCTCAGTTTCTCCACATTCATCCTTAGGTGCTTCTGATCATGGTTTGATCTCTCTAAAACTATTATCTCATTCTTCTTCATCATCTGAATCCCCCTATCATCTTACTTCTTACAACTGCCTTAAAGCTGACTGGGACTCTTTGATTTTCTTTGTGATGACCCTTGAGTAGAAATCTTTTGTCTTCCTGTTGACAAATGCGCTTCTTACATAACTTAGTGGATTCAGGCTGGCATTGAATCTTTTATTCCCAATCAACGATTCCAGGTCAACCTCACTCTTCTCCATGGTTTTCCTTACACTTTGCTGCTACAATTCCCAATCGAAACCATTACTTTCATATATATTAGCAAAACAATTCAGAAAACAGACGCCTGTTTATTACTGCTAGAAAACATTGTAAAAAGATTTTGTCAAACACCAAAGCCCGTTATTCACAGGTCATGAAATCTTGTATCTCATTTCAAAAATTGGGCTCTCATAACTTCTGGAGAATCTTAAATAGTATTAATAACAAGGGCAAATCTTTAATTCCACCTCTCTTGTATTGCTCAGACTTTGTCACCTCACCTTAAGACAAAGCTGAATTGTTTGCTAAGAGCTTTTCATCAATATTGTCTCTTGATTCCACTAGTTGTGTTTTACCTGATATAGCCGTCAAACAGGTTGATCCATTGCTTGACATTCGTATCACTCCAGCTTCTGTATCTTAAGTGATTTCCTGCTTAGACTCTTCTACAGCTTGTGGCCCCAGACAACACACCTGTTATAGTCTTGCAGAATTGTTCTCTGGAGCTGTCGCCTATACTTTCAAAACTATTTAACAAGTGCTTATCAGAGACTTGTTTTCCAGCCTGCTGGAAAGTGGCAACTGTTATCCCTATTTCAAAAATTCTGGAGAGCGATCTGATTCGTCTAACTACCGCCCCATTAGTCTTCTTCCTATCATAAGCAAGGTTTATGAATTTTTAATTAAAAAACAATCTCTCATCTTGAATCTAATAACTAACTTTCTGATCATCAATATGGACTTCAATCTTCTTGTTCTACAGCTGATTTGCTAACAGTAATAACCGATAGGTTTTATTGTGCACCAGATAAAGGCCGAGAGGTTAAGGCCATCCTCTTGACATTTCTAAAGCTTTGATAAAGTTTGGCATGCTGGTTTTCTCCATAATATTTCTTCTTACGGTGTATCTGGTAACAGTTTTAAGATTATTGAATCCTTTCTTTCCAATCGTAGTATAAAAGTTGTGCTTGATGGACAGCACTCTTCTTCTTATTCTGTAACTTCAGGGGTTCCTCAAGGTTCTATCCTCGGCCCTATACTCTTTTTAATTTACATTAACAATCTTCCAGATATTCTCACATCTAAGGTGGCTGTGTTCGCTGATGATACTACCATTAATTCTTGTCATGATATGAAGCCAACACTCTTTGATTGCTTGGAGGGGGCTTTTGAGCTTGAAAAGGATCTCACTTCTACTACAGCATGGGGCTCACAGTGGCTGGTGAACTTTAATTCAGATAAAACTCAATTTTTTTCAGCCAATCGTTATCGCAATAATTTAGATCTTCCTATATTTATGAACGGTAATGTACTCGATGAGTCATCTTATCTTCATCTTATAGGATTAACTCTTACTTCCGATCTTTCTTGGAAACCATATATCAAATCTGTTGCAAAATTAGCATCTCCTAAGGTTGATCCGCCCCATATCTGGGGCGGATCAGCTAATGATGCCCTTTCTCTTTTAGACAAGGTGGAAAAACGCATTGTAAACATAGTTGGGCCTGCTCTTGCAGCCAACCTCTAACCATTATCACATCATCGTAATGTTGCTTCTCTTTCTCTTTTCTACAAATAGTATAATAAGAACTGCTCTAAAGAACTAGCATCTCTTGTGCCATCTACTAAAATTCATTCTTGTGCTACTCGTCATTCAATTAAGTGTCATCCTTTTTCTGTGACCGTTTGTAAGTGCTCCAAAAACTCTTATTCGTCGAGTTTTTTTCCTTGAACATTAGTTCTTTGGAATTCGCTTCCTTCATCTTGCTTTCCTGATTCATATAATCTGCAATCCTTTATGTCGTCTATCAATCATTATCTTGCTTTACAATCTTCATTTTTTCTTTTCCAGTAACTTCCCACTAATTAGTTGTTGCTTGCAGCCTTGTTGGAAGCGAAAATGTTTAAAAAACAAAATTAAACAAAAAAAACATTTTTTTTTACATTTTCTTTTATATGAACACAACTTGTCTCGACACTTAGGGATACCTTTTCAAAAATTATATTTATTTTGAAAATTTTTTAACTTATCACAATTATCATAAAAAATGCATTTTTTCATTTTTTATGTAACAAAACCAAAAATAACAATTTTTTTTCAAAATGAATATTATTTTTTAAATTTTAAAATAATTTTGCTTTATTTGAGTACCAGGTTGACATATTTATGAAAGACTTTTTTCTTGAAAATATTTGGGACCCATTTAATAGTTGAGGGTCTTGAGAGATTCTTGAAATAATTTATAATCAAAAAAAAATTTTTAACTTAGTGTTTATTTTTTCGATATAACACATTCTAGGAGGGGGGGGGGCAAATTATTTTCAAAAATGTTGTTTTAGGGACACCTGATATGTATATATATATATATTTATATATATATATATATATTTATATATATATATATATATATATATATATATATATATATATATATATATATATATACACATATATTTATACACACACATATATATATACATATATATATATATATATATATATATATATATATATATATATATATATATATATATATATTTATATATACATACATACATATATATATATACAGATATATATATATAGCATTACCTTTTTTTCTCCACTTCGAAGACTGCATATATATACATACATATTTATATATATATACATTTATATATACATATATATATATACATATAAATATATACATATAAATATATACATATAAATATATACATATATATACACACACACACATATACATACATATATATATATATATATATATATATATATATATATATATATATATATATATATATATATATATACACACAAATATATATATTTATATATACACACAAATATATATATTTATATATACACACACAAATATATATATTTATATATATACACACATATATATATACATATATATGTAGAGCGGTAGTGTATATATATATACACATATATATACATGTAATGTATAT
>NC_088921.1:68530000-68565000 GCF_038396675.1 Hydra vulgaris | reverse complement strand
AAATATTCGAAATCTTTCCATATAATTAGGGTTGTCAAACGTCTGAATTTTACAAAAATTACAATTTTATGGATTTTACAAACTTGTAATAATTTTTTTTAGTGTTATCCTTCGTAAAAGCCGTAAAATTCTGGCATTCCTAAGTATAATGTATAGTTTTTTTTATCGACTGTCATTAAAAAGTTGTTTTAGCAAGTTAAAAAGTTACAAGAGAATCTTGGAAACTGTCAAAAATGTTTTGTTAAAAATCAAATACTATTTAGCATTTTTTTTACATTTATAATTTAAAAATGAAAATAAAAATAAAAAAAGACAATTATGTAACTAATCGTTTAAACCTTTTAAAACTGTAAAAGCGATTTACGCAATTAAAATAGATCAAAGTTTCAGTCAATAAATTTATTTATTCATTCATTAAAACTGCAAACAATTGTCTTTTGTTCTAGTTTTCTCTCAACAATATTAAACAAAGGAGAGAAGCAATTTAAAAATGAAAACTGACAAAAATTGCTCAAAATGAAACAAGTTGAATAATTATAATCAAACATTTATAAAATATAAAAATATTCCTGAAAAATAAAACAGAAAAATATTCCTATGAATAACCCAGCAAAAATAGAAAATTTTTATTGAAATTTAATTGTATCTAAAAAATTGTACCTACTTTTTTAAACGTCAGAATGTAATGACCTTTTTTTTTTAGCCGCACCTAAATTCCCAATTTTGCTAAAACGCTGTATGAATTTTTTTTCTGGCTAACACCCTGATATATATATATAATATATTTGAAACACTAGGGTGTTTTAAAAAAAGGTCATGTCTGAAAAAAAAAAAAAAGTCATCTGCCTAGACCATGATTTAGTACTGAAGATTTTTTTATAACTTTTGAAAATCTTAAGGGTAGATAGGGCAAAACTATTTGTACTTAACATTAAAATTTTGTCTTAACATTAAAAAATAAGTCACATTAAATTTTTGGATGCTTTTTTTATATAACTATGTTTGTAATGACTTATTTAATATAACATTTAAACTTATTTAAAATAACATTTAAACTTATAAAAATTATTTCAAAAAACCCTAAAATCCATAAATATTTAACAAATAAAAATATTTAACAATGAATATTTTTTTACATTTTTTTTTTGATAAAGTTTGAAATTTTTTTAGTAAATAATGTTTGAATATATTTTAAATATTGAAATATATTTTATACCAAACCTTTTTTTTTGGATTATATTTGCAAAAAATAAATAAAATGTCACAAAAAAAAAAAAAAATTAGCATTTTAAGGATAAAATATTTTTACTTAAAATGTGAATCGAAAAACTTTCGGCAAAGAAATTTGCAACTGCCAAAGATATAGTTTAATATTATCTCTTTCTGCAAATAGCGAAGCAAAACTAAAGGTCTTAGTAGGTTTTTTGAGCCAAAGTTTTTCTTTTATACCTAATTGTACAGTTGATCAGTCTGAATGCTGCATACTGCCCAAACTTATGGCTCCTTTGATACTAGGTGGATTTAAAGTTCTTACAATATAAAGGCCTAATTTTTTAATAATTGATAATTTTTTCAATGAGTTCTAAATCATTTCAATCCATAAACCTTTATACTATTAAATAATATTTTTCCAGGATAAAAATTGAGAAATTACTGGAGGAGTGGACAAAATTAAAAGATCAAAGATACAGAACAAATTTTGCTGAAGTAAATAAAAGATATTTGTTTTAAGAACAAATTAATAAAATATTTTGGATAGGAGAACAACTTCATGTTATGTTTAAGGAAATGTTAAAAGATAAAATGAGAAAAATGAAATAAAGGAAGAAGATATTGCTTTCTTAAGACCAGCTTGGTGAAAGAAAAGGAAGACTTGGAGGTAGAGATAAAAGATATGAGTGTATGAAGAAGTACATCAAAGTTAAATAAAAATCTATCAGCAGAGTTAAGAATGGTTTAAATTATCTAAGTTTTGCTAGTTAAACAAGAGAAAAGACAGGCTGGGAAACAAATATATCGTCTTTGATCAATTTAAAAGTATTTGGGCAAGATTTGGGAGCCCCCCAAATTCAAAATTTAAGGACTTTTTTAATTTTTTTTTTAAGTATTTTTTTTTTCCTGCAAAAAAAAAATACATTTATTTGGCTATATTTCCATCAATGTAACCTTATGACACTCATTGGCACGGGCATACCGTCACCCAAATTAATTTCGTAAAATAGCTCTTGAAATAGGTTTACTTACTGGGACCAATTTGCCTTTTAAGATTTATTGGAAAAGCTTTATACAATTTAAAATTATATTTTTTTAATGAATGAATTTCAAAACCTGACTGACAACCACAAAGAAAAGATAACTGCTATGGCTTTATTTATTTGTCTTTTTTATAGAGTGGTTTCTAAAGGCAGAGCTAGGTTCCTAGGCAGGTATACGGTCTATTAACATTTTAATAAGCTAGAAAGCTCATTATTGATTAAAGTGACTTAAAATGTTATTTAATATTATTTATTAGGATATGAAAGCTCACAGGCAAATAAAAAGATTTAAAGAATGGATTCTACTTGACTCTCCAGCTGCTTAAATCTCTATTCTCAGGCATGCTTTGGTAGTATTTGCCCTAGCAGATAAATAATGTAGGGAACATGATGATATGGCTGATAAACTTTACAGTTTACAAAGATGTCCAAGTGACAGTTTTCCTTTGGAGCACCAGAAATGGACCGAGCTATATTGATTAGTCTCAATTTCAGTGAAGATGAGCCTCCTAGTTTGACTCCATTAACAACAAACAAGTTGTGGCTAGTTTTTGATATATTTAGACAAGGAAAGGCAGAAACTCAATATATGAAAACTCAACTAGAGTTTTGGAAATTAAACAATTTTATCTAAAATTTAGAGCAACAGTAACTTCTCTGAGAGAGCTAGCTAACTTAATTCTCCCTAAGAGTTATGTTAGCTCAAGACCTAATAAACATAACATATTCTGAGAAGAAAAGGCAGACCTTCCTTTTTACAAATAATTATTAAAAGAAAAAAAAAAACTGAGACAAGAGGGAAAAAACAAATTATGAAAACGTTGCTAGAACAAATAAAGTTTAGTTTCTTATGTTTTTTTGTTAATAACAATTTTAAAAGTGAGAATAGAGAGAATTATAAATTTACTTGCATTTTAATTTTGATTTTAATTTAAAACAAAATTTATTTTTATATAGTATAGTTATATACTATTGATTACAGAAAATATATCTTCATTCCCAGTCCAGGCCCTCTCTTTTACATATTTTCCATAATAACCTCTGAAGCTGAATATAATTGAGAAATCAAAACAGCACTCTATTAAAAGTAAATCAAAAATATAATGTACTTTTATGAGTTTTAAGAATTTTTAAAACATTTTGGTCTTAGATGCTAAATGAGAAATATTTATGGATTTTACAAACATAAATATACAAACAAAATCAAAAATATCTATTTTAATACTTTCAACAAACTGTTTTAAAAATGATACAAAACGCCCTAAAAATTGTGCTTTTTACCCCTGAAGGACTCTTAAGATTTTCAAAAATTAAAAAAAAATTTTTGGTACTAAATCATGGTCTGGGCAGTTGATAAGCTAGGGCTCTTTTTTTATTAGACATGATCTTTTTTTGAAACACCTTAATACACAGATTAGGCTGGGGTGAAAATAAAAGTTTGGTCTACCAAAGAATATTTTGTAGCGTCTAACTGTAAATGAACAAAAAATATTAAAAATTTTAATATAAGACATGGGAAACTGCCCCATTTTGACTCTTAAACATCAGACAGGTCATAAATATTACAGAAAAAAATTTCTTTAAAAATGTCATATTGGGTTTCAAATGAAGCAAAATTTTATAAAAAGTTCAAAAATAATAATCATGTTTTATAAAAACATCTCTAAAAAAAATTGACTCAAAAACACCATAAAAAAAATTGATTTTTTTAGTATTAAAAAATAGCAGTTTTTACAAATTAAAATGTAAACTAATAATCTAAATACAAAATTATTATTATTTTTGAAATTTTTATAAAATTTCGCTTCATTTGAGAACCAACATGATATACTTTTGAAGAAATTTTTTTTCTATAATATTAGGGACCTGTCTGATGTTTAAGGGTCAAAATGGGGCACTTCCAGTAAAACATTTTTATTTTTTACAAATGCTTCTGGTTTCATACACTAAATAAGTATGGTTTGTTGTGATGAAATTCACACTTTTGTTCATTTTCACCCCAGCCTTATATATATATATATATATATATATATATATATATATATATATATATATATATATATATATATATATATATATATATATATATATATATATATATACATACATATATATATATACATATATATATATATATATATATATATATATATATATATATATATATATATATATATATATATATATACATACACATATACATATATATATACAAATATATATATATATATATATATATATATATATATATATATATATATATATACAAATATATATATATATATATATATATATATATATATAAAGAATTTTAAAATGTATTCTACAAAATAGAGTGCTCAATGTTTTTACAAGAACATAGTATGCATTTTTTGAAAATATTGTTATATGCAGGTGCTGTTTTAAGGATGGACTAATTCAGTATAAAATCATCAATATTTTTACCTTTTAGTTCCCATATATATTTTGACAGCATGGTGTCTTTTGGATACTTTTTATTTCTAAAAGATTGCTTATGATTGGCAAAAACATTTTTTCCATTCACCCTCTGTTATGCCAATATATTGTTTATCAGGTACATTCTTAGAGGAAACAACACATTTATATACCACATTTTTTGATAAATAACTTCACTCATTGGACAATTGTTTTTTTGTTTACAATTACAATTTTCTGCAGTTTTTTTATTTAGGATTTCTTTTTTATCTAACAAAGCGTTGTGACCTTTTATAATTCTTTCCATGTTTTTTGTGCAACTGTAGCTAGCTTTAATTGTATTTCGATTAAAAATTTGATATAATTTATTAGAGAGCAGGAAATGCTTATCGACCAATTTTAAAGACACTTTTCCTACATTAGTGGAAACATTTTTGCTATAAGGGGGGGTTGAACCAAATTACATTTCCAGTTCCATTTTGCTTTTTTGTACTCTTTTTTTTAGGGTCAAATTTTAGTTCAAAATTTGACCCTGAAATGTCAACAAGAAAAATTTGAAATAACTACACATTAATCAAACTAAGAATGTTTATTAAACAAAAAATCGGAATTGATTTCATCAAATTGCAGGCACAAAAATAAGTTTCTCCTAAAAAACTATAAAAATAAGTGAACTCATATAATAGTTACATTAAATCCCCCTTTTGAATTTTTTTTTAAAAAAAAAGCATAAGTAATCATTTCTAAAGAATTTTTTTTATAATAGTGTCAGTGAATTCCACAAATGTGTGAAAATTTACAGTAGTTAAGACATTTGCGACTTGCAGTAAATTAATTTTTGGTACAAATTGAAGTTTTATTAATTTGATTATTCTTTTCTAATGAGTCTTTATTGATGAAATACAGTGTTAAATGAAAAAAAATGCGTTAAGTGATTTTCTACTAATTTATAATATATATACTAATTTATAATATATATAATATATATATATAATTCTACTAATTTATAATATATATAATATATATATATATATGTAAATTATGTTAGTGTATTTTACAAATAGAGTGCTCAATGTTCTTAAAGAACAGAGCAATAATAAATTAGTAAAAAACACTTACATAACTTTTTTCTTCAACTTTAAGTTTCAGAAAAAAGCTAGATAAGTGTTTTTTACTAATTTATATATATATATATATATATATATATATATATATATATATATATATATATATATATATATATATATATATATATATATATATATATAAACCTTCGGAATTAGGGTCAGCATTCGGCAATGCTGACCTAAAAGTGTTTGCGGTCAACAAAAAATTGCCGACCTCGTTTCGATGTTTTATGGTAAGACCTTTGATTCAAATTTTTTTTGCCGACCTCTAAAAGATTGAGGTCAGCTAATTATTGCTGACCTCAATTTTCCTAATTCTGAGGGTTGATATATATATATATATATATATATATATATATATATATATATATATATATATATATATATATATATATATATATATATTTGTGTGTATGTGAATAATAGATATATTAAAATATTAAAACATATTAAAATTACCTTCTTCATTACTTAGTACTTTTTGTACTTGAATCCTTCTTTCTTCAAATGCTTGCAATTTTTTCAAAATTTCTGCTCTCCTTTGTTGTTCATCTTCTAATTGCTTAGGAGTTTTACTTTCAAAAAAGTCTAACCTAACAGTGTTGTCACTTTCTAAAGGATTTAGTGATGTTGCTAAAATATCTTCATGCTTTTTTAAAGATGTGACAACTACCGTATGTTTGTTATCTTGTGAACTACTCATTAAATCAGGGCTAATATTTTTTGAGTTGCTTTCATAGCTTGGTGATTCTATGTGTGATTTTTTTTTATGTGAAGCTTTGAATTCCTCTACATCACTATTTTGTAATAGTTTATAATTTTGATTTTGAACTTGGTCAGGACAGTATACTGTGCTTTTAGAGTTTGAACTGTTTGAGGAGTCATTCAATTTGTTATTATTGTTATTTAGTGCATCACGACTAAATTCTGTCGCTTTTTTATTTAAGTGCAAAAGTTCGCTCTTAACATTTTTAGAATCAAAGCTTTGTGAAAGTTTTTCATTATCTATGGTTTTAGATGATTTTGGAAAATCTACACTATGTGTAATCAAATTTTTTTTCGGTAGTTTTGCAAGACACACATCTATTTCATCTTGCTCAAAAGGTGTTTGGAATATTTCATAAGGTAGGCAGCGTATCCATGATAACAGAGTTGATGGATACTCATCACATATGCTTTTTAAAACATTGTTTTTTATTGATGGTCCATATTGTAAATCTGATAAATTACCAGTTGCTACAGATTGGCAAAAATCAATGCATGATTCATAAAACAAACCTTTTACAACAAGTTGTATTAATCTATCTTTACTTGCTACATTTTTGACATTCACTTTTTTTTTTACTAATGGCATAAATGCACTTAAACATTCTAATAAGTCATCAAAACATTTTATACGAGAGATGTCAAGACTCCAGTGCTTGAATTCTTCTTCAGTACTAAGATCAGGAACAGTAAGTAGCCAACATAAGTTGCTATATTCTTCTTTACTGGTACAATAAGGTTGAAGATCTCCTAGTGTTTTCATGACTTCTTCAACCATATCATTGTTTTGTTTATCAATAACATGAGACTTCATATAAATCAATTCAACAAACTTTTGACGCAAAATGATATAGTTAAAACGCCCTTGGTTAAAAGCTTTATTAGTTGAAAACGAGTTTCCAAACTCCATCACCTCATTGTAATCACCATCCAATACAAGTTCACGCAAAAATAAAACCTCATCAGAAAAATCACTATTAATTACACAGCTTTCTTTTTCAAGTGTTCTCATTGAAACATGGTAGTGCCTTGATGATAAAAATTCCAATATTATCTTTAAAATGTCTTCTTCTAAAATTGTCAGTTGAGTTATATTCTCCATGATTGCTTCAAATTGTAAAAAAATAAATCTAAAAACATGCTCTAAAATAAAATGAAAGCAATAGCTACAAGATATAATATCTTTAATGCAGGAATGTTCTATAAAAATTTAAGCTTTAATCCATGGGTTTAATTTACATTAATTTAGATGCTGAGAACAATTTCCATTATTCGCAATTTCTTTTACTAGTTTTTATTTTTCGCCATAACTTATTCAATCAAGATTTAAAAATAAAAATGTAATACTAAAATTTAGTTGATTGTTGATTTAAGCTTTAAATTTAGTATGCCGAATAATTTTTTGAACAATTCTAAATTATAATACTAACAAAACAAAATTCTATTACAAATAAGTAAAATTAAAAAAACATTGAAAAATAAATTAGTTTATCGAAAAAATTGTATATACTATCAAATTTCTGAATCTAAGAGCGGGTACTTTTGTTTATGTATGGTTTCCATTATAAATTCCAGACCCAGCTCCATATTTCAGCGAACGGCCCGAAGAATCAAAAAAAAAAAAATTATTTGGCAAAAACAATATCTTGCAATAGATTACTTGCTTAAAATAAATAGTCATCTGAAATCTTTACTTCAAAGCGCGTTAATATTTTTCAATTGATATGATATAAAAAATTCCAATTTGATATAATAAATTAATTATAATTTTATTTGATTTATGAATTTAGAATTTAAAAAAGAAAGCATCTCACTCTCTTATAAAAACGTTTAAATATGAATATCTTTATGTTATTTCCATAAATTGTTGGTAAGCAATCAAAACTCGCATCCTTTAGCTTTAAGTTTTATTTAAACCATCAAAATTTCTTTTTAAATATTACTAATCTATCATAACATGTCTTTGAAAAAGATTTGATTTTTTTAAAATTATAAATGGGATAATAATAATTCTTTTTAAAAGACATTCATAGAATAAATTATAAAAAGAGGAGTTTGTTATTATTTTATACTAGCAAATTTAATTACTACATAATCTGCTAAAATATGTACATAATAGTGCATAATATGCACTATGCTTATTGCTGAAAAGAAGAAAAACATTAAACCAATTGCAATGATTGAAGTCTGGAAACAAAAACGCTCGTAACTTTTGCCCCCTCCCCCTTCCTTCCCAAACATGAGAGCAACAAGTTGATAAAATATTTATTTTAATAAAATATAGCTTAAGCCATTGATAAATAAAAATTAAAAAAAATTAACTGATTTAAAAAATTAAAAAAATTTAAATAAAAAAATTCAACATGTTATTATTTTATTATTTTCAAAAGTATTCTAAAATACTGTCATTAAAGACAGAAAGAAGCTAAAAGAATGAATTCTTTTAGCTTCTTCCTAAAGATAGGGGAAGATTTTGTTCTCGAGATTGAATGCACGATAAGCATTACAGAACTAAATGAACTTTGTTCGAAAAAAGAGTTTATACAGTGAGTTATTATTTTGTAGTGTTAAATTATTTTTTCTTTTCAAGATTAAAAATATTTTAAAATAATTAATAATTTTATATCATTTTAACATAAAACATAAAATTTAACACTCATTCACTTCATAAACATTAAGTGCATTAATACCTTTAAATAAAAACTTAGTAAGGAAAAACGTGACAAGATGGCGAATGGGGTAAACTTTTCTTAAAACAACTAAAAAAATTATTAATGGGTAGAAACGAAACTTTTAGTTAGAGTGTTTTATTACCGACGATTTTTTTTTTTAAAGTTTACATGTCGACTGTTTAATTGTTGTTTCACCAGGACTTGAAACAATGTTTAAACAAACCAAATTATTTTATTATAAATTACACTAGTAAAAATTGTAATTAAAAACAAAAATGACACATTCAAATTCAAATTACCGTAAATAAACCCGACCTCTATCAATGGAAACTTTCATAAACTAATTATAAGGATAGGTTCCTTTTTTATTTACTATTTGCCGCAGAACCTCATTGACATCTGTTATTCTGATAAATGGGATCAGTTTAAACAAATTTTTTTCTTCATGAGATTTATTATTGAAAAGTTTAAAATCTGCAACAAAGAAACCATCAGATTGGTAGTCATTATGTTTGAGCTCTGCTACTAACCCTGGTAATACAACTTTTCTGTTTTAAATATTAA
Organism: Hydra vulgaris; assembly: GCF_038396675.1. Classification (NCBI taxonomy): domain Eukaryota; kingdom Metazoa; phylum Cnidaria; class Hydrozoa; order Anthoathecata; family Hydridae; genus Hydra; species Hydra vulgaris. The sequence goes on along the minus strand of NC_088921.1, from coordinate 68,555,181 downwards.
TGCATTTAGCATTTTTGTGTTACTTAGTACTAAAGTTAATTGTAATTCAATACAAATATAAATGCAATCAATTATAGTCAGTGTTTCCACGCTGGAAATATCAAAATCATGAAGTTTCCATTTTATTTAACCTAATTTTCAAAATTGACTATAGATTTCCTACTAATTGACTAAAAGTCGATTTAGTCGAGTGAAAATCTCAAAATCTTTTTATCATTTTATTCAATTTAACTTTTCAATCTTTTATTTTTGTTTATTTGTTTTAAAACTAAAGCATGTACTATTATAACTAGAGATATCACAGATCTTGCCGAAATTCGAATATTCTGCTAGACGCACGGACAAAGTGCCAAATATTCGGTGACACTTTCCTATTTTGAGGGCTCCGACCTAGTTCGTTGAAGTGTTTATCGTGGGTATACTGGCAAAAAACGTTAAGTCAAAAACTGGCAGTTTTTGACTTACTTTACAGCATTGCAAAGTTTATAACACCCTACAAACAAATTTAGGCTAAAAGCGTTTAAATTTAAAAAAATGAAAGCTATAAATATTTTCTTAAGGTGGTATCCGGGCATTATCAAAAAAAGTGAAAAATTTGAAAAAATGTTATTTAGACAATTGAACCTTGCAGAATTCAATAGTAAATTTTTTTTTAAATAATACTGCAAAAGATTTTTGAGTTAGTGAATTTTGATGATTTATCTGAGTAGTGTACATAATTTTTAATTTTAAAATTGATTTTTTTTCAATTTTTTTATTTTATTTTATGAATAGCTGAAGGAAAACAATGATATCTTAATAAAATATCATTATTTCAGCTTCAAATTTTCAGGATATGTTCATTAATAAAGTTTTTAGTGCCTGAACCTAAAAAAAAAAAAAATAATAATTAAACTTGACCTACAATTACTCCATCAACTGAGTGTTTTATCGTTAAAAATAGTTTTTTTAACTATTAAGTCTGCCATTTTATATTGTTTAACTTTTTTTTAACTATTTTTTGGCCAGGCACAATTTGCACTAGTATACTAGCATTGTACAAAATCTTTAATATTGATGTAATCTTAAGATATTTATGTTCTTGAGACGTTAGTTTTTTGACTTTTTTTTGCTGAGTCAGCAAATTTTTTTAATTGAAAATCTTTTTTGCAATACGTTTTAGATTTTTATCTAATATGCTAGTATTTCGCCAAAAGTATTTATTATGAGTAAAATATTAGAAAATAAAAACAATGCCAGGATACCACCTTAAATAAAAATTTCACATTATGGCGTATTTAAAAAAGACCAAATGCAATTTAATGAGATTATAAAAGTTTCAAACTGGCAAAATGGCAAAAAATTGGAAGAAAACTTAAATGATTGATTTCTCTTAACAAGGATTTTTAAGTTAACGTTTTTTGCCAGAATACCCACAATATGTTGCGGGTATTCTGGTGCAAAACTCTATGCTGTGAGCGTTTTTTATTAAATTATGACTTGGCTGTGTACCAGCACACGTTATTTGTTGACTGTTACCTCAGCTTGATTTAACTGGAGTTATGTATAAACGTATCATACTCTTCAAACCTCTTAAAAAGACTACAAAAATAACCAGCTCAGGTATTTGCATTTTAGAGGTAATTTCAGAAGTTGATATAGATAGATCTTTACGATAACCTGAACTTAAAACATTGTTTAACATTAATGGGAATGTCAATTATACGGTTGCAATAAAACGATGCGATAAATCCTTCTCAGTGAAAGGCTGCTTGACCATCACCGGTAACTAGTGGCATCAGTGACGATTCAGTTCTACTTCGTAAAAAAAAGAAGTATAAATGAAAATAATCAAACTAATCTTTGCGAAATAATGAACACATATTAAGATGTGAGAAAGAATAATTCTAATTGCAAATGGTATTAGTTTTAAGATCAAACCGTTTGCTTAAATTAGACAGCATATAAGTGTTGGTCAGTAAACGCATAACACTATCCTAACAGAACCTGCTAAAAAAACTTTATTATTTGCCGGTGGCAGTGTACATAGTGAAGTGCAATTTAGAAAGTATAACATCTCAAACTACAACGATTACATATTTTCTGTTTACTCTCATAAGGTATTATCTAATTTATAGCATATTAGCATTATTTAGGCTCTTTCCGGTGCTCTGTAATAAAACCGTAAGGACTTCTAGAAGCACCCTAACAACTACATAAAAAAAAGGAAAACAACTATACCTAATTAAACAAGCGGTTATGCATTTCATTAATTTTTTTTTGTTAACTCAATGCTTTTAATTTTCATAAATTTTTTCATTCAGGGCCGCTTCAAGCTGGCTCAGGGCTCTGGGGCAAAATTAAGTTGTGAAACTCCAAAATCAAAATGTTTTCTATACAATCACATTGTAAATATAGTTGTAAAGACTTTGATATATAACAAATATTTAAGGCAGTCCCTAAATCTTTGGGGTCTCGGAATAAATTGTACAGTCGTTGGAGCGGCGTTCTTTCATATTTTTTGCTCCACTAACATTTAAATGATTTTATGTTAAAAAATAAATTACTTTATTATTTTTATGACAAATTCTTTCAAAAAAATAAATTATTTCCATATTTTGACTAAATGAGAACTATGAACCCTGTTCATGTTTATTTGCCTGGCTGAAATATAATGAGTGGGAATTTTTACAGATGTTTTTGATTATAGAATATTCGAGTTTTTATACCCAGTGTTCGCACAGAAATGTAATGTCATGAGAATTTATTAGGGTCTCAGTATATTTAATATTTGTTTTAAGTCCCTGACAATAATATGAAATACAAGTTTTAATAATCTTAACCTTATTGGTAATTTCGAAAATGAACTTGACCAATTCTATACTACTATTACTAACAGTGGAGCATGGGCTCTTAGAGAACACCTAAAGTTAAAAAAACGATCTGATTATTCAAAATCCTGATGGACTCCCGAGTTAATTCGAAGTAAAAAAATTCTTTCACATTATTTTCAAAAATGGAGGGAAACGGGATTCGTAAAAGACTCCACCTCTTTTATCTTTAATCGATACCTCTTTGCTCGAAAGAATTTCCGCAAAGCCGTCAAAGCAGCCCAAAACAATAAACTATATCAACAATACATAAAAATTGAAAAACTAAAAAACTCTAACCCAAAAAACTTTTGGAATGTTTTTAAGTGTATAAAAAAGAATCCAAATCCAAAACTTTTTGCTATAAACAATAAAAAGGATAAAGAATCGATTACCGCAGAATTTGCTACTATATTTAAAAAACGATTAAACACTGAAAGGTTAAATCATAGTTCTATTTATCGTCAAATTCAACCTTGTGAAAATCCTGACGAAATAGCTATTACTGATGAAAATATAAAAGTCGCTATTTTTTGCCTAAAATTAAATAAATGCCAAGATCATTTCAATCTGCAGAACATTTAAAATATGCCCAGTGTGATGCACTAACGCAATTGATAAGAAAATTTTTTCACTTTTCAATTAATCATGGATGGACCCCTACATCTATGTCAACTTCAACTATTATACCGCTAGTCAAATCGTGTAAAAAATCATTTACGACCCAAATAACTACCGAGGTATCAGTATTATTCCAATATTTACGAAACTTTTAGAATACCTAATTTTACTCATCAGTCCTGAGACAAAAGAAACACATCTCCTTCAATTTGGTTTCAATAGTAAGAGTTCGACCTTGCATGCTGAATTTGTTATAAGCGAAACAATTAAGCATTACAACAACAATAATTCGCCTATTTATTTATCTTCTTTAGATGCTGAAAAAGCTTTTGACAGCTGTAACTGGGACATTCTCTTTGATAAACTTTACTTTGATAAAAACTTACCCCTACAAATAGTTAACACTATATCTTCTTTATACCACAAAAGTAGTGCAACTGTCTCTTACCTAGGTTCCAAATCAGTTTCATTTGCTCTTAAGCAAGGAGTGAGACAAGGATCCATTCTTTCCCCCTACCTATATAACATATACACCGAAAAGTTACTCGAAACGATAAAAAATGATAACGTTGTGGGTACTTCTATACATGGAAACTTCACAGGTGTTATTGCTTATGCTGACAACACCATTCTTCTTAGCTCTACTCTATCTGGTCTTGAAAGGCTGATTACAACGTGTAGTATTTAGAATAACTTAAACGGCATAAAGCTCAATGCTGTCAAAACAGAACTGTTGCTTTCGGGAAAAAGACAATTAACTAATTGCAAGATAACCCTAGACGACCATCAAATAATACCAAATGAAAAACTTAATTATATAGGCTTTATTTGGGATACACAAAAATCTATTTTTCCAAACAATAGTGCAAACTCTGATTCAATCTGGTATTTGGTTTGTACATCCATCTTCAAATATTCAGTTATATACATCTTTAGCAGTTCCGACGCTAACGCATGGTCTGGAACTCTGTGAAAATAGAGAGTCAACAATGCAAAGACTTAATAATCTTGGAAGAAATGCAGTTAAGTCATTTTTTAATATCTCTAAGAATTGCAAAAACTATATAAACTCTCTATTTAAAGTTCGGGAGATATCGACTTACATACGACAAAATAAAATAAACCTATTTATCCGTCTATTTAATAATAAAGTAACTTTTGAAATCATCAATTCTCAGCTTAACTATTGTTCATTAAAATATTCATTTTTAGATGGTATAAAGGAATTATGTAAGATCCATAAAATAAATATGAAAAACTTAATTCAGGAAAAGAAGAAAGTGAAAATTGATATTTCAGAAAATATAATTCCTGAAGATACTTATCAAATTTTAGTACAGGCAATTCAATGTTGGAATGCAAAGCAACAGTGAACAATTTTCAAAAATACTCTTGAAGAAAACATTATCAAGTGATATACTTTATTCTCTCTTTATATATCTTAAACTATTTTTATGTATTTTTACCTTGTAAACACATTTACAAAGGATGTTTAATAAAATAATAATATATATAAATCAACTTTTTGTTGACTTGGTCGATTTTTAAAATTTTTGAGTCGATTTTAATCGACTTTTGAAAATATATTAGTCGATTTAGTCGACAGTCGAGTTATTCAATAGTCTTAACAATTCTACCATTAAGTAACCTCCTTATGTCTTCTAATTGATTACTTTTATCTGCTTTTATAAGTTTTAATTATCTGAACTCACTTTCTGCTGTAACAAAGAATATAAAAGGCCGACGCACTCTCGCAATTTAGGAAATCTCGGAACATCAAAAACTGTCTTAATAGAAATGACTTTGCTTCAAAACTTTTTTTTCATCATTACTCTTCGAGCACATACGGTTTCTACGCCAAATGCGTCTGATTTTCACAAACTTAGATCCATCCTCTTGTGATGCAACTGAAAGCACATGAAAGAATAGTTTTTAAATTTAAAAAACGTTTTAGAAGAGCAGAAAGCTTGGCCAAAGCTGAGTTTTTACTTGTCCGAACGCAGATGGGGTCAAGCATTTTGAAAATGTCATAAAAGTGACCTTTGAATAAGAACCTTTTTTCAAGCCCTCAATGACAACAATCATAAAATCCCAACAATTTTCAAAATACTTAAACGTTCTTGAATCTTAAAGTTTATGCTGAGAAAATACAGGATCAAATACAGGCGGACCAGGTATAATCAATTGAGTAGAGGGACCGTTTTCTTCATCAGACCAAGACGCCGCAAATGCATCGACAAAATCTGCAAATGACTAGTATTGTGCTAATGGAAGATAAAGAAACATTAGACAATATTTCTAATAAAATTCTGGCAGTTGAGAATAATATTTAAAAGAAAAAAACCTGTTTACGAAGCTACTTCATTTGAATGGCTTCCAATATCACTCAACTCTCTCAATTTTTAATTAAAACTCAATTTAGGTTGAGTGACGATCTGATTCATGGATGGATATTCTTAATTCAATGACCTCACTGTCGAAGGTCTTCATCATTAGTATAAAATACATCAGGTCCTAACATAAGTTAAGTAAAATTTTAATAACTAAAACTATTATTAACTATTTAATAGTGAAAATTATTTTAATCTCAAATGCAAAAATATTATCATTAAGAATAAAATCAGAAAATCAATTTACCAGCAAATACCCTTATCAAAGGTAAATACTTTGGCGAAAGATGCAGATCGATTGTTGTGGCATTATTTGGTTTCGGAGATATTCATTATCCATGAAGTTGCTCGCCAAATTTTTAAAAAGTTGATTTTAAAACTGAATCTCTGATTGAAGTATTGTGTTAAAATCCGTCAACACACTTAGAATGTACTCCATATTTTCTAAGTACGGTTATTAGTGGATCGAAAAAAGTAGAAAATCAAACCATTTGTCATTTTCGGATTTGTTTTACATTCCTTTTCAAAATATAACATAAGGGCATTTAACTGCTCCCTAATTCTATGGACTGCATTATGCATAGTAAGGTACCTTGTTTGGTCTGGCTTTAAAAAGAAATGTTCTAGACATTCTGTATATTCTTGAAAATCTTTGAATTCAACCTCCTGTTAGTGCTGTGGGCAAAGTAATTGCAAAAAAAAAACTGCTTAAAATTCCCTTTAATAGCTTCAAGCAGGCCTTGGAAGAACTCATGTGACTTCAATGGCAAGAGCATTTCACAGTTAACAGATGAGAGACAACAGCTTTCAAATGGACAGAGACAGCGTTGTGTGCGCCAAACATAGTACTGCAGGTGTCTGCACAAAATCCAACAAGCATATCCAAGCTGATTTCGTGATCTCGTAATAAAGTCAACGTAAGATCGATTAATGATTTCTCAGCTCCATCTTAAATAGGTCTAGCAGCTCAACTTTATATATGTTGAAAATTTTTTTTGTATAAATTCAACAATACCTTGTCTTATAAGGCCGATTTTTTGTCTTGCGCAAGACATCTTGAAAATATTTGCATGGTCTGCTGATAACACTTTCACCAGGGGCACTAGTTTCGGCCAAGGGTAAAGCTAAATTGTTCTCAGCAATGAAAATGGCCACTCTAGATTCTAACTTTGCCATAACCTTATCACGGCTGCATCCCTATAGTTTGCCATTGGTTTTCGTAACTGGTCATTTTCTGGTAATTTTATCATGTTACTTTAAATGAATGACTGTATCAGCATGCCTCTCTAAATCACCCTTGCAAACTGTTAGGGGCAACATACTTTACAATAGGCTACATTTTACTATTCTCGTTCGTCTCCTTTGTTAGCCATATTTTTAATTTATTTTTGTTTAGCCAGTTTTCTAAAAACTTTGAAGGTTTATGTTTTCGCTTTTTATGAATTGATCTAGTTATACCACAAAATATTATGGATACAGAGTTTACCTCTCTTGACAATAATTATAATCATCATTAAAGCGTACACAAAGTTTTTTATACAAAGTTTTTTACAAAGTTTCTCTCTTGATAATTCCTAATATTTACTATTGTTATTAAAACGTACACAAAAATTACTATGCAATCACTAAGTATAGTTTATCGACGTGACAACTTGCGTGTACAATGTTATTTGACCAAGTTCATGATATTAAAATAGATTTATGCAGTTAGTTCATAAATTCGTGTAAATTATTTCTATTGCAAGTAAAAACAGAAAAATCATGCAAAAATTATAAAATCTCACATAAAATCAAAAATCCTAATTCTCAAAAAAAGAGGTCGAAAAATTATACAAAATCATGCAAAGTGGAAATACTGACAGCAATCAAAGAAGTAGCAATATTGTTTAAAGCTGTTCAAACTAAGAGTCTTCTGCCAGCAACCGAAAAAGATTTGCTGGTGTCAGCTTCAAAGTTAAACACTTGCTACGACAAACTATCCAAAGTTGAGCTTTTAAAAAAAGACGAAGGCTGAGAAGACACATGAAGGTAGCAAATATTTATCCCCACAAAATGATGACTGGTCACTAAGGCTAGCAGTCTCGCGAGAGTCAGTGGGCTTCGATGAGAACTACAAGTTTGTGTCTGCTCCTTTATTCAGGCACAAGTCTAACTGTTACGCCAAAAACATCATTGAGGAAAATACTGTGGTTTTTAAACAGCCGCTAAAGGTTATGTAAGTCTTAGCCGATTACTATATGCTTGGGATGCTGAAGATAATTTTATGCCCAGGGTTCGGCGGACACCTCATTGTGACTCCGTCGGAACTGGCCCAGTATCCAAGGGCTCTCACTACATATAATCATTCACTAAAAGCCATAGATTCAGTTTTCAAATGAAAACATAAAGATTTTTCTTATTGCGATTATTTTTTTTTTAGCCTTGATTTTTTTAAAAATAGTTTTTCATCTAAATTTGCAACCATAAATCTTTAAAAACTCACATTTTTGGATTTTCAAATAAATAAATAGAGTACATAAAACACATTAACGTGTAATAAGTGTTTGCAATAATAATTTTGTTTTTAGAACAAATTCCTTCTCTAATAACTGATTTTTGAAAGTGCCTACATAGAAGAATTTTAAAAATGTTCCAAATGTTGATTTTTTTCAAAAACGACGTTTCGATCATCAAGCCATTAACTAAAAGCTATATAATAATAAAACACTGTTATTATTCAAATAGCTTTTATAATAAAACACTGTTATTATTCAAATAGCTTTTATAATAAAACACTGTTATTATTCAAATAGCTTTTATAATAAAACACTGTTATTATTCAAATAGCTTTTATAATAAAACACTGTTATTATTCAAATTGCTTTTATAAGTATTTTTGATTCTTTTTTATGTTGAATATAATATTTTTTTATTTTTTTTTTGAAATTTTTTTTTTTTTTAAAGTTTGTATTTTATCAAAACACATTTTATCTCAAGAAAAATGTGTTTTGTTTCTCACGTAAATTTCTACATTTTTTTTCTATTTGGAATTATTAGTATGGATATATTGGCTTTTTTTGCTTTGTTTTTTTATACTTCCGTTATATTTTTATATGTGAATGGAAACCGTTTATACTTATATCACTTTTGGTGATTACGATCAAGACAGTTTTCATTTGCATTGAGTATTAATTTTCGACACAAACAACAGGTATAATAATAATTTAGTAGACAAACTCAGCATTTAAAACAGTTTAATTGAATAAAGTTGTTTAATGTTATTTTACAGAAGAGTTTCTGTAAAAAATATCAAACAGATGAAGCTAACTTATTTGAAATATATAGGTCTCTTTGGCCCGTTTTCTGTGTTCATTTTTGGTTTTTAAATAGAGGGGTAAAATTTTGTTATAGCCTTAAGTTAAGTTGTCAAAAACACCTGGAGAAATATTACGCAACGGTCTTCTTAGTTAAAGATATGTTATGTAAAAAATAGTAAATGAAAGTAAAAATCATAGTAAAAATAAGTAAATTAGTATGATTTTAAAGTATAGTAAATTAATTGTTAACCAAAGCCAAAGAACTTTAAGTGTTAATGTTGTGTCGCTTACTAAAATTTATTGAAGTATAAAGACCAAATTAAGAACAAGATTAGTAAGAGTCGGGTGTGGAACAGACTCACCATGACCTGTATCGTACCGGTCCTGACAGCTAGTTCTATCTAATTTGCTAAATAATCGGTTATCTAGAGCTGTATACCTAGGGCATAATTTTCTTTCTAAACAACGCACCTAAACCAGAAAAAAACTTTATTTCATTCTGGGTTTAAATGTAATTTGAACTCGTGATGAGAAAAACAAAAAAGAAAAATCAGACGTATTGAAGCAAATGGACTAGTATTTTTTAAAACGCAAGTATTTTATATCGCTTTAAATGTTTTTTTTATTAAAACTTTTACTTTTAAATTTTGCATCATGTCCTGGTAAATATTTTTAGTAACTACAAAACAAATAACTGTAGATTTTTATTTATCATAAATTAAATATTCATAAATATGTAAACACTTAGCAATTTAAATTAATTCATTTAATAACACTATTGAAGAGAAAGTTTTCCAAAACTTTTTTCACATTCCGACAAACAACTAGCTTTATCACTACGAAACCAACAGGCACAGAAGCAAAAACTTGACATATCGGAAGGAATTTTTTCATCTTTAAAGCAAAGTGACTCCATATACAATTGAGTTGCATCACGTAATCTGTTAATCTGAAAAATAAAAAAGTAAAAAAAATTCCGTTATATAAATTTAAAAAAATACTTATGGAAACTTGCGTAGTCGCCAGAGGCGTCGTGATAGGATAGATAAAATTCAGAGGCCACTGAATAAATTGTTCTTATATTTTTCTTCGTACGTTTTTTAGAGTAAAAATATAGAAATATATAAATTAAAACAAACTCTTTTCATTATAATTTCTTTAAAAATATAACGAAAAGATCAAAATTCTAATTCAATCAAAAGTCAGATAAAAAAACTTAAAATATTTAAATTCTATTATGATGCCTGATAGTTTATCCACTTAATAGTGCATTTATTGTTGCATTAGGTTTTTTTACACGCATTATTGTAAAATTATCAACTGAAATAGATAACATTCTAAAAAATAGTTCTTTAAAAGGGCATATAACTTACATATAATTTAATTATAATTTATAGTTATAATTTATAACAAATGATTTAAAAATCTAATAAACTAAAATATAAACTCTATGATGAAAAATGGGTAAAACTAAGTAACTCAATAGATCCAAATAGCGCATTTAATAATTTTTTCAGTGCTCTAAAAATATTTTTTCTAATGTATGCTCAAAAATAAATTCTGTACAAAAATTAAAAGACCTTGGATTTGAATTAATTTAATAAATTAACTAAACGTACCCCAAAAAACATTCTATAGCAAAAATTCAGTAGACCTATATAATCATTTTGAGAGATTCACTATAGTTTTGCTCATCGGTTACTTAGTGGACTAGTCGCAGTTGTTAGTGGCAGTCGCTGAAAGTGACTAGCCAATGAATAGCCACTATAAACATGTCGAAAGTTATCGGCTGGCTATTTATAGCGGCTGCCACTAATGGTCCACTAAATAACCGAGGAGAAACACTCCAATGAACCGTTCAAAATGCCTATAAAGATCCACTGCAAGTCTACTAAAACCATGTTTGCTGGGTAACTACCATAGTAGCATGAAATACTGGTGCAGTAATGGTGTAACATTGGGTATCTTGGCTAATATTAGACAAGATACGTGATACTGCGCCAATAATGGTAAACAATATTGGGATAATATTGACACACTAATATCGGCAAGTATTAGCATATCGAATATTGTTTGTCCAATATTAGATATACCCAATATAAGCATGCCAATATGCCAATATTGGCGTTATATTGGCATGCTTATATTGGGTAACATTTAAATGTCAATACTGGCGCATTAGCTTGTTAGTATTGACAATTTCAAAAATAAAAAAAATAAAAAAAAGAAAAAAATGTTGTACTCACGCGTAACAAAAATAGTTAAGAGAACATAGGGCTTTTTATTAGATTTTTAACTGCGGTAATCACACTAAAAACTGCGCAAATTTATATTATAGAATTCCAAAGGTTTTAAATCACCATAATAAATAAATAATTAAAAGAATTGTAAAGACATTATAATTTTTGTTGCGTTACGTTTCGTCTTAGTTTTACTTAGTCATGTTTTTTCCTTGTTAAGTTTATATAAACCCACAGCTAAAAATGTATATAAAATATAAACCAAAATTTTATCCTTTTCATTACAAATAAATTTTATTACAAATTTGATTACATTATTTTTGTTCTTGACAAACCATGTTACTTATAGCTGTAAATGTTGTATATATAATTTATTCGTTTATAATAGTATTCGTTATAAATTTGTTAAAACCATAAATTATTTATGATGTGCATACTATATTGCTATTTATATATTGCCAATATTGTATATAATACATTGCCAATATTATATATTATATATTGCCAATGTTGTAAATCAATATTAGCTAAAAATATCAAAATGTGGACAATTTATATCGGTGAAATATTGTTAACCATATTTCGCCAAAATTGAGATAAATGTTGTACTAATACTACACCAATGTTGCCTACCACCATGGTAGACATATGGTTTTGATAACATTGCTAGTAATTTAGTTATCTGTGTTATAGATATTAAAAAACCTTTATTTCATTTAATAGCATTTCAGAAAGTAGTATTTTTCCTGATAAATTAAAATCACCTAAAATTTACCCAATCTTAGAAAAAGCGGGATCTTTACTATCTTTAACGTCACATTTCTCCATTTCTTGTATTTTTAAAAATATTTGAAAAAGTAGTTACAATAGAATTTATAATTAATTGACATTAAATAGAATCATATTGAAAGACCAATTTGGTTTTCAAAATTATTGTTAGATAAACATGCTATAGTTGAACTTGTAAATAAAATATCCGCTTTATTTGATAAAGGTGAATCAATACTAGGGGTATTCATTGCTTCATTTAATAAAGGTGAATTAGTACAAGGAGGATTCGTTGCTTCATTTTATAAAGACGAATAAGTATTAAAGTATTCATTAATTCATTTGATCAAGGTGAATCAATACTAAGAGTATTCATCCCTTCATTTGATAAAGGTGAATCAGTACTTAGATTATTCATCAACCTCTTAAAACAATTTGATACTGTTAAATAAAGTATTTTACTTTTAAAAAGTTTTTCAAGATCTGACTTGTAAGTGGATCTAATAGTTTTTTAAAAGAAAGTAATGTATTATGATCCAAGAATAAGGAGCTTTTTATATTGTTTGAGGCGTCCCACAGGAATTAATCTTGGAGTCATTGTTACTTTTAATAAACATCAACGTTACGCACAAGACTTTTTCTAAAAGATCCTCCATAAATTATGTCGATAATACTTACCTCTTCAATCGATTCGATACAAAGATACTGTTGACTGTTAGAAAATTTTATGGTGTATCATTGATGAAAACACCCGAAAAAATCCTTTTGAGGGGTGATAATACATATCAATGTGATATCATTCCAAGTATTTTTAAAATCCAGGATTGGCGTCCGTGAGAGAAATTTGCATTTCAATGTTTTCCTATTATAGTCATAATTAAAACCCATATTCTTGATTGAAAAACTTTATAGAACATTGCTTTTTTCTGTATTTCATTCAAAAATTATACATTTTGCAAAAATAGCAAAGCAACACATGAATAAAAGTGGCTTCTAAAGACTAGTTTCAGAAAATAAATTAAAAATAAGCTTCTATTCTACTCTACCAAATTTTTCTTCTTTCTGTTTGGAATGCCATTACACTAAATAAACATGCTTACTGTTAAAGTCAACAACACAGTTAAGCAAATGCTTTCCATATTCTGGGTGAGTTGTCTGCCTCTTGAACCGTTGCCAGTGAGACCTAAAATTTAAACGAAGTGCTTCTGTGGCTTGTTCACTATAATGGCCAAGACCTTTATGATTCTGAGAGATAAACTGAGACATATGGAAGAATACAGCATGAACCTTTGGTGTGATGGTTGCAGGAAGATCATGCTATGAACTTCTGAAGTTTTCAATATGTTCTTGGTAATTTTTATCAAGCTGCATTCCAAAATAAGTCACGACCACCTTTTCAAACTTTCTGAATGTATCAATGAAAGGAAATGGTGCAAATGCAGCTGCAGCTTCAGCCTTTTCCTGAAGAATGTCTACATTTTTCAACAGCTTATCACAATGCACCGTGGAAGAATATTTGAAAGGAAGTTCACGTCTCCTTCTTTACCGATGTTATAAAACTTACTCAAAGTGGTTAGCGCAAGCGCGCTAACCACTGTGCTACGTTACATAGGTAAAAAATTAAAAAAAAGGGGATGTTAAACTTGTGATCAATAAACTTTGTTTTATACAGAGGAGAGCCTATATATCCAAGTCAACCTCTATCTGATTTTCAAATTTCATCTTGTTAGTATTCTAGAATAAATTTTTCCTATTCTAATGTGACAACTATTCTTCTAATCAAGCAATTATTCTTTTTCAATTAAATGCAGAACAAATTTGAAAGATTTATTAAAGCAGTGTTGATTTTACTTGTGAAAATCACCAAGAGTCGGTAATCAAATATAAATCTCGTATTGTTAAAAATATTTTTTATAATTTCAAAAAGAAATTATTCAGTAAGGAAAGATCAAGTAAAAGAATAATAAAAAAAAAAGACCCAATAAGTATTCCTAATAAAAATATATTTTTTCATTTATTTTTATTTTGATTATAATAAAATTAATTTCAATAGTGAGTTTTAGGCAGTCTTAGTAACATGCAAGGTTATTTTTGGTAGCATGTTGATATATGGCTATCTGAAAGCCTAATTCAGTGTTTTGTGTTGCTGGAATAAACTAAAGCAGGCCATCAGTTAGCAAAAAATCTAGCACAAAAAGTGTTTTATAAATCCTGTTATATAATAAAAAACACATCAAGATATTATATTTTATGTAATTAAAAAAAAAATGGGGTAAAACGTTATCTATGAATAGATTGTGGTAATCAGTGGCGTCACTAGGGGTGCGGGAGGGACGTGCGGGTTGCACCGGGTGACACCATTACAAGCTGACACATAGGGGTGACACCAAAATGAAAAAAATGCAAGTATGACAGAATTTCTCATGTTCCAGTTAAATTATTTTTGCGTTTGTCCAAACCAATATTTTTCAGGTTTTGATTTTTCGATATCTTTATTAATTAGTCTGCTATTCCTTCATTTCACCCCAAAATCTTTCGTCTTTTTTTCAAGATCAAAATATTGTATCTAGTATGCCTCAACTTTTTCTCTAAAGGACTTTTTTTAAAAAATTCGAAACCTGGGTTGTTGGCCCTGTTAGTGAAAGTCTAGAGGGGTGACACCAAAAAGGTTTACCAACCCTAGCGACGCATCTAGTGGTAAAAATTTTATTATCTATACCTTCTTGAGTTTCTTTCTTATATATTATTTATTTTATATAAATATAAATTGTAGTATTATTAATAATAGTATTATTTATATTTATATAATAATAAATAATATATATAAACAACAGTATAAACTAAGTTTATACTGTTGTATAAACTTAGTTTATACTGTATACTATAACAAAGTTTATATTATTATTTGAAACAAGAAGGTTAGGCTTTTACGTAAATATTTGTTAAAATTTATTATACAATCAAAAAAAAAAAAAAATCTTGTAAAAAAAATATAATGATAATTGACTTGGAATCCAAATCAAAAATAAATTCACAGTAGAAAACCATTTAATCAGAAAGAACAAAATGACTTATTAAAAGATCTTAATCTACCAAAAGAAGTTTCTGAAATTTCAGTATTTCGTTTAAATGAAAAATTTTTGCTTACTCCGGAAACCAAAGTTACTTTTTTTTTGGGTCCAAAATAAGAACTTGTTACAGTATTTTTCTAAAATAGGATTTAATTTTCTGTAAAGATTTATTGGTATTTTGAAACAGAATGTTTAAAAACTACCAATAAAGTAATTGGCATCTTTTTATTTACAGCAGCAAAAATAATTAAAGTGTGGTTTAGCTTCACAACGGTAACAACTACGGATACAAATTGCACATTTAACGACTTTAAAAAAGTATTTACAAACGGTTCTAAAGTTATGAAAAAAAATGAGTTAACGAGTGGATATATATAGTTTGTGGTATATATATAGTTAGTGGTATATAGAGTTTATTTGTTTTATTTGTCCCTGGGACAGTGACAACAAGTAACATCATTGGTCAAAAAAAATCTGGCAAGTGCTGAAAAATATGAAAGTTGGTACCAAAAAAAAATGTTAGTAACGTGCTTTTATTTAGCCTGCATAGTATACTGCCTCATACTTCCGCCACTTCATACTTTAGACGGCGTCATACTTTCGCCACTTCATACTTTAGACTGCCAATTTAAAGTATAATCATTATCTCAAATGAACTAAGCATTACAAATAAAAATGAACTAAGTATTAAAAAAATCTTAAACTTTTTTTATTAAACTTTTTTAAAATTTAATACACTATTTAAGCCATCTGGCATAAATAAAGTGTATTAAATGAACAAACTTAATACACTTTATTTGCATCTTTACAGTTATCGAATTTTCCACTTTACTTTGAGTAAATAAATTTTAAACGCCTCTATATTTATTAATCGGCGTTTTTATTTTCGTTTAACGCTTTGATTGTTTCTTTTTAAAAATTTTTTTAAGGTCATGTGTGATTGGGGATTTCCATTAAATAAACTTGATGTTAAAATGTTAGTAGCTGGTTATTTAAAATCGCAAAATCGTACTGTAAAAATATTTAAAAACAATATTCCTGGTGATGATTGGGTCTCAAGTTTTATGAAACGTTCACAATTAACCCATAGTATTGCATCAAATATTAAAAGAAAACGTGCAGCTATAAACAAAGAACAATTAAAAATTTATTTTGACAATATTATATTTGAGCTTGAAGGAGTTCCACCTTGTAACATTTGGAATTATGATGAAACAAATTTGCGTGATGACCCTGGAAATAAAAAAGTTGTTATGAAGCGTGGAACTAAGTACTCTGAGAGAATAATGAATAGCAGTAAAGCTTGTTTCTCTGTAATGTTTTGTGGAAATGGTGTAAGAGAAATTCTTCCACCATACACAATTTTTAAAAGCACACATTTATACAATTTATGGATAAAACATGGTCCAAAAAATTCTCGCTATAATAGAACCCAATCTGGCTGGTTTGATGAAGTTACTTTTGAGGATTGGTTTTTTCGAACATTATTGCCATGCATTAAGAAACAAACTGGAAAAAAACCAAAAGAAGATTTCTCTAAGTTGCTGAATGATTTAATGACATCCATTAATGAATGTTCGAGAAAAAATTTAATCGGTGGATTTAGAGCTTGTGGTTTGGTGCCATTTAATCTTAATGTTGTGTATATCAAATTACCAAGTGAAAACGCCTTAAGTCCTCGTAAAGCTTAAGACCAGAGCCTTTTAGACATATTAAATGAGAAAAAAAAATGAAGGTAGTGATAAGAAAGATGTTACACAAAGTAAAAATAAGAATAAAAAAAATATATCCAAAAAAAGACTTAAAATTGAACCAGGAAAATCTATTTCTGTAAAATACAATAGTGAAACAGAAACAGCATCTGATGGTGAATCAGTCTCTATTGAATTTATGATAGATTACTGAAGAGATGCCTAAATTTTTCTTAAAAAAACAGAGTTTATGTTACAAATTGTTTGTTTATGTTACAAATTGTTTAATAAAAAAATAATTAAAAAATAAATAAATTATTTTAGCTAATATGTTTCTTTAATACTGTTTATATTTATTTTTATTGTCCTTTTTTAATTTCTTGACATATTTTAGGTATCCCTATTTGAAATAAAAGCTACTGTAAGTTTAAATTACATTAAATGTGGTTAATAACACTTAATTTACATCCGGTGCTAAAAAAACAATTTACTATGACAAAGTTACCCCATTGCGGGGTAACATTGACCACCTCATTATTTCCATAAAATCTTGGATTTGGTGAATATAATGAATACGCCATTTTACTAATTAAATGATATTAGTAATGCACAATTTTTAGCATCAAAATAGTTTTGGGAAAATATTCGATTTTTTCAAAAAGTTATCTTCTTTATCAAAATTGGTACAAAGTTACCCCGTTTACGGTATTGTTATTACGCTTTGATTGTTTCTTTTTAAATTTTTTTTTTTCTTTATTAGTAAAAAGAAAAGATAACGAAAGGAATGATAAGAAAATCGCTTTGAAGACTGACGAGAGTTCGTTAATTGAGGAAAGAACTTGTATTTTAAAAAAGAGTGTTTAAGAAACGTTTTACATTGTTTACATCTGTTTTACAATTTAAAAGATTTAAGTTAAATACGAGGCAATTTTTTCAAGTACTCATTTAATGACATCTGAAGTTGATGCAACAGATTCATTAAACAACTACTTGTTATGTAAATACCACAACTACCAACCTTTAAACTTGTTATGTAAATACCACAACTACCAACCTTTAAACTTGTTATGTAAATACCACAACTACCAACCTTTAAACTTGTTATGTAAATACCACAACTACCAACCTTTAAACTTGTTATGTAAATACCACAACTACCAACCTTTAAACTTGTTATGTAAATACCACAACTACCAACCTTTAAAGTATTTTGCTGCAAAATTTGTATTACAATACAAAAAAAATTATATTACAGACGACAAGTTTTGGACTTTAAAGGTCAAAAACAGTGGGTACGGCGCTGATTTCAGAATCAAGAGGTCAGAGGGTTGAAAGCCGCTTTGGCAGTTAATGCGATATTGATGAAGAAGAAAGCAGGAACGGTCTCATTAAATTCTCTCCTAAGGTGCTTATTGAAATAACCATTTGGACATTTTGGAGCACCTTAATAAACAGAGGTAAAACAAATAAAAACTATGGTTACAATTTTAGCACATTTTTAAAGTGCATTCTGCTTTGTATGAACAAAAATAAAGTTTAAAATTAAAATCAATATACTGAACAAAAAGTAACTTAATAATCTTTTTCAATTTTCATTAAAACTACTTGATAAAATATTAAAAAAAAAAAAACATACTTCAAGTTTATCATCTCGTCCATTAATTCGAGGACCAAAACTTTGAACAGATGAAGCCAGGATACAAGCAACAATAATTTGGACAAAAAATTTCATTTTAGTTTTTTCTGAGTTAGTATAGTTTTTGATATGAATAAATAACGAATAAAAATTTTTTGAACCTAACGTACTAATATAAAGACATTGATGATAAAAGAAGTCTAAACAAAACAAACAGACCAATTAATTATGATTATTTTACTAATTGGTTAAAAAAATAAAACGGTATTTAACTTTCATAAATACAAACATAATAGTTGTTTTATTTCACCTGCTTTAATGAAGCTACATAATTCTTAGTTTAAATTTACCTTTTTAATTTCTTTTATTAAATTTCTCAACAAGTTTGTTAAGCATAAGGCTGCCACAAGTTTGTTTGATTTGCATATTTGTTTGATTTAACATTAACACTTATTATCTACTAATTATTGAATTTTTTTTGAAAGTTACATTATTTTAATTTTAAGTTATTTGGAAAAAAGGAAAGTTAATGACGTCAAATGGACAGCTGCCATTAAAGATTTTAAAATCAATAACGTAGGCGAGTGGAGGAGTGGATTAGAAAATGTTAAAGCAACGATAGAAAAACCTCCAACTTTAATCACCTCGTGAGGGTATAGAAATTAATATGCAGCGTTCATCACGGTTTATGAAATAAATCTTGTTTAAAAAAACTTAAATCAAGAAAAACATTTATGAAAAAAGTATATAAAATATTTAAAACAACAATTTAAATAAAAGAAAACAAAAAAAAAAAAACTTTAAAAGGTATAACATCTTTTAAAGTAGGGGGAAAAAGAATAACTTGGTGTCCAAAAAAACTCTTCTTTACTTTTATTAGTTTTTTAATACCTTGTACAAGGTATTTTTGCAGTACTTCATGTAGTACTGCAAAAATGTACCATTTAGATTTTATTGAATCAGAAGCAAAGTTGGTTTAAAATATTGAACCACACAAAAACACATAAAATTCAAAATGTTTAGCATGATTTAAGCAAATTAATTTATTACATAAACGATAATAGGTCTTTGGACTGCTTTTGGAAAAAAACTAAGACTTTTAGATCAGATGAAATTAAATTTTTGAAACTTGAGTCTTTATGTTTTATAGCGGCAAGTTCTCCCGGGCTACGGGACTATGGGCTAAAAACAATATGTTTTAAGTTATACAGGGTGAAACCAAGTAAGTGAACTTGAAATTTAAAGTCATTCTTTAAATCTAAAATTTGACTTAAGTAAATGCAAAGAACAAACTTAAATTCAAGCTATACTTGAAAACCGGCGGTTTTCCAGTTAGACTTGAGAAAGCAAAAATCTTTTCTGAATGCAAGAAGCGAACTTGAAATTTCAAGTTATACTTCAAATGAAGTCGGACTAAAGTGTAATTCAAGAAACAAATTTGAAATGAATTTGTGCTTGAAAAATCAGTTATTTCAAGTTGTTTTTTGAAGTTCGGTACAGACCAGTTTTGAAAGCAAACTTGAAAAAAATTACAAATTGCCATTATCATTATGTAAATACGTGGTGAAAAGTCATATAAAATTTTCTATTTTCAAAATAATTTTGGCAATATATTTGTCAATTTACTCATTTCATGAGTGATATACTAATGAATCATTATTTTTATACTATATAAATACATTTCACCAGTACAACAACTGTCAATTGCGTTTCGGTTTTATGTTATTGGTACATTTCAGGAAAGAAAATATTTATATTATATATGTTATATATATATATATATATATATATATATATATATATATATATATATATATATATATATATATATATATATATACATATATATATATATATATATATATACAGTGTCTCAAAAAATTATCCGACCAAACACTTTTTTAAATATTTTTCCTAAAAAAAGTGCTGTATTCTCGTAAATTTAGACTTTTTTGGTAAACTCAAGATTAATAAAAATAAAAGAACATGTTTTTAAATAGATTTTCTTTATTTCAATGTAAAATATGAATCACAAAGTTTTCAGTCTTTAAATAAATGAACTTAGGTCGTTTTTTTATTGTCAAAAAAATATTCGACCAAACGCATTATTTGTTCCATAATAAGTTATTATATAACAAAACAATTATTTTAATACTTTGTTGGGCCTCCCTTTGCTTGGATTACAGCTTCTAGACGTCTAGGCATTGATTCGACTAAAGATTTTGTTTCTTCTGATTGAATCTTTTCCCAGGCTTCTTCAATTGCCACTTTGAGGTTTTCTTTTTTGGAAAATGACCGATCTCCAATTTCGGTCTACAATTTCCCACAAATTTTCAATGGGATTAAGGTCCGGTGATTGTGCAGGCCATTCCAAGACCTCAACATTATTTTCAGCAAACCACTACTTTGATTAAGTGGCACAATGCTTGGGATCGTTATCTTGCTGAAATGTAAAATCAGATCCTAGCCGAAGTTTTCGAGCAGATGACTTCAAATTTTGCTTTAATATGTTTCTGTATACGATATTTTTGTTTGAACTGCCAGGGAATAAAGGGTTCTGCAAAAGAAATTTTGTTTGCTTTTATTGAATGGGCAAGATGTGTTCAAGAATTGCGAGTTTTTACGAACTCAGCCATTAAACAGGTTTTAGAAGCTCATCAGCACGTCTATGTTATTGGGGTTAACGTCCCATATTATCAACACAAGTTTGATAATGAAATGTTAATGTGGAATTTTAATAAAAGATTTGTTTGCAATATCTCTTTACAAATAAAACCAAAAACTTTAATAGGCATTATTATCTTGCTTTGCCTCCAACATTGTCTTTCTACAAAATGATCAATGGGTATACGATGAAATGAAAATATTGTAATGAGGAAAATGGTTCCGAAACATCTACTATAAGTTTTGTAGGAGAAAAAAAAATTAAAATATTGTTTTAATTCTTTTAATAAAACTTTAACTTGCCAAGGAATAAAAACATAAATAACCAAAATGTGTTAACAAAGAAAATTCATTTTTATTAATAAAGTAAATAAAGAACTCAATCTAAAAAAAAAGAATTATCTTGTGAAATAAAAATAATATTACAAAACATAGAAATGCTCTAATAAAATAGTCCTTAAAATTGTGTTTATTGTACTTATGGAATAACCTTTGAGTTTTTTGAAAATTTAATAAAAATTCTAAGATTGCAATATCCCCATAAAATTCTAAAAAGTAATTAAATGATTTTGTGGCAATGTTTACAAAATGTTATCTATTATCATGGTATTATAGTTTGATAAGGTCAGTTTCGCTAGTCTTTTTTTTCTCTCTTTTACTAAAGTTCAAAAAATAGATATGTTTATTTAGCCGAAATTAAGTGTTTAAATTATAAACGAAATAAATGCAAAGAACTTCTTCTCTAATTCATACTTTGAATCAAATGGTTAAACTCTTCCTGTCACTTCAATGATACAAGTCAGCTCAATTTGAGGGCAACTTTTTGCAAAGCATTCTTATCTGACATAAATGTAAACATATAAATGTTTAGAGTTTGCTCCGTGTCCACTCCTGATCTATACAAATTTTGATTCAATCTATTTGTTAACCGTCATAACAAAAGGTTCTGTCTTACTTTAGATGAAATCTAATTCATGTTTACCATTTTCTTGCTACTAATTTTTTTCTTTACCTCTATATATAATATTCGTCCTGGTATTAAAAACATTTTTTTTGCTTGGGGATGTCCATAAATTACGTCATGTAATTTTCTACAGTTTTTGACCGATTCCTCTTCCCTCCCCTCCCCCTCTCCCGTCACAACTTTGTAACTCTTTAGTTACAAGTTCCTTATGAGTAGTCACAAACAACTCCTCCTCCCCTCTAGAGCGTGACGTAATTTATGAACGACACCTAACTCCCTACGTAAATGGTTAATAGTGAAAAAAAATTCAAATCAGCAAGAAAAATGAATAATTACAACCTTGTGTTCGACATGTATGCTTTGATGATAACCGCATAGCGTATGCCATTTGAACGTTAAGCATCTGTCACGTCGTAGTAAAGTCTTGGTTTAAATAGAAGGTAACACGAATATGTTTAATTAAACCCCGTATTTTTTATTAAGTTATCAAGTTTTAATAAAAATAAAAGAAAAAAGTAAAAACTATTATTTTTATGACACCCTTTAAAATTTTTTTGTAAGCTAATTTTTCAAAGAATAAAAACTGAGATATATTATTTAAAAATATATAGTTAATTCGCTATATTTAAAAGTTTTTCCTATCATAAATAATCTGTCTATATTGGTTGGTTTTTTCGATTCCTTAATATCAACGCCTTTTAAGTTATTCAAGTGATCTTGAAAATTTCAAATTTTGTTTACTCATTTACTCAACTTTTTCTTTGAAGTATGATTTTTCAAGTCTAACTTGAAAAATCAGACTTCAAAGTTCAAGTCGATTTTTATTCGAGTTCGCTTCTAGCATTCCACCCTTAGTGTTATGCACTTGAACCACAATCAGGGAGTTAAAGAAAGGGTTAAATTGCTATTGCCGCCAAAAAAAACTTGTCCAACCAATTTAAACTTTGGAGCAAAGTCCACTTTTTATATTTTATATAAACAGACGTAATTTATTTTTGCATCATGTGTGCACACATTACGCAAAAAGGAACTTTTGCACTATAACCAGTTCCTAAAAAATTTTGTCTACGCTTATGGACCAGGTACTCCATTTAATAAAGCGCAGATAAAAAACAATTCATTCTCACTTGAGAGAATGAATTGTTTTTTATCTTTTTTTGATTTGTACAATCAAAAAAAAGTCAAATAACTTTGTGACTAATTTCAACTTTAAATAGCCTGATTAAAATATTTTATTATAAATTAATAGAAATGGAAAGTAAAATATTATTTTTCTGCAGATTTTTTATATTTAACTAACTTAATAGTTTAAAATAAAAAGTAAAGTCAAAGATGCCCTGTAAACACCATATGACGGCTCTCTATTGAGCCAATAAATTTAAACAAATTGAATGGGCCATCATATGCCATCGTTTTGCCTTACTTGATGAGACTTTGTGTTTGTTGGCTTGCATTTGCAATTGATATAGCAGCCCAAATACTGGCCGACTTAATTGGAAATGCATTGGGCCAAGATTGGCTAATATACCTTTAAATTAATAGCTGCGCAAAATACGGATTTTTTAATATGGCGCACATTCTCAATAAGTTATTATCATTATAGAACTGTATTGGGTTTCAAAGTCATATTAAATTTTAAAGTATGCATATATTCAAACTTGAAATATTTTTTTCTTCATAGTTTTTGATTATTAAATTTTTAGCTTATATAAAGTTTATAAAAGGTATTTTAGCAGACCATGGATACTGTGCCATCTTATTCAATAAAATTATTCAAAAAGATCAATAAGTTATTGGTCAAAGAGAAGAAAAATATTTAAATCTGTCAACAAAAATTATGTTTGATATTGATACAGAAACTTCTTTCTCTGTTAATAATACAACTTTAAAATGAGATACCCAGCCAATGACGCGAAATAGATTAACTCCCCAAAAAGTTAACTCCCGGTTAAAACATTTTAACTCCCCGGTTAATCTATTTCGAAATAAATTAACCCCGGGAGTTAAATTATTTTAAAATATAACGAAGTGGATTAACCGGGGGCTTAAGTATTTCTAGCCCCCGATGAAATAAATTAACCCCCTTTAATACGCGTTTTAAATAATTTAACTTATAATTATATCTATGATTACAAATTGTGTAAGTAATCTATTTTAAAATTTTTTAAAAATATATTTAGTATTATATATATTTAAATATATAATATATAAATATTTAGAAAGCGTTGAATAAAATTACTTTTTATTACTGTTTATTTTTATATATAATATAAAGGCTTGTCAAAAATAACTGTTTATTTTTGACAAGCCTTTATATTATATACAAAAAGGAGATCAAAACAATAGTAATAGTATTGCACAAAAGGAAGTTCGTACAATACTATTACTATTGTTTTGATCTACTATTACTATTACTATTGTTTTAATACTAATACTTCAGAACCATTCTCTTTTGCTAATAATAATGTCTAAGGTTATTGAGTTTATATATATATTATACTCTCTCTCTCTCTCTCTCTCTCTCTCTCTCTCTCTCTCTCTCTCTCTCTCTCTCTCTCTTTCTATATATATATATATATATATATATATATATATATATATATATATATATATATATATATATATATATATATATATATATATATATATATATATATAGAAAGAGAGAGAGAGAGAGAGAGAGAGATATATATATATATATGTATATATAATATATATATGTATATATATATTATATATACATATATATATATATATATATATATATATATATATATATATATATATATATATGTATATATAAATATATATATATATATATGTATATACACATATATATGTATATATGTGTGTGTATATTAATATATACCAGTTAGCTATATAAACTCTATTATATATATATATATATATATATATATATATATATATATATATATATATATATATATATATATATATATACATATATATATATATATATATATATATATA
>NC_088921.1:68515000-68527500 GCF_038396675.1 Hydra vulgaris | reverse complement strand
AAACTAAAAAGAAGGTGATATCGAGATGTATTGAACACCAGAAAAACAGCTTAAAAGAAAAATGGTCCAGTTCGGGTGCAACTGAACATTCCAAAACATGCCATGGTAAGTTTGATTGGTTGCACCCCAAAACATTATCTGTAGCCCCAGAATATCGAACTCGGAAAATCAGAGTCACTCGAAATAAGCAAAGCTAGGGTTTGACAGGAGTTAAGAAATGGTAATGTGGTTCTCAATCGGGATGACGGTGATAACGTGACAACTAAAACCTGGGGGCCATTTTTTAATAAAATCTGCTGACGTCAGTTATTTGAGAAAATTTTTTGTGTTATATTTTGGCTTTTTAGTGTTATCTTTTTAACGGTTTGTTTTTACTATAACGATTTCTTTGTAACTATTTTATTTATTATATCTGATGACGCTGATCACGATAGTTCAGCGAAATATCGAAATAATTATATATTATTAAAATATATATATATATATTTAAAAAAAAGTTTATACGCAGCCGTATTTATTGAATTCTACCCATATATATATATATATATATATATATATATATATATATATATATATATATATATATATATATATATATATATATATATATATATATATATATATATATATATATATATATATATAATAAATATATATATATATATATATATATATATATATATATATATATATATATATATATATATATATATATGTATATATATGTATATATATATATATATATATATATATATATATATATATATATATATATATATATATATATATATATATATATATATATATATATATATATATATATATATATATATATATATGTTTCGCTAATAAAGACTTTTCAGAAAAAAAATTTCTGAAGAGTCTTATAAAACATTGTGTAAAAAAATCAAAATTAATAAGTGATTTCTAATAATTTATTTTTGCTTTGTTCTTTTAAGAACATTGAACACTCTATTTTATAGAATACATTTATAATTGTTGTTATAAATATATATATGTATATATATATATATATATATATATATATATATATATATATATATATATATTTATATATATATATATATATATATATATATATATATATATATATATATATATATATATATATATATATATATATATACATATATACATATGTATATATATATTAAGGCGGGTCATACTTTTTTTTTTTTGTGGCTATAGCATAAAAAGTTGTTCTATTGGTCCAAAATCTAGGGACCATAAGATTTTTTAAATTTTAAGCTCATAAGTACTTGAAACTTGTAGTTGAAAATGTGGAAATAATGTGAAAACGTATATCAATTTTATAAAGCATATTCTTATTAGTGTTCACTGCGTTTAGTTTATATTACATTCGCTGGTACATGAAATGAGATTAGATAAGTCTAAGTAACCATAAATTAATCATACATTACCTTAACTCAACCAAAAGTAATCCTAGCATCTCGTAAACTTACCCTAATCAAACGCTGTATTACGGTAATATATGTGTTTAACATGTTCTGTTTTATATTTTAGATTGTTTAAAAAAAGTGGTAATTGATTCTTGCTACAACAGGGTTTATTTCAATCAGTTGTTTATAATCAATCTTTTCTAATTGTTATATGATATTGTTTGGACAAGTTGGTTTCCATTGTATTGAGTATTAATAAATGGCGTCCGTCAGCACAAGACTTGGGACTAAACACTCAGTTCTGGGGCAACCTGCAGTTATAAAAAAAATCAACTTCCTACATCTAGTGATGTTTACAGACTGTATGACTACTACTTAAAGCACAATAAATATGATTGTATGCAGAAGAGAGTGACAGCTGTAGCACATGAAGTTGTAAGTATCTACAACACTGCGAGTATCCCAGTAATTGACACAAAGAGTGTAGCCAATCGTATAAAGAAATTGATTGATAAAGTTAAGGGTCTTGCTAAATATCCCAGTTCTAAGAAGACATCCATCAACTACCAAGACTGTTTGAAATCATTACAAACTGTATTTGATATATGTACTTGTAAATGTGTTGACAGCGGTATACAAGAGAATTCACAATGTATTTGTCCACTGTCGCATAAAATACCTCCAACAGAATGGTCTTTCTGGTTGGACCAAAAAACTGAAAGGAAAATGTATATAAGTGCTATAGATATAAAAGCTACAGGTATGTTGCAGAAGAAAGAAATGAGAGCAGTCAAACGTTTAAAATTTGAGCGCAATCAGAAAATAAAATATGAGACAAAAATAAATTATATCTACAACAACATGAGTGATGATGCTGATGATGATGGTGGTGAGGACGTAGAACTTCAACTAAACATACGTGATGAAGTTCTTGATTATGAAATTTCCAGTGGTGAATCTGATGGTGGTGTTGCAGCACCCAGAAACATGAAACAATATCCGGAGTTGTGCAAAGCTTTGGACAGATGCAAGATTAGTAACAGAGAAGCTTGTCTTGTAGTGAATGCAGTGCTAAAAGATATGAAGCTATTGTCGGCAGAAACTGCAATAGATCCTGCAAAACTAAGACGTCAGAGAGGTCTTTGGCGGCAGAAATAAGTTTCTAAGCATGCTGCCGAGATGTAAGAACTAATTTGTATTGGATTTGATGGGAAGAAAGACTTAACTTTTGTTGAGAAGTCTGGTATACGTAGAAGCATAAAGGAAGAACATTATGTTATTGTATCATTTCCAAACAATAACTACATTGATCATGTAATGCCAGAAACAGGTAAAGCAGTTGACGTTGCAAATGAGATATTATAGATAATTACAAATACAAATTCAGCAAGTACGCAACTAGCAGTTGTTTGTGACGGTACAGTAACCAATACAGGCAAACGAAATGGTGTGATTCGAAAATTAGAGAAAGGCGTTGCAAGACCACTGCAATGGCTCGTTTGACTGTTGCATGCTAATGAACTACCATTTCGGAAATACATTTCTGCTATTGATGGAGGATGTACAAGAGGTCCTAGTAGTTCCAGTGGTGTAATTATGAGTGCGCTAGACTTTGACCCCAATGATTTACCAATTTCAAAGTTTAAAGCTATGTTAGGAAAAGTGGTTGAGATTAATGATGAGGTTAAGAACAGTCTAAGTACTGATCAAATATATCTTTTTAGAGCATGCTTAGCAGTGCAGCAAGGTTATACAAATAGTGATGAAATTAGGTCTTTACAGAACGCAATGCCAGGAAATTTAAACCATGCTAGGTCGCTGACAAAAGCCAACAGAATTTTGAGATTGTATATGTAAAAAGAAGTCTGTTCCCCATCACTATACAAAATTGTACGCTTTATAGTAAATGTTTACGCTCCTTCATGGTTCAATATCAAGAGTCATCCTTCTTGCGCTGATGGTGCAAAAAACTTTTTTTACTTGCTGAAGCAGTGTCATGAGCTTGGAGCAGAAGATTGGAAAATATTAGAGCCTGTGTTGCAGAACAACAACTACTTTGCCCACTCCGAAAACATTCTTCTTTCTGGTGTTTGTGACAATGATGATTCTGTGCGACATTTCTGTTGTGAAAAAATAATTAATTTGAAAAGTACTTCGTGTAGTTCTTCTGTGCGTGTTTTTGATAAGTCAAGTATCAAGCTAAACGCCAATGCTTTGACTTACGTTGATATGATTGACTGGACTACAGCTAACCTCACACCACCACCGTTGCTAGCAGCTATTGAAAGTGAAAAACTTCAACACTGTCAGTTTGATTTCATTTTTGGTATACCCTGTCACTCTCAGGCAGTTGAGCGTGCTATCCAAGATATCTCTGCAGCAAGCTCAACCGTTTTTGGGCATGAATCGCGACATGGAATGATTTTACAGTGTACTGCATCAAGAACAGAACTACCTAGTGTTAGCTGTAAATCAGACTTTTTGTAAATTACGTTTGATTATATTGTTTCATTGAACTAATAATATCTAGAACTTCACCATTTAAGTGAATTTTATGTTTCGACGTCGATAACACCCCCTTATCGTTGACTGGGCCGCAATTAAGGGGGTGCATCTTTTTTTTTAACTTTTTTTTATAGTAAGCAAAAAATGCTTATAAAACCCCCCAAAAAATACTTTTTTGCGCTAGTTATGGATATGGCCTCTGTATCATATTAAGTGCTTGATGAATTTCTTATATTTTTAGCTATAAGCCATTAAAGGGAATTGAGCAGCCGTGGTGCAGTGGTTAGAGTTCTGGCTCAGAACCCAGAGGTCCGAGGTTCGACGCCGGCTCTAGCTCAATAAGCGACATTGGAATGGAAGGAGGCGTGAACTTCTAGTTAAATGCTCTTCCGCGTTGCTCCGTGATAAGACCGTAAGGACTTCTGGGAGCACCTAAATAACCTAAAAAAAAAAAAAAAAAAAAAAAGGGTAAATCTTTGCGGTAAAGTTGTAAGTACAAGACACCTGTTGTTTTAAATGTTTTTGGCCTTTTTACAATAAGTAGCACCTAGAGCAACTTTTTAGACCATAGCCAGGTTAGCAACTCTAAAAAAAAAAAGTATGACCCGCCCTAATATATATACATATATATACATATACATATACATATATATATATATATATATATATATATATATATATATATATATATATATATATATATATATATATAATTATAATAATAATAATAATAATTTATTTTTGCTTTGTTCTTTTAAGAACATTGAACACTCTATTTTACAGAATATATATATATATATATATATAATAATAATAATAATAATAATAATTTATTTTTGCTTTGTTCTTTTAAGAACATTGAACACTCTATTTTATAGAATATATATATATATATATATATATATATATATATATATATATATATATATATATATATATATATATATATATATATATTGCTACTATTAATATATGATATAATAATAGTAGAAATATAATTTATATCCATATCAATAACTAATTAACAGATTTAAAAACGACACATTTGGAAAACATCAAGGTAAAACACTTCGTTTAAGTTGTTCCAAGGGACTTAAAATATTATGGGGAGTTAATTTGTTTCGCCGACAGGGGTTAATTTATTTCAAGGGGAGTTAATCTATTTCGAAATAGATTAACTCCCCGGGTAATTTTTTACGCAACGGTAGTTAATTTATTATGGGGGTTAATTTATTTCATGATACCGGCACATTAAGTTTCATTTTCGTGTTGAAAACCAGTAAACGACACGTGGTTGACTCAGTGATTTTGTAAACTTTTCTCACGAGTTAGAAACCTTATTTTAATTGGTGTTTGGAACGTGTTTAAAAAAGTTTTTTTCACGTGTAAAACCAAGTTTTGATTACGTGACAGACACAGTGATTTTGTAAACTTTTCTCACGAGTTAGAAACCTAATTCTGTTTAGTGTTTGCAACGTGTTTTTAAAAGATTTTTTCACATGTAAAAATAAGCTTTAATTATGCTCATATTATGCGTTTAAGCTAATTTTTTAAAAGGTATCAGATATAAGTTTTTCTTTGTTTTATAAGGTTTTAGACGCGCATTTTTTCTTATTTATATATAATGGATGAGTTATATGATTCATACATTATATCTATACATATATATTATTTATCAAAATATGTTAATAATTTTTATTTTTAAGTTTGCTCATTAAAATAAGTAAATACAATAATAACTAAATAATAAGTATTTAATACTTTTATTATTAAAATAACTAAAATCATTATTTAATAAAGAATTTGACAGCCTAACATGGTGTTAGTCTAGTAATACGTTTTCCTGCCTGTTTAAGCTACTCTGATATAACTCGTTTTGTTTCTTTTTCTGAGGAATTCCAAGCAAATAATGAATTCAAAGTTGGAAGATGATGGGCCAAAGACAAATGGTCTGTATATGACTTTAACGGTACATTATTACTATATATAACATTTATATTTATTTGCAACTTACAGGACATAATTGCATTTATAGAACAACAAACATGCTCGCTCATGGGCTTACTTGTTAAACCTATAACCTCCACCTTTCTCTAGAGCATTAGTTTAACTTTTTTGTTAACAACTTTTTTTTTTCTAGTGCCATAAGTTCTTTGGTGGTAGTCATTTGTTCGAAATCATTTACATCTTTATTGACACTTTTTGATAGAAATGAATGAACCTTTGATTGTTGTTTTTTCGATTAGTTCCATTTTTTCTTTAAAGTGGCTTAACAAAACAAAACTTTTTGCTGAAAGTTTCCCATGTCTATAGGAAATTAGTCAACTTGAATTTTTTTTGGTCGTCCACCTTTAAAATTCTTGCCAGGGAAATAATTATTTATTTTGTCTTCTTTATTTTCAAGTGATGTTTTATCATTATTAAAAATAAAATGTATATCCCCATTGTGTGAAAACTCACCAGATGAATCGTCAACAGCTATTTCATTTATTTTTAGTTTTTTTTTTTTATTGGGAAGTGAATTTGATTTTGGGTGAATTTGATTCCAATAATCCTTCTCGTTTTTTACCTTGAAAAAACATTTTCAAAAAAGTGCTCAATAAATAAATGCAAAACAGTTAAACAAAAACCATTAATGTGAGGTTTTTTTATGGATTTTTTTTTTAATGGGGAGGAATTTTTTTTCCCAATCAAAGCAATCGGACATAAAATTTTATTCCTGGTTTACACGCTGTTCTGGTAGCTTTGGGAAGGTAAACTTTAAAAACCTTAGAGAAATTATATGAGAATATCTGCTCTTAATGCTATAATAATATAGAGCCGGAGATGTCTGTTAAAAGATTATGAAAATGCTCTTTAAAAATCTATAAAAGATACATCACTGTTATAAGTATTCAAACCATTGTAAACTATATTCTCAGAATCGCTTACAAACAAATCATAGTCATATGTGAAAGTGAATACTAACCATTATTTGGCTTTTCCAAAAAATTTTGAATCACAGGAT
The DNA here is from genome assembly GCF_038396675.1 of Hydra vulgaris. NCBI lineage: Eukaryota > Metazoa > Cnidaria > Hydrozoa > Anthoathecata > Hydridae > Hydra > Hydra vulgaris. The sequence goes on along the minus strand of NC_088921.1, from coordinate 68,520,567 downwards.
AATCCACCAGTGTTTCTGAAAGGTATAATAAGTTTGATAACTTGAAATAATGACAATGAACTTTTACTTTAAACTATAATAACACTAAACCATAACAACACATAAATTACATAAAAAATCTTTCAACAACCATTTTATGTATTTTATGACTTTTAAAAGTTAAAGTGGAATCGAGAATTTAAACGTTACGCTAATAAAAAACCGTTACCTTATAATAACTATTATTAACCGTATAATAACTATTATTAACCACAACAAGGAATGAATTAATTTACCTTTAAATTGAATGAATTAATTTACCTGTTATTGATATCATAACAAGCTTAAAGAACTTTTTCTACATGCAGTTTCTAAAAAATAAGTATAAACAATTACTTGTTGTACTTAGAAATTATAATTAGGTATAAAACATAAATAACAGGAGCATTCCAACTAGCTTATACTAAAGATTGTTTAGCACAATGGTGTTATTTATGATTTATACCTTATGATAATTCTCAATGAAATACCAGAGGGAAAAAAAACAACAACCCAAGAAGCAAAAAAAATAAACGAAAATAATTTTCTTTTACCTTTCTTAGTAGATAAAGAATGTTGCGTTGATGTCAACTTTTCGTTAGCTACAGTTGCTTTGTCAAGATATTACAAATTGTTTACAAAACTTTTAGTTTTAATGCCACTAATCATCAACACAAATAATATTTTCCTTCATATTTATTAAAAAATGACTTTTTACCTAAACAAAAATTTTAATGTACATTTTCCTGAAATAGTAAAATATATACTATTCAGAAAATCTTTTTTTTTTTTAAATGAAAAATTTTTTTTTATTATTATATGTACACACTTACAAAAACATTGAAGATCGTTGTTTTTATTTGTATTTATTAGCTCTACTTTTGCTGACCCAGTGTCTTCCTCAGTAGTTACATTATATAAATTTTCAAGCTCCACTAAAGAATTTTGTAAACAAAATAATTAAATAAATTATTTGCGTTGCTCTTTGTTATGTATTAAGTATTTGGTTCTTCTATGTACACGATTTTAGAAGTATAAAATAAAATTGTTATGAAAAATAACTTAAACATTTTACTACCTTAGATACAGTCATGAGATACAACGCTATAGAGTTGTATCTCATGACTGCTTCGTTTTAATGACATTGTGCGTTATTATATCTCATGACTGCTATCCTTTTAATGACATTGTGGAACAAAAAGATGATTTTGATGATTGTAATCAACGAATGTAGTAAGCCTTATATTATCATTATATAATATAAAGAATATAAAAATGTACATTTTTTTTTTTTAATTGAGAACTCAAATATGTATATTTTTCTATTTAAAATTAACTTCATTTATGAAAACGTTTATATTATAGTAAAGAGATTTTCATAAACAATAACTAATAATAAATGTTTATTTTTTTATAGATTACTTTTTGTCTCAAATGAGAAAAAGTTGACTTGATAACCGTTTGAGAAAAATTGCTAAGAAAATTTTGACAGCTAAACTATCAATGCTATATAACTTTACACGAAGAAAAGGGAAATTAAAGTTCAGTTGGGGTGAAAAGTGTGATATATGGTAGACAAAATTATAAATAAAATTATTTTGAAAAACTAGTTTTATATAAAATAAGACTTATATTCTCACCATCGTTATCATCATCATCATCGTCATCATCATCATCATCATCATCATCATCATCATCATCATCATCATCATCATCATCATCATCATCATCATCATCATCATCATCATCATCATCATCATCATCATCATCATCATCATCATCATCATCATCATCATTTTCATCATCGTAAATATTCTATAATAAAGTTTTGTATTATAATCTTTCCATCACGCAGAGGGCCAGAATTTAGCAAAAAGGTCAAAACGAAAGATCGCATATTGACTTTTTTAATCATTTGCAACTAACATGCATATATGCATGTTAGTTGTAAAACCTTTAGGATGCTTCAATATCAAAAAGTTGTTAAAATATGAGTGAAAAACTTGAAAAACATGTAAGGACTGGTAATAGATACGTTAGGAGCAATATATTTGTCAACAAAACGAATTAATGAGTTCAGGGTTGTTAAAGCAAAAAAATTACTGGTTTCTATTAACATTCAACAATCATTAGATAAGTTTTACCAACGATAAATTTAATACATACTCGAATATATAAGTAGCAGAATTAATAATATAAAATTATTATTAAGCTATTAATTTTTAATTATTGAATCATATCGATAGAAAATAAATTTATTGGAACGTTATTAAAGCAAAGATAAAAACCAGTATTGAATAAATAAAAGGATTAAAGAAAAAATTCGCTTTAACTTCTTTTTGCTTTCAAACTTTTCGCTTTAACGACCCGCTAGCAATTATAGTAGCGTATCTTAAACAAAAAAACTATTTTAAACGCTTTTTCAAAATTTAAATAATTTTATATAATTTTAGAATATGCATTTTCCAAATAACATCCTGATTATTTGTCAAATCTTGCTTTTAAATCTGATTTTTTTTTCAACCGGTCAACATGACCGGCAAGAATTCATTTTGGGAGTTCAAAATAGCATTTTTAGTCATTTCAGGCGGTTATTGACCGTTGACCAGCCGTTATTTTTCTCGCTGGACTCCTTCGGTTTTGCAGATCCAACTCCTTGCCTAATGAGAACATCCGCCCAGGTATTCATTCGTTTGGAAAAATCACCTTAAGTCAGTTGCTGTACTCTGCAAGAGATCAATTAAATTTTTAACTGCTTGTACGTTTTCCACATTATCTGTTGCGGACAACTTCAGGACATGCACGCAACACCGCATGTATAGTATAGCATTTGGTGAAACGTTGTTAATGTAACGTTGAACCCCATTATATTCACTACGCATGTTTGCTGCTCCATAAAAGAAATCCTCCAGAACTCTTTCCATTTTCAAGTCATTGCGTTCAAGCTCTGATATCAATAGTTGTTATGTAAAAAAATTATGGGTGCAATAGGTGCACTATTGCACCCATAATTTTTTTACAGCAATTAATAACTCATTCACGTCCTCTCCATATACATACCGTAAGATTATTGTCTCTGAATCATCAACACATCTTGGCCACCGTCAATTTGAACACAGAATTTCTGATCACCAAATTTCTTGAGTTCTTCATCAAATTTGAAATAGCAGCCAGAATAGTGATCTATAGATTTATCTTGCAAAGTGTAGAGAGATTCACCCCAATAATCACTCTTTGGAAGAGCTTGCTTACCAATGAAAATGACTGCTGCAAAAAATTTTTTGAATACTTTAATATTTTTCAATACTTGCGCTTTCTGCTTTTCACTAGACCTTTGATGAATTTTTTCACTAGACCTTTGATGAAAAGCTTATATTTTTCTCTGTTGTACAAATCAATAGTAAAATGACAGAAGCGTTAAGTTATTTAGATTCTTCAAGATCTCTTATTCTTTGGTATATATCGGAGAACTTTTTAAATCCTTTTGTAAAACAAGAACTTTTTAAAAAAATGCCATGCATGTATTATTGTGAAATGTCACGACTTGATTAATTTCAGTTCTTGCGGTTACAGACAGCCATTCCGCGCCTGCACTGGTTTTAAAAGGTTATTAATCCATATTGGTAAATTTATATGGTTTTTATACTTTAAATTATTAAGTAATTTATCATATTGATATTGACACAAACTAACTTCAGTTCTTGGAAAAAAACAGTAGCGAAACTCTTGGATTGAGTATCCAGTACAGTGAAATAAAATAGCACATATTGTTTTTTTCAAGGCATAAATGTTAATTGTATTATTTATCATTGACAAACCATAATAATTTTGCATACTATTAAACACATTCTCCGTCAGTTTATTTTTTCACACCTAGTGGAGTTAACTTTTGATTAAATTTCGTAAACGTGGGCTCACGTTCTCCAAGATAATGAGTATAAATAATATTAGTTTAAACTGAACGTGCAAATATTTTGCAACGTGCAAACTTCACCAGCTGTTTTTGTTGATCCAGAAGATTGTTTATGATTTATATGAAGGCATGTTGAGATTCCTAAACATTGTATTGTGATGACGCTTTTTTATTTTTTTATATTTTACAGCCCATGCAAAATTTTGATTCTGATTCACAGTAATAATGGCTGCCGTCGTTGCCATACACCATCAACCTTAACATGCTTCATAATTGGTTTATTATCATCAGTATTGTTATCTTTCATTTCAGTTGTGGAACGCTTCATACTTTCTTCAGCAGTTTTATCATAAGCTTTTGATATTTCTTTATTTAATTATTTAAAAGGAGTAGATGTCAAACAGTGTTCATACAGTGGCTAAAGTTTTTCATAGCTTGATACCCACTTCCTGTTACTCTAAATCCAAGCTTCATTCTTGTGTTCGCTTTTTTTCTTTTTTTTTTTTTTCCTATTTTATCCAATTTATTACTCTGTTTAGAATAAAATAATATGATTTTTTTTCCATTCCTTTGGAATTCTGGTTTACGTAAAGGAAAACATCGAGCATAGCGTGAAGAATAACAAGCGTTTCTAAATAAGAATCTCAAATATCTTTCCAAACGTTATGCTCAATGTTTTCAAAAAATCTGATGGTGATAAAGTAATCGTAACTATTGAAATTTTTAACAACAAAGATCTTTAAGATGTTTTCTTTTCTTTTTTTCTTTTTTTTTCTCGTGGTTTTTAAGGTGCTCCCAGAAGTCATTACGGTCTTATCACTAAGCACCGCGGAAGAGCTTTTAATTAGGAAGTTTCTGCCTCTTTTCTTTATTTGTCTAGAACCGGTGTCGAACCTTTTGGTTCAGAGCCAGAATTCTAACACTGCACCATATTTTTTTATATTGCTATTCTTTCACATACTAAGTAAATGGATTCTGTTACTAGATTCATTAAAAAAACGACAAGAAAAGCATTTAACTGACCAGGTTTTTTATGTTTTAACAATAAATTGTCGCCCTGTTTTTTCTGACTTATTTGGAGATCTTGTGGATGAGTGATTATGATGAAACCAAATTATAAGTTAAAATTTGTCGGAGGCAATTTTTAATCCAGCTCTTGAGTTTAAAAGAGAAAATAAATTTAAAAAAATTCTTGTTGCGCAAATCTATCTTGTAGTATATCCGCCTTAAAAAAATTTGGAAACAAAAGATAACGAAAAGTTAACTATCCCCCAGATATTTTATTTGCTCATTTAGCTACTGCATATGTTCTTTTAAACTTTTGCGAATAATAATGGAAAAAGAGACGAAATAAAAGTTAATGTTTATAAAATTATTTTCAAATTTACTTGCTAATTTTATATTTAGTAGTGATACCGAAAAAACTTATGTAAAAATTATTAACTAGATAAATTTTGAAAATTTTAACTGGAGTTAAAGATATGACCATAGTGAACCATCAAAAAACCGAATACTCACATAAAACCTTGGTTGCTGGGTAAGAGAACCTACCAGTACACTAAAACAGTTTTAAGCCAACTTGGTCTTTGCTGAGGAACATCTCATGTAAAATCATTTCTTGTTACACAAAGTTAGC
>NC_088921.1:68502500-68510000 GCF_038396675.1 Hydra vulgaris | reverse complement strand
CATTTTTTAGAAATTCTAAACATTTATATGTTTATACTTATTTCAAATAAGGATGCTTTTCAAAAATTTGCAATGATTGTGGGAACAAAAAAAAGCCCTAAAATTTTTTACTCCTATGCATATTCTACCTAGATCAGTCAATGTGTATTTTGAAGCCCTCACAACTACCTATTTCAGTATAACATCATATGTCTTAGCTTTATATATATATATATATATATATATATATATATATATATAGATATATATATATATATATATATATATATATATATATATATATATATATATATATATATATATATACATATATATATATATATATATATATATATATATAAATATATATATATATATATATATGTTCACTTTTTTATTATATGCATAATTAATTTTAGCATGTCAACGACTACTCCTCGTCCGATTCCAATAATTATCGATGAGCTTACATTTTCACGTAAAAAAAGTGGTACAAGATGTTTGGAAAGTCATGTTCCAAAGTCTCCAATAAAATCTATTCCACCAATTAGTAGAATATTTCGACATCGCAACTTGTCTACACCAGGAGCTTTGTCAGTAAGTTTTAGACAATCTGGTTTACAAAGTGGTTCAGCAAGCATAGCAAGTCCTTCATACAAAAATGTTGACAAGTTATATTTTGACCAATGTTTTACAAAGCTATCCAAACTTGGTTCTGGCTCATTTGGGGATGTTTATAAAGTTCAGAGTAAAGATGATGGCAAGCTCTATGCTGTAAAAAAATCTAGGGAGTGCTTTCGCGGAGATTTTGACAGAAAGCAAAGATTAGAAGAAGTAAATAAAAATGAGTTATTACAAGGACATGTAAATTGTGTTCAATTTTATAAAGCATGGGAGGAACGAGGTTTTTTATATATTCAAACTGAGTTATGTGAAATGAGCTTAAAAGAGTATGCTGAGAGTGTACAAGTAGTTGAAGAAAAAGAAATATGGAATATGCTGGTAGATTTATGTAAAGGGTTAAAACATATTCATGATTCACAGTTTATTCATATGGATATAAAGCCTGCAAATCTATTTTTAGGACGCGATGGACACTATAAAATCGGAGATTTTGGTTTAGTTGTTGAACTTTCTAGAGATTTGAGTGATGCTATGGATGGCGACTCTAAATATTTAGCTCCTGAATTAATGGAGGGAAATTTTTCAAAAGCCGCAGATATATTCAGTTTAGGGATAACTATTCTTGAACTAGCATGCAGGCTAGAATTGCCTAACGGTGGTGCCTTGTGGCATCGCTTAAGAAACAATCAACTTCCTATTGAATTTACCCAGGGTCTTTCTGATGATTTGATTTTGTTAATAACAACCTTAATGAATTCTAATCCAAAGTTGAGGCCAACTGTTGATGATATTCTTAAATGGCCTTGTATTAAACAGGCTGAGTGGAAGAGAGGATCAAAAAATATTTTAGCTGTAATTTATAAACCATTTCACTGGATCTACTTGATGATTAGTCTAATTTATCATTTCTTTCTTAGTAAAATATTTAAAAATCAAAATAAAATAAACAGTAAAACACATCTCACATCATCACCCAAATCTAATTTCAATTCTAGTTATGATTTATTAATAAACAAAACAAAAAGCAATTCTGCTTCCTTGTCTCCAATTTGTTCAAGCAAAAATATAGATGTGTCTCAGCGAAGCCCTTTACTGCAAGGAATTAGTAAAGAAAAAGATAGTCCATTATTGGGATCTTTGAATAGAGACTATAAATGGAAAATATCGTCAGATGTGACACCAAAAAATTCTTTAAATGTTTCAATGGACTGCTCTCCCCCAACTGCTCCTTTAGCTGATATGGCTGTGCGATCACGACTTTTTTTAACTTCCAGTGAGGATGATGAAGTGCAAATTGTACCAAAAAATTTGCTAAACAGTTTTAACTCATCGGAACTTTAAAAATGTTTGTAAATTTAATCCCAAGTTATAAAATTTTCTAGTTGTATATTATACATTTAATATTTATATCGAATCAATTCTTACACTGTATATAGTGTTAGATTTAGGTTTTTGAGAAGTAGGCTTTAATAAATTTTACCTTATATGTTTATATATATATATATGTATATATATATATACATATATATATATATACATATACATATACATATATATATATATATATATATATATATATATATATATATATATATATATATATATATATATATATATATATATATATACATATTCATGTATGTGCATATATCATGTATACCTACAGAGATTATTTGTATTATAAATACAGTTGAATTTTTTTTATAACTGAAAATAATTTTGTTAAAAAATAAATTCATTTTTTAAAGTTTTCCTTGATCAAAAACATTTTTAATTTAGGAGTTCTTTTTCCTTTTAAAATCCTGACTATTTTAATAAATTTAAAAGCGTTTTGAAAAGTTCATTATATATATTTCTTTTTTACTTTTTAAAAAATTAGTTATTTTTTAACTTTGTTTCAATTGGTTTTAATTATTATATAAGGTTGTGTTGGTTTTTTGGATTTTTTATATTTTCATATGATTTCTATCTACTTGAATTTGTTTACTATGTATGTTATATCCAGTAAATAAAGTATTTATTTTATCTTTGTTATATATCAATTGACTTCTTTTTCCTATTTCTGAGTTGTTATTTATTTATTTAAAAAAAAAAAATGCAGAAATAGAAAAAATGTTTAGATATAAATCTTTAATTGACTTGCAACATGTTTTGCAATATCTGACACTATCTTTAATTTTTATTGAACATAAGTTAGGTTTGACAGTTTATAAAATATCTGCTAGGCTTTGGACAAATACAAGGTGACTTTTTTTTTTTGAGTTAAAAAATAAAACTGTAAATAAAAAAATTTGATTAAGAATTTTCTTTTAGTCTAGAAAAAGATAAGGTGAAGAAACTTGGAATACACTTTTAGCTTAACATATTATGGAGTGCACTCAATATACTTTAAATTATGTACTCTCAGATGCTAAATATGCTGGAGGGGATGTTTAATAATTTTCCAAAAAATTTTTCAGCAACCCTGAGCTTATTAAGGCACCCCTGTTTATTATTTTTTACTTGTTATGCGTTAAGAAGTCATATCTCAAAACTGAAAAAAAAATACCCACCTTTTTATTTTCACCTTACCACCACCACCACCTTGTATAAAGCGCATAAATGTAACTTTTGCAAGTTTAATTATTATTTTCTAATTTCTAATTCTCCTGTTGCTAATATCTCAAATAAGCAATTGTAAATACTTATTTGTTTTTTGAGTATGATTTTCAAACTATGCGAGTAATAGTTGCATTATTGCAAGCATATGCTTTTGAGCATTTGTTCAAAGTATTGAGAATTTACTCATAATATTTATAGTGAATAGCTTTTTAGTTAGCTACTTTATTAAGTTTTTTATTAAGCCATTTTAAAGACCTGTGTAAATGGCTAAACTATTAATCTACAAACAAATAGTAGTGTATTGATTGCATATTTGTGGCCAATTCTGATACTAATGGATAGAAAAAGGTTGAAGCTGATACCCATTAGTTAACTACCTCTACTTAAAATATCAAATTACCTTTCACTACTGACCTCTCGTGAAAACAATATATTCAATCTATTGTAAAGTTAGCTCCTGCCTATCTTTATCATGCTTGCCATTTACTTCTTGTTTCTTTCTCCACCTCTATATATCTCTTATTTGTCTTTTGTGGAATACTGTTGTCATATTTGGGCTGGTTCTTATAACGCTCTTCTTTTTTACATAAGGTCCAAAAATGCATTGTAAACATAGGTTTAGACCTGCTCTAGCTGCCAAACTTGAGCCTCTGTCCCATCATCCCATGGTTGTATCTCTTTTTTTTGTGTGTGCAAATAAGTTAACTTGCTTCATTAACAAAATATCAATCTCATGAGCTTTGATTAATGGTGTAATTTTTATGATATTGAATTGCTTTCAATAAATAGGCATCCTTCTATTTAAATGTAAAGATGTTACCAAAATATCTCCAGTAATTTATAGAGTTTGGCTTATCTAATAAATAAATATTTAGAAAATTAAGAAAAAGTTGATACCTTTGCTGATTTTCAATGGTGATGCTGATTAAATGGTACTACCAATACAAACAAATAAAATAATAGAAATAAATAAAAGTTCTGAGTTTTCAACTTTAAAACTCATTTGTTTTGAGTTAATAATTTTTTAACTATAAATTATGGTAATTATTGTTTCATTAAAATTAGTGTAGTATTCTGTAATTTACTGTAATTTAGTGATTGATTAGTTTTAATAATATTAGGCTACTATTCAAAGGATTTTTTTTATGTTTGCATTTATATATTTGTAATAAACTAATTGTTTTATGTTTTGAAGAAATATATTATATGGTTGATATAATAGTTATAAATAACTTTATATTTATAAACTTTGCTTATTTTTGGCACATTGTATTTTTGGTACAATAATTTCCTAAACCAAAGTCCTATCATCTATCATCTAATAAGCATTATAAGTTTTTTCAAACAAATATTAAGTACTAATAAATCTCATGAAGAATTTTGGTTTAGTAATATTATGTTCTTCAATCAATGAGTAAGTGAATATGTAAGATTGTATATTATGTATGTGTATATGCAATGCATACATAATATATATTATACACTTACTATAAAATTATTTATAATGATTTCCAACTTTCTGTGAAATATTTTTACTAATTATATCTACTATAGCATTTTACTTTTATTTATATCTACTATAGCGTATATAGATATATATTTGTTGACTTTTTTTGGTTACTTTATTTCATAATAATAATAAGTAATAATAAAAAAGAGATTGTTGCCCCAACCCAAGCACTTAATCATTGTAGTAGTAATCCTTGCATGTGTTTTCCTATTAAGCCCTTCAACGTATGTACTAAAGCCCCTGGCAGCAGGCTATTTTCGTATGACATCAGACTGCTTATCTAAATACGCAATATAAGTTTTATATATATATATATATATATATACATATATATATATATATATATATATATATATATATATATATATATATATATATATATATATATATATATATATATATATATATATATATGTGTGTTGTCCCTGATCAAATTATTAGTCCATGTTGATATTTTTTGTATTTATTGTCTTCTTAGAAGTAAAACTTATTTTTTTATAAAAATTCAGATAAAAACTTTATATATAAACTTTAACTATTTTCTCACATAAGATAAGTAAAAAGAATATGTTTATTAACATGAGTTTTTAATATTTTTTTTATTACTGCACAAATACGATTCAGCATGAATTCAGAATTTGGATTTTAAAGCTATTTTTTTTCAAATGGATTTGAAAGAAGTGGCTTTAAATTGCATAAATGCAACTTAAAGCCATTTCTTTCAAATGTGCACTTTGATTCCAATGCCAAATAACTTTTTCAATCAGTTTGGTCCTATTTGTATTAATTCACTTCTAACAAAGTTGCAAGCAACCACTATTAAGTTGTGAATTACTAAAAATCAAAGAATAAGGTTAAAGAGAAAGAAAATGGTTAACTGAAGACTTATAAAGTTTTAGGTTGTATGAGTCAGGAAAATATTAAGATGGGTGGGAATTTGAAGTTTTGTTGATGTGCGAAAAAATAAACTAGATGAAATAAAATGTAAAAAAAAGAAAGAGATGCAACCCTACAACTATGGGAGAGTGGCTCAAGTTGAGCAGATATAGCAGGTCTAACTACATTTCCAATGTGCTTTTGGACCTTTTCTGAGAGTGAGAGGTTTGGTATTGGTCAATGTCGGAATGTCAACAATATTGCAATATTTGTTTGCATTAAGTAACTAAATTTATTTAGAGTTAAAATCCACAAGCCACTGCAAGCCCCAAGCTGTTACAGAAGCAAGTTCAAAAAAAAAAAAACAGTTTTATACAGCAACCACACAAAAAGGTGAAAAATGTGGAGTAGAATGAGGCTTGATATAAAACCAAAAAAAACCTGCTTAGATCTAGGAGGTTAGGTAAGAAGTATTATTTATGAATATGTAACATGGATATAAATATACATATTTGCTATTTGTTTAGATGTCAACATGAAATATCTTTAAATATTTGTATAAATATAAAAGGGGAAGGCTAAAGCTGATGATGATAATGATGATGATTTGCCTTATGGAATTATTAGATCAGACAGTGTCTGAGGTCAGCAATTGTTTAAATGCTGACTGTAAATCTTAGAGATGGATATCCCTAAAACTATTTATATATATATATATATATATATATATATATATATATATATATATATATATATATATATATATATATATGTATATATACTATATATATATATATATATATATATATATATATATATATATATATATATATATATATATATATATATATATATATATATATATATATATATTAGGGTGTCCCTAAACACAACTTTTTTGAAAAATATGTGCTGACACCCTCTTATGTGTTCTGTATGATAAAAAAACACTGGTTTTAAAAATTTTTTAGAATAAAAAATATTTTTAGATATCCCCCAAGACCCTTGAATAAATAACTAGTTCCTAATATTATATATATAAAAAAAAGAATTAAGCGAAATCATATGGAAATTTCAAAAATAATTCTTGTATTGTAAAAAACTTATTAAAAAAAACATTGTCAAAAAATTGGTAAAAATATGCTTTTTTCTTTTTTCAGTTAATAAACTTTATTTTTTATGCTGTTAAATCTAACATATTCGTTTTTATATAATATAGTTACCATTTTTAAGTTTTCGTATATTTTTGGTTAGTTTGAGACCCAGCATTATATATATATATATATATATATATATATATATATATATATATATATATATATATATATATATATATATATATATATATATATATATAAATATATATATATACATATATATATGTATTAATTGTTTATAATATATATTTGTATTAATATATATATGTATTAATTTTTAATCAAAGAAAATTCTATAAAACTCTTTGCTTCAAAATACAAACTGTATGCCTGAGCCAAAAGTGAGTGAATTCTCAGAAAACCTTATATTTAGCATCAGGAGCAGAAATTGACGATAAAAATTCCTGCCATTGCTTCCTAAAGTTGAAATGAAGTTTATTATTTGGGCCTTTGCTTTTAATTCAAATAACAATATAATAACAATAAACATTGGCAATAAACATTGTTTGATCTCCATAAATGATCCCTTTTCTTACACTTAAAGGTATTGTTGCTGCTATAAGGCCATCTCTGATAATAGCATTATAATCAATATTAGCAGTTGCATGTGTTAGTTTTTCTTTATTCACTTTAAGTATTTGGACTTTATTAGAACTGTTTTCATGCTGCTTTGAACTCATATTTAGAAACTATATAAAATATAAACTATAAAGAAGTTTTTTTATAAAAGCTTAATAAGGATATAAACAATTT
>NC_088921.1:68480000-68497500 GCF_038396675.1 Hydra vulgaris | reverse complement strand
TTTAATGCTTTCTTATAATTGATATTGGTCTAACACCTCAGTTAATCCATTAAAAATTGTTAATGCTTTCCTATCACTTAGACTCAAAGCAGCTAAGCGAACTTCACAGTTCTGATTTTTTAAAACAAGAACTTGCATTTCTTGGTTAAGTTTCTTATCATCAAAGCCAATTGTCCATTTTTAAGGCCAATAGTCATTTTTAAGGGTTTCTTTAAAGGTTTTAAAGGTTTCTTCAAACCCAATTGTCATTTTTAAGGGTTTCTTCAAAGTTCTGCTGCATTTTCTGTGATTCTCTGACAGATGTTGTATAAATGGCAGGTTGAGTTGGTGTAGGGATGTCATTAGCGTGGTCTGATAGTTGTTTGCAAACTTTTGCTGACTTAAAAGAACTTAGATTAGTCTCTTTTTGCAGTTTTTGTAGTGGAATATGGTTTAGTTTTTCTTGCTTTAGCAGGAGGCTCAACAGAATAATCACAGTTATTAGTATCATTGTCAGAAGTTTTTAAAGATGTTGATAGATTGGATGCAACATTTTTGCTCAATAAAAGAAGATTACTACTTGTGGAACTTCTGGTCCTAACTTTTGTTGGATGCACTTTTACTTGCGCTAATGTTGCATAACCATGTGATATCATCAGCATTTGATAAAATTGTTTATCTTCATTGGCCAACCAGATGCCATCTGTTTTGGTGATATCAAGCAATTTTTCAAATTTAACTTGAGCACATTTATTATGGCACTTTAAAATTTTATCATAATTATTAATTAATGCTTCAATCTTCTTCACTATCGACTTTACTGTTATGAATGGAAAATTTAACTTTTCTCACAATTTTTTCAATTCTTTGGCTACCATTTTTAAATCTTCCATTTCTAGATTTTTCATTTTGAACAAGAAATTTAAACCTCCCAATAATTGTCTTTTTTTATGAGTGTGCATGAAAATATATTTGACTTAGTGCAAACTTTTAGGTAGTAAAACAAAAAAATATGTGATAGATAGTTTAATGTAAACAAAATTTATAAGACTGAAAGTAAGTAAATGAGCCATTCATTTCATCTATAAATCATTTAGTAATTAAGTTGACCAAACAAAGTTCACGATGGATGAGCTACATGCTGGTTTTGGTACACCGCTTGTATAGAAATATTTAAATCTGTGTCCTGGGGGTGGTTATTGTCAAAGCAAAGTAAAACAGTGTGATTTATAACATATTTGCACCATTTCTCATCAGGTAGGGCAATGCTAATTTTAAACTTGAAAAAAAAAAGTGAAAATGTTGTATCCCTACTGTATATATATATATATATATATATATATATATATATATATATATATATATATATATATATATATATATATATATATATATATATATATATATATATATATATATATATATATATATATATATATCTATATATATATATATCTATATATATATATATGTATATATATATATGTATATATAGATATATATATATATATATATGTATATTTAGATATATATTTGTATATATATATATGTAGACTTTGGCAGGAGTAAATAAGTGCACAAGCTATAAATAGCCTGTCGAAACCCATCTTCGCGGGCTGCCCGCCAAGATAGTCTTGCACGGGCTTTTTTGAAAAATTAAAATCATTATGTTTTGATGAAATTTTTTTTTATTCTGAAATTTATTTAGTTGATTCTTCATGCCAGTTAGTAAAAATATAAGTATAGTAAAAATTTTTATTGTAATAATAAAAGTTTTTTTTAGCGATAAAAAGACAGAAAACGAACTTGCATAAAAATTCAGACTTTTTTTTTTTATTCTCCAGTTTTATCAGTTGTATCATTGGTTTTTTGTTGAGTTTATTCCAGATATAGCCAAACCAATAATATGCAAGCAACGCAAAAAATGGCAGAAAAATAACCTTCGCAACCATCATGTTTCTTTATTAAAGCATCTTGACGTTTGCTTAGAAAATTTTGCAATGAACCTAGCAATTTTGCAAGATCTATTTGAGCATTAATATATTGCCTTATTAAAATAATGGAATAAAATATAACATTTTTTATTGCCCTTCTTAAGTTAATTCATTTTTCTTGTGCTTTGTAAATTAAATTAAATTTCAAAAATTTAAGCATGATATAGAGCTAAGCTATAAAGATATAGTGACAATTATATTGAAATCTTTTTTTAAATAAACCTTGAACCAAACCTTTTACAATTCTTTTTCAACTAAAATTTTAATTATTACTATTGTTTCCGTTTAATTTACTATCATACTCTTTTATGAACTTGTAATTGATTTTGTATTCTTTTTGAAGTTAGGAGAAAATATATGTTATGTTGATGTGATATATAAGTTAAAATTTTAGGTAATCTAATTTTTAATTTCTAAGAGACTTAGTACAAATAGATTTTTTAAGGTTCTGGTATTTATACTTCTTAAATATATTCTTCAAACAGATTTTTTAAGGTTCTGGTATTTATACTTCTTAAATATATTCTTCTTACATAATATAGGCGTGTATAAAAAAAGCGTTATATGAATTTAAAAAAATATAAATCTTTTTTACATTTTTTAATGAATAGAACCAATAGAAGGGTATTAAATGCAGTAGTATTTTATATATCAGGTTTAATTCTGTAAAATATATTTTAATGTATTTAATATAGCGCAAGTATAAAAACAAAAATAAAATATGCAGAAATCATAAAGTATTATTTTTATCATACAAAAGGAACATATAGTTATAATTATTTATAAGTATTCATTTTAAATAAATAAGCCCAAAATATCTTTAATTTCAAAATCGAACACAGTTTCTTCACTTTCACTCGATTCAGGTGTTTCCCATTCACTTTCACTGCTTAAACTATCGTAATCAATGTCGTCTTTTTTGTCATTTATTATTGTAGCAGGTTGAATTATTAGATCAAAAATAGCTGTTTGCTGTTTTTGTAAAAATATATCGGTAACCTGTTCCATTACATTTTTCCTATCATTTTCACTAAAATTTGGATCATTGATTTTAATGGCCAAGATAGCGTTAAATGTTTTGTGGTTGATTCTGAGTCTTTGGTCTAACATAAGCATTGTCAGAAAACTAAAGGCTCGTTCCACTGATGAGTTCAACCCAGATAAGCATATGATTAAACTTGCTATTTTACGGAAATTTGGGTGCTCAGTCCATCGTCTTTTTAAAGTATGGCTCTATATATTGCGGGCTGGTTTACCAAGGTAAGTTACCTTTAAAAAATTTTTGAATTTATTTGATTTCTTTTAAACAATATGTAATCAAAAATCCTGCTTTATCCAAAATGTCCTTAAAATGGGTATGAAGTTCTTCAATTTGTTTTGATTTGTTCCATGATCCCCATTGGTTTGGATCAAACCACTTTATGTTATTGTATACCGGTGTACATGTATTGGAAAGACTCGAGTACTAAATTTAGTTTATCTATAACTTTTTATAATAGGAGTTTAACTTTATCAATAACCCTCGAACTTTAACTTTTGCTGCAGTTGTGCTCTTTGAATCTGCGTTAACATTTTCAAATGCTGTTGTTAAAGGTTTCCACAGCGCCAGAAATTGTTTTTATGCCGTATGACGATAACTCACAAACCTATTACCTAAATTATATGTGCGTGTATATATATATATAATATATATATATATATATATATATATATATATATATATATATAAACTTTTTGCTTCATTTACAATTAAATTTAAATTTCATTGTGAATACCTGTAACTTTAGTAAGACTTAGGTACAACACGTTTTCACTTTCCGATGCAGCTTTTACCATTTCTTTAATTTTTCCTGAATTTTTAATTAGTTTAAAGATTGCAGGATATGTTTCATCCACCATTTTAAATCTTTTATTGCTAATTCAACTCAATGGTTAGCACAATATATCTTAATAAGCCATTGGCAGTTGGCTGCCATTTGTGTTAATAAACCCATCTTTATCCCTGTATTAACTGCTACACCATCAGTAGTGCATGCAACAACTTTATATTGTTTTAATTGTTTTTATGTTACAGCAAAGGTTTGCCATTAATAAAAATGCTGTCGATTCAAACTTTTATTGCTTCTGCACATGTCCTGTCAAAGTCTGCCATTTGCAGTAATGAAGCAAAAAACAGATAGGATCACCTAAATTTTAAATATTATTAACAGTCATAAAAAGGGCATAACATGAAACATATATACATATAGTGTAATGGCAATTTAAAAATAACAAAAATTAATCAACACCATTTCTTTCTGTCCTGATTAAAATCATTTCTTTTTCACTTACCGTTTTTCTGACTTCTGATTTCTGATTCGTCACTTAATATAGGAAAAAATTCTCTTTTTTCAAAACCTCTGATTCATTTTGCATTACAGTATCACCAATGAGCTGCATTGCCTCCCTTGTCATCCAACTATAATTGTTTACCTAAATAGAAAATTATACTTCATTGATAATTAAAAAAAGAAACAAGTTTTATTAGTTGTTTTGGCGAAATTAAAAAGGATAAAAACTGTTATTTAAAAATTAAATATATAAAACTATAATAATAATACTTTTAATCATTTGGACACCACATCTTCTTAAAACATCGATTGCAAATTTAAAAGCCGTTAACGGAAGATTAGGTTTTAATGCCAGTTCATACGCAATTTTTATAATGTTTTTGTATGAATCACATTTATTATTTTGCATCATATCCACCAAGGTGTTCTGGCATTTAACAGGGTTTAGTATATTTTTAGCTGAAGAAACATGTTCAGTTTGCCCATTTTGAAATTGCAATGCAAGTTTATGGCAGTTCCCTTCGTTGGAATAGCGTTTTACTTGCCAAAATATATTTCATTAGTATATTTATATACCAATTAAATAATATAAAATTATGTATATTTATTTGCCAATATACATAAACTACAAAACATAAAAAATTAAAATATTGTTCCGTTTTCCATGATTGTTTCCTTTCCACAAACTTCATCTTTACCCTAACTTAGATATGTTTTTTTTTTTTTTTTTTTTTTGTTATTTCACCTCCCCAAGGCCCAGAAGGCCACTACAGGTGAGGAGGCTACTTAATTGTGGTTATAACCCTCTCTCAACTCTATAACTCTGAAACACGAACCTTGACGAACAAGGCCGCTGCGCGGAGAAACAAGTTGAGCGCGGTACTACCAGGGACGTGGATGTTGCTAGTGCAACTCTGTTACCGGAAGATGCCATTTTCTTTACTGAAACTTTACTCTTTAACTTGAAAATTTGAATAACTTGAAAACTTGAATAACTTGATAACCTTAATATCTTCATAAATTCATATCAGACACCTAGTTTATACTATAAAAAATGATTAGCAGTCTGTTGATTATAAATGAGATATTCAATTTTTAATAATGAGTTATATATTAACATATTTAATAAACTGCTGCTTTTTTAAAAAATTATTTTCTTAAATTCTATTTTATTATAGGCAATCAGTGGTCTGTATGTGGTCTTGACCCCTCCCTCACCCTCTTACCCCCCCCCCCCCACTCATTATGTGGTTTTAGCATATTTTATCAATTTTAGGATTTTTTCCAAAGTTGAGGTGGTCATAATTTTTTTCTAATGTAACACAAGTTAGTAAAAACCACTTTTTTAAAGAGACAACTATCCAGAAAATTGTTCTAGAAAAAATGATACACTTATTGAAAGCGAGAAAAAAGTTATACAGCTCTAAAGTAGTCTGTTTTGACCATTTGTAAATCAACGGGGGCCATGTGTCATGTTTCTAAGGCTATAACTTCTGAACTGTACTTGGAAGTCTGAAATTTCAAATTTAACCTATCTACTTAAGGCACATAACAATATGTAAAAATCAGAAAAATCAGAGATAGTGATCCACAAAGTTTTCTTCAAATTGGTTGAAATATAATGATTTGACCCTTGTAATAAATAACTTTGAATCGTTTATCATTACTAATGGTTTTATAATATAATATTTTGCAAAACCCTTTTTAAATAAAGTAACAACGTACAACTGATGATTGTTTAATAAATGTGCACAATTAAAAGTTTAAAAAAAGGTTCTTCACAATTCTTTGCACAAAAGAAAAAAAAATTAAACCGTTTGTTTAAGAAATTGATATAATTTTTTTTTATTCGAAAACATTTATAATAAAAAATAAATACTTACATAAATATAAAAAATTATATAATTATTCATTAATGTTTTTATAAAAAATCATTAGAAGTAATTTATTACTTTATTTAGATGCTTTGTAAAAATGTAAGTAAAAATCTAAGTTATTTTATTCAAATGGCTTTCAAAAAACTTTGTCTTTTTTTTTCTTCTAAACAAAAACTTTAGTGATTCTTGTATAAAGTTTATTAAAGGCACCTTAGCTGTTTAAAGTCGCTTATAAAATTTAATTTTTTTTTTTTAATTTTTACTTTTTTTATTTTTACTTAAAAAATTTCTTATATAATTAAATAATATGAATAAAAAATTATACAACTTTTGATGATACTTGAATTTAAAAGCAATTTGCTAATATAACAATGTTAGTAAAGATATACGTGTCGACGTTATTTATTTTCAAAGTAATTAAAAACCAGTTTTTTCAGCGTTATTGTTAAATACCGTGATTAAATCATCGAAACAAAATATTATTTGCGTGGTCATATAAAGACTTGAAATCGCATGCCTTCCTGGCCAAGCTTGATATATACATACATACATACATATATATATATATATATATATATATATATATATATATATATATATATATATATATATATATATATATATATATATATATATATATATATATATATATATATATTTTAGACATCTTCATTTCAAACAAGGCTGCAAGGAACCACTAATTAGAGTTGGAAGTTAATGGAAGAGAAAAGATGAATATTGTAGAGCAAGATAGCAATTAATAGATGACTTAAAGGATTGAAAATTATATGAATCAGGAAAGCAAGATGAAGGAAGCAAATTCCAAAGAACTGATGTTTGAGGAAAAAAATTTGAGGAATAAGAAGTTTTTGGAGCACTTAAGAACAGTCACACAAAAAGAATGAGATTTAATTGAATGACAAGTAACACGAGAATGAATTTTAGTAGATGGCACTAGAGACACTAGCTCTTTAGAGCATATGGAGACGCTAGCTCTTTAGAGCAGTGCTCATTATAGTATTTGTAGAAAAGAGAAAGAGAAGCAACATTACAATGATGTGATAATGGTTGGAAGTTGGCTACAAGAGCAGGTCCAACTATGTTTACAATGTATTTTTGCACCTTGTCTAAAAAAGAAAGGGCATCATTAGATGATCCGCCCCAGATACGGCAACAGTATTCCATACAAGGCCAGATTTGAGATTTATAGAGATAGTGAATAGAATCCGAAGTAAGAAAGTGTTAAGCTCGATAAGGAGATGCAACTTTAGCAGATGCTAATTTTGCAACAGATTTGATATATGGTTTCCAAGAAAGATTGGAAGTAAGAGTTAATCCTAGAAGATGAAGAGTAGATGACTCATTGAGTACATCTTCGTTCATAAATATAGGAAGATCTAAACTATTGCGATAACGATTGGCTGAAAAAAATAGAGTTTCATCAGTGTTGAAGTTTACCAGCCACTGTGAGCCCCATGATGTAGCATAATAGAGATCTTTTTCAAGCTCAAATGCCCCCTCCAAGCAATCAAAGAGTGTTTCTTATCACACCAAGAATAAATGTTAGTATCATCAGCAAACAATTCCACCTTAGATGTAAGAATATCTGGAAGATTGTTAATGTAAATTAAAAAGAGTATAGGGCCAAGGATAGAACCTTGAGGAACCCCTGAAGTTACAGAATAAGAGAAAAAATTCTGTCCATCAAGGACAACTTTTATACTACGATTGGAAAGGAAGAATTTAATAATCTTAAAGATGTTGCCAGATCAGGCCTTTTTACGAGATTTCACTGCGCATAATGCATTTCAAAGTAACTCAACTCAGCAAATATATTTTGTATTGTTAGAAGTTATATTGCATCACTAGCGTCTTTTCAAGTACCGCATTATAATTAAAGTCATTTTATTAACGCGTTAAAAAACAGTTTTTATTTTCTCACTATAACAAAAGTTACAAATAAAATATATCTAAAATAATCTAAATCTAAATAAAAGTTCTTATTTGAAAAATTATTTTTATTATTTTTTTAGATATAAACTACTTTATATTTTAAAAGAAATATTTTTTCATTAAACATAACATAATGTTTGTTTATTTTATTTTAATTTTACAGTTGGTTTTTGGTTATTTTATTAGCTGTTAATAAATTTTTTCTTATTTATTTTGTGAACTCTTTTTAATAATGTTTTTAAACAATAAAGAGTTTTTTTATTATTTATCAGGTACCATGTTACCAGGTAACATTTATGATTATAATTTATTTCCATAAGTTATACAAATGTCATTAAAACTTTACATTATTGAATTAACAATAAACAAAATATCTTATTAATATTTTACATCAAAATAAATCGTGCATTTTTTAAACTATTATGACAAAATAAAAATTTTATATTTAAAAGGAATTTATATATTTAATTCTTTAAGATAAAACTTAAAACACTTTATTTTCTGTATCTAATTTTTAAAAACAAAAAAATAATTATTAAACGAACTGTTTCTTTAACAAAAAATCTATTAGTTTACAATTATTGTTAAATGCTTTTACTTACGACTTTATTTCTTCTGAATAAACGTCATGTAAACGATATCAAAAGATAATTTAAATATTCTAAAAGATAAAAGTTTTTGCATATTGCAAAACTGCTAAACGCGTAGGGAAATTGCCTTTTCGCAGGCAAAATACAAGCTGTGTAATGCTTCTTAACAAGGCCTGCCAGATACACCATAAGTTCAACATCTTTTGAAATGTCAAGAGCGATGGCCTTAACCTCCCCACCTTTAACAAATGCACAATAAAACCTATCGGTTATTACTGTTAGCAAATCAGCTGTAGAACAAGAAAATCAAAATCCATATCGATGATCAGAAAGTAAGTTGTTAGATTCAAGATTCAAGATTAAGTGTTTGTTAATTAAAGACTCAAAAACCTAAATAACAGGTATGTTGTCTGGGCCACAAGCTGGAGTGATACAAATGTCAAGCAATCATGGCTTACTATATAACAGGCCTTGCCAACGCGCGGCTTGCGTAAAAAATTGGAGGCAAGATAGTTTTATATTTGAAAAAATAACAAGCAGTTTTACAAAATAAATACGGGGGTGGTTTTTTTGTAACAATAATAATTATAAAACATTAATGAATAATTATTATAAAATTAACAAAATAATTTTTATTTAAAATTTTGTTTAATAAAATTAATTTAAGTTGAATATATATGTATGCATAAGTTTAATATCTGCATAAAATTTACAATAACTAAACACCCGTAATCATTTTAACTAACTTCCAAATTTAAAAAAAGAAAGTTAGTTGAGAGGTGAATGATTGAGCAAAGGATTTAATTTAGTATTTAAAAAATGGTTCGTCGATGTTGTGTAACAAATTGCAATGGCAATTATAATCCTCAGAATAGAGTTAAAATATTTAGACTTCCAAGAAACATTGAAGAACGAAAACGTTGAATTGTTATAATACCAAGAGATAATGTTCCTGATACTAATAACACCGTAGTATGTGAAAGACATTGGCCAAAAATTATTCAACTGTTACTGATTATGGAAAGCTGAGACCTTGTGATGCTCTGTCAGTATTTGATTGTATAAAGCCAAGCTTAGTTCCTACTGTACCCATGCCACTTAGAAAAACATCAAAAAGTTTTAATAGTGTTCGCTGGCAAGAAGAGGACGAGTTAGCAATATTTAATTCACAAGAAAAAATAGAAAGTATTAATGTTTTATATGAAAAGTTAAAAACTAATGAATTAAATTTTGCTATTATTAATTATTTATGCAATGATATATTATATATTCAGTCTTCAGACTTTTTAAAGGAAAGTGCTATTGCTAGATTTCTTCTTTGCATATATAAAGATCTCACTTTTGAAGCATTTCATTGTGGAGTTAAAATTAGTGTTATGACTTTATCATCTAACTGAGTTTATATTATGAGCAAATTTTCTCATATCCAAGAAGCATTAAGATTTTTAAATTGTTGTGAAATAACACCCTAAAAGAAGTTGTATATCAACAAATTTTGTCAATGAATAAAACATGTATTGGGGAAAAAATGTATCCAATTGAAACAATTGTGCAAGCATTTGTTTATTTTTCTCTTTCACGATCAGCCTACAATCGCATCAGAGAAGATTTTGAACTTCCAAGTTTACGTACTTTAGAAAGAATTACATCTAAATGCAAATCTTTAGATGATACCACTTATATCAGACATATTTTCTCAAATCTTAGAGATGATAGACAAAAAACATGCATTTTACTTCTTGATGAGGTTTATGTTAAACCAATGTTGCAGTATCATGGTGGCATAGTATTTGGTAAATCAGTTAACAAACTTCATCTGTTAGCAAACACAGTACTGAGCTTTTTGGTTGTAACATTGTTTAATGGACCAAAATGTTACCAGTCAGAGAACTTGATGCTGAGTTTCTTTTTGAACAGACAACCCTGATCCTTGATGCAATTAAAAATAATGGGGGCAATGTTGTTGCTATTGTCTGTGATGGTAACAGAGTCAATTAGAAGTTTTATAACTTTTTTGAAAAAAAGGAAGCATGACGTACTAAAGACAATATTTTTCTTTTGTTTGATTATGTTCATTTATTAAAAAGTATATGTAATAACTGGATCACAGAAAAAACTCAAGAACTTGAATTTTATATTAATGGAGAAAAAAAAATAGCACCGTGGGTTGATATTATTAATTTGTATAAGCCTGAAACGAAAAACATTGTTAAAATGTCTAAATTAACGGAAGTTTCTGTTTATCCAAAGCCAATTGAAAGACAAAAAGTTATCACTTGTCTGCAAGTGTTTTGCGATGAAACATTGTCAGCATTAAAAAGTCATCTAGACCTGCATGAAAATGAAGGGACGATTATTTTCATCTCTAAAGTTGTTGAATTTTGAAAAATTTGTAATGTTCACAGTCCATATGCAGACATTTGTTTGAAAGATTCTAATCAAGCTGCTATTGCTTCTGCTAATGATGACAATTTTAAGCAAACTTTCTGCAATGGGTGATTTTGCAATACAAATGAAAAAAATAGAAAAAGGAAAAAGAGTCAAATTACTAACAAGAGACACTGCTAATTGTTTAGCTCAGACCTGTTATGGTTTGGTTCAGTTGTCAAAATATCTTTTAGATACAACTCATCAGTATGTATTATTAGACAACTTTACAACAGATTCATTAGAAAAGCTCTTTGGAAAATTAAGACAAGGCTCAGGAGGAACTTATTTTATTTCCGTTCAACAAGTTCTTGAAAAAGTATCTATATACCGTACAAAGTTGCTATTAAAGTTTGAGAAAAATTCAGATGTGTTAACCAATCTAGGTTCAGATCACTCTTGTCCAAAATGTAAATTTTTACCAAGCGAGGGTATTTGCAACGTTATTGACAATTTACCTGCTCTGTGTGATTCATTGACTGTTGATATTAAAATGTCATTAGTTTATATTGCTGTGTATATTATTTGTGAAGATGAAAATCCAGATGACACCTTTTATTTCTATGAAGCGTATGGAAATTTTGTAAAGGACATAAATCGAGGAGGTTTAACAATTCTTGGTGACAAAGTTTGTCAATGGGCAACTTACTGTTACATTCTTTTTTATGAAGTATATAATGACACTTGTCGGTCATCACTGTGTAACCTCCTTATGATGCTATCAGAATTTTATTTATTATGTATGCAAAGACATCATGGATTAATAATGACAAATATTTTATTAAATAATTATTGTCGACTCTATTCACCTCGTTCCCACAAGGAGCCATAGCAGAAGTTGATAAAACTCAGCGCAAAGTAAAATTTTTGCAATGTTTTTAACAAAAACTGTAAAATAGTGTTTAGTAAAATATCTAAAAAGGTTGTATTTACTTTTTATTCTTTAAAGATTTTATCTCTTTTTTCTCAAAAATTTATTTTTCATACTTAAAAAACCCATTAATAAATTTTGTGGTAAATGCTAATATTAAATTATAGCAAAATATAAATCTATATATACTAAATTGTTTAAACATAATTAGTTTTAGATACATTTAAGTTAATTTAAAATTTTTATAAATGTTATTCGTTAGTTATATTACAATGTTATAAACAAAATAAAAAAATAAAAAAGGATAATAAATTCATCTTTTCACTTTTTATAAGTTACTTTTAGTAGATATATCATACCAATATTATATTCATGCGAAAATCACCTAACTGAAAATATAAACTACTGCAAAGTAATATTTTTAATCTTGCCTCCAGTTTTTTACGCAAGCCGCGCATTGGCA
The DNA here is from genome assembly GCF_038396675.1 of Hydra vulgaris. NCBI lineage: Eukaryota > Metazoa > Cnidaria > Hydrozoa > Anthoathecata > Hydridae > Hydra > Hydra vulgaris. The sequence goes on along the minus strand of NC_088921.1, from coordinate 68,485,016 downwards.
AGGTCTGCTATATAGTAAGCCATGCAAGCAATGGATCAACCTGTTTGATGGCTATATCAGGTAGAACGCAACTAGTGGAATCGAGAGATGATATTGATGAAAAGTTTTTAGCAAACAATTCAGCTTCGTCATTAGGTGAGGTGACAAAATCTGAACCATACAAGAGAGGTGGAATTAAAGATTTGTCCTTATTATTAATACTATTAAAGATTTTCCAGAAGTCAAGAGAGCCTAATTTTTGAGATGAGATACATGATTTCATGACCTGAGAATAGCGGGTTTTGGCGTTAGAAAAAACCTTTTAACAATGGTTTCTAGCAGTAATAAACAGACATCTGTTTTCTGGAGAATTGTTTTGCTGATATGTATGGAAGTAACTATTTCGATTGGCAATTGCAGCAGCGCAGTGTGAGGAAAACCATGGAGGAGAGTGAGGCTTGACCTGGAATCGTCGAGAGGGAACAAAAAATTCCATGCCAGCCTGAATCCACGATGTTATGTAAGAAGCACATTTGTCGACAGGAAGACGAAAGATTTCTACCCAAGGGCCATCACAAAGAAAATTACGGAAAGAATCTCAGTCAGCTTTTAGGTAATTGTAAGAGGTACAATAATAGGGGGATTCAGTTGATGAAGAAGAATGAGATATTTGTTTTAGAGAGATCAAAATGTGATCAGAAGCACCCAAAAGTGAATGTGGAGAAACTGAGCACTGACTAGGATCAGAAACAAGACATAAGTTGAGTAGAGAAGGTAAATGATTCGGGTTGTCTGGAAAGCTAGTTGGAAAGTTGAATATTTGAGTTAGGGATTGAGAAGACAAAAGTTGTGGGTTTTAATGTCTGCAGAATCACTGATACTAGCGCTAAGCCATTCAGTGTGATGAGCATTAAAGTCACCAACAACAACTATATTAGCTGATGGATAAAGATAGAGGGCTTGGTCAACATGATCAGAAATAACAGGAGAGCAATATAGAACAAAGAGAAAGACGATAGAGTGAAGTGGTGCTAAACGAAGGCACATGAAAGAATAGTCTAATGATATAAACCTAGTTTCACGACAAATGAGTGAATTCTTACGAATGTAAACGCCCAGGCCAAGCTTGTGACTATTGGAGTTTTAAGGAATTAAAGGAAGATAACCATCAACACTAAGATTGCAAGATGAGATAGCTGAACTCGAATTAGTCTCACAAAGAACAAGTAGGTCTGGTGAACTTTGCAAGATATAAGACTCAACAGAAGAAAAGTTACTTTGAAGACCATTAATATTAGCGAATGATAGGATTAGATTTTGGTGATGATACATGCATACATACATTTATATATATATATATATATATACATATATATATATATATATATATATATATATATATATATATATATATATATATATATATATATATATATATATATATATATATATAGAATATAAATAGTTATATCAACATTTATAATAACATTATATATATATATATATATATATATATATATATATATATATATATATATATATATATATATATATATATATATAGAATATAGATAGTTTTATAATTTATAATAACACTATTATTATATTAACTAGTATTATAACATTTATAATAACCCTATATATATATATATATATATATATATATATATATATATATATATATATATATATATATATATATATATATATATATATATATATATAATGTTATTATAAATGTTGTTATAACTATTTATATTCTATATATATAAGTATATGTATATATATATATGTATATATATATATATATATATATATATATATATATATATGTATATATATATATATATATATATATATAGAATATATATAGATATAACAAAATATATTTAAAAAAATAAAATAATTTTGGTTTAAATAAAATTTACAAAAATATTCAAAAAAAGTATTTAAATGTTTATATAATAAAATATTATACTATTATTATTGTTAGTTTTGTTGTTGTTGTTGCTGTTGTTGTTGTTGTTGTTGTTGTTGTTGTTATTATTATAAATCTATATTTTTTCTAGAACAAAGGTACTCTTACAGACTTTTCAACTGAAGAAAAATGCAATTTTTATCTAAGAATTTTAACCCAACTTTACGAAGGGTTAAAGATGTGGATTGAAACAAATAACAAGCTTAACTATGAAAAGTATTTTCTTTCTTCCTTATATTTGATTATATATATATATATATATATATATATATATATATATATATATATATATATATATATATATATATATATATATATATATATATATATATTCATATATGTATATATATATATATTCATATATGTATATATATAATATATATATATATGTATATATATATATATTTATATATATTTATATACATACATATATATATATATATATATATATATGTATATATATATATATATATATATATATATATATATATATATATATATATATATATATATATATATATATAGGGCCTTTGGAATTAGAACTCTTATATGTAGTCAGAAAGTTTTTTCCGCATTTTGTTGACAAAAAGTAAAAATTAAAATGCAAGAGCAGAATTTATTTTTATTAATTGATAGACTGCCTGCCCCAACCAAACCCTCAGTTGATGTAGCAGCACTCCGTTGCGAGTCAGGCTATTTGTCAGTCGATATAACAGCAATTCATTGCGAGTCAGGCTATTTGTCAGTCGATGTAGCAGCAATCCGTTGCGAGTCAGGCTATAAGATAGTCGAGGTAGCAGCACTCCGCGCTAAATTTACAGTAAAAAAAAAAAAAAAAAACATTTTATTAAATAAAATAAAAATAAAAACATTTTATTAAAAAAAATAAAAGTAAAAACATTGTTTATATTGTTAAAAACATGTTTTTAAAAACATTCTGGTCAATTAAATTTGCGTTTTTGCGGTTTTTTTAAAAAACTATTAATTTATAATTAAACTAATGGTTTTAACTTTCTGGCAACACGCAAATGTTGGACGAAAGTCAAAAGTAATTAAAAGTGACGTATGTGTTGGCGTAAGAGTCATTTTTTTCCTTCCGTACTTCCTAAATGCAACAATCTATAGAACTATATATATATATATATTTATATATATATATATATATATATATATATATATATATATATATATATATATATATATATATATATATATATATATATATATATATATATTAGAGGTATTCAAAAAAAGTGAATTTTCAAATCTAAAAAACCATACCCCCTAAATTTGGGGCAAATATATAAAAAATGAGCCTCACAAAGTTTGAGCGCTGTCCGTTCACTTTTGACCCCCCCCCTCAAGCTAAGAATTTAGGGGAAAATTGACCGAAAACTGGTCGATTTCGGGTGTCTTGAGGGAGGGGCAATTCTTTTTTTTTTTCAATTTTTTTTTTCTGCTATATATATATAGGCCTATATTTTTGTTTAAAAATATATGGTTTTTTCCTTACTTCTCAAAAATCTATGTTTGGTGATATGGAAAATCATGAAAATTGGTATTTTTTAAAATATATTTTCTGTTATGCCTAATGTTATATACATATATTTTCGTGTAAATTCTGATAGTTTAAAACTTTGAATTTTTCTAATAAATACAGATTAGTACATACAATAAACATTAAAAATTAGTGAAGCACAACTTAGGTCAATGAAAAGGAACTTTTTATTATAAAAGAGGCAAAACCAGCTATATCAGGTATAAACATTTTTATTAATATTGGAATTATAATGAGTCATTAGTTGCTAAAAAATTTATTTTATTTATAAAATATAAATTTTTCTATTTAGATATACAACTTCCAACAGGCTTGGATATACTTCAACATTTAATATATAATTAACAATGTCGATCTGTATCAATATCAAGTATTATTGCTTGTCCCCCTAAAAAAAAATTTTTTTAATGTTCGGAGAGTTGTTGTGAATGTATTTTGTCTAAAATCAAGAGACCCTGGATTAAAGCTGGATTTGATGTGTTAACTGATTTAAGTTTAGTTAAAAAACTTTTTAAATTGCATAAGTCCTATTCCAACTTGAAAAAAAATGCAAAAAGGGAAAATAGTGGTGATTTGGCTAAACAAAACGAGTTTGAGATTGAAATAAAAAAACTTTTTTGGGCTGGTAATTCTAATCTCAAAGACACAATCAGTAAAGATAAAAAAAGATCACTAAAAGACAAGATTGAAGATCTAAAATTTCTTGAAGATCAGGAAAATGAAAGAAAGTTTGTTATTGGTTCAGAGGATATTAAATATAGAAAAAAGGTATTCAATACTTTTAATTAATTACTTTAGCTCTTTCTCAAGCTTTGTTAATTCTTTTTTCCACTAATTTTAAAATTAAAAACTAAAACTATATTTTTTCTGTTAATTAGGCAAAAGAAATCATCAGGAAGAAAAATCGTTTACAGCCTAAGATTTTGAGAGATGATGTACCCAACGTTGAACTTATAGACACAATTCTAAGCGATGATTCTTCAATTGAATCTGATTTCGAGCCAGGTGATTGGTATCATATAGAAGTCTCTGAAAACCCAGACACAGTAATTGCAAAAACTCCAAAAGATGTTTTTGCTGGTAATGTTTCACTTACTGCTACAGCCTGTGATATATCACCAAATGTTTTACAGAAGGTAACAAATGCAATTCTATATCAATCAGGTGCTGATCTTAAAGAAGTTAAAAGCAGTCAGTCTACCGCATATAGAAAAATGAAAAAAGAAAATGAAAACATGGCAAAAATTTCAAAAGAAGATGTTAAAGCAGCCATAGACGCATCTCCATATCCATGAATAATTCATTTTGATGGGAAGACCTTGTTTGAGCTAAACAAAGGAAAAATGTTAAAAAGGGATAGAATGGCTGTTTTAGTTAACATTAATAGACAGACTTAGCTACTTGGAGTACCTCCACTAGCGTCATCCACTGGTGAAGATCAGTTCTTAGGTGTAATGAGCTTAATTAAGGAGTATCAACTTAGGTCAAAAACTAGAGGAGT
>NC_088921.1:68385000-68475000 GCF_038396675.1 Hydra vulgaris | reverse complement strand
ATATTAAGACTTGAAAATCACACTAACACGAAGACGGCAAACTTTATCTAAAACTACAAAGTTAATTTTTCTTGTTATTATTTTATTTTAATCAAAAAAATTTAGCACAAACATATTCTTTAAACATTTTATTGAAATAGACAATAAAATAAGAAATAAACATTGCCACAGGTATTACAAAATAAGCATAGTTAATTAAAAATGTAATTGAAAATTTACACTGAATGCGGTAATAAAAAAATTGACAATTGCAAGTGTTCCATTAAACGATTTTAATTTTAAAATTGACTTGATAATGCTACACTTTTTTGCAATCTTTAGCCATATTTATTCAATTTTAAAAATAAAATAAGCAATATATATTTTACAAAATAAATTTCATTAAATATATTCTCACATGATAATAATTACATGATAAAAACAATGATAAAACACATGATAAAAATTTTGAGAAAATTTGCACCTAATGAGAAGTTTAGCAAATAAATGTTTAAATAAACTTTTATAAAGTTAAATAATACAAAATGATTTTTTAACAGAATCTTATTAAGGATAATAATAATTTAATAATAACAGAATCTTATAATGATAATAATCTTAATAATAACAGAATCTTATAATGATAATAATGATAATAATCATTTAATAACAATAAATCTAACAAAAATCTAGTCTATAGCAATAGACAAGCCTAAAATATCTGAAATATTTTATTCATATTTTTAATGTGAATTCAGTGAAAATAAAATAACTAAAGAAACTCTTGAGTTATTTATGATAAAAAAATTTTTTTTTATTATTTAAAAACTACTTCTTTAGTAATCTATAATAAAAAAAAAATTCTATATTTTGAAGAAAAAAAGAGTTTTTAGATATTTTATTAAAATTCTACAAAGCACTTGGATAAATTATAAAGTCTGTAGATTTTGTGGCGTATATTAAGACTTAAAAATCACACTAATATGAAGACGGCAAGCTTCGTCTAAAACTACAAAGTTAATTTTTCTTGTTGTTATTTTAATTTAATCAAAAAAATTCAGCCCAAACATTTTTTTGAAAAATAATATGAACACAATTTGTCTCAAAGGGATCCCATTAATAGTTTTTAAAAAGCTATTTAAATTTTTAGTTTTGTATTTTTAATTAAAAACTTTTTAAATATAAAATATGAACTATTTATTCTGAAAACAAAACTTTTTAATGCGCAATACTTTTGTAGATTTATATTATAAACGCATATTTAATAACTTTAAACTTTTGTCTTAAACAGTTATAAAAATTTGTTCAATTAAATTTGAATTGTGTAATGCAAAAGCAATTTTAAAAGCATCAAACTCATTCATTCAAATTTTAATTACAAAAGCCTTTTCTTTTAATAACTCGCTCTCTAGCTTGGAGCTATTTCAGTGCAATTTTTTAAACTTTTTAAATTAGAAAAAAAAATTTCACAAAGAAGAGTAATTGTACTTTTATAAATAAAAAATAAGAAACGCAAAACAAAATAATCAATCGTTTTGATAGAAAAGCAAGGTAAGCATATACTAAAATAGAGTTAATAAAACTTGGTCATCGCATTTATAGTGCAACTCATTGAGTTGAGAAATCTTGTAGTATTTCATTCTATAACACCTTTTACTAAGCAAAAAACTTTTTTTTTTTTTTTAGAGTTAAATAGTTTTGCTTGTTTCTTTTATTTGAGAATTGTATCTTGTGGTAAAGTGTTCCAATAATTTGATATTCTTTTTGTGAAGAAGTTTTGTCTGATTGTTTCATTCTTTGAGCCTTTGTTCAATATTTCTATTCAAATTCTCATATTATATCTTCTTGTAGTTGTTTCTTGTAGTTGTAGTTGTTCAATATGATTGATAGGGTTGTGAAAATTTCTTTTATCAAATCCTTTTTCAAATAAATACATCAGCACTTTTGCTTTTGCGATAGATACATCCAATTAGCATTTTCTCAGTCCCAATTTCAACCATACACCATATGTCTCCAGACAATGGTTCATTTGGACATTTTTTATTTTAGAAGATTTTATTTTTTCATCGACATAAATACATACATCTCTTTTATTACAGTTCAAATTAAACCTGGTAATATAACAGCTGATTTATCTGACCACCATGTTTCACTAATTAAAACTATACTTGCTTTGAAATTGATAAATTCTATCAATAACTTGCCAATTTTGTTGCTTAAAGCAGTTGCATTTGTGTTATTATTTGTATTATTAGACATGATAATTGATTATCTGAATTATTCTGTTTTAACTATGATTTATCTAAGTTTTTTTTGGCTTGATTCACTCAAGTTTGTTGTTTCTAATATATATCAAAAGGGCGAATTTTTATCTCTTCAGTTTTGTTAAACTTTTTTTTCATCTTACAATAATTTTAAACTCTTTCTGCATTTGTAAGATTCCGGTTTTTGTATTCTTTGCTTTTATATTTTTCGAACTTGTTTAAATATTTACTTTTTTGTATTAAGTTGTTAATCTAATTTTGACGTAAGAGTTACTGTTACATGTTACCAGGCGAACTACTTTTACTTTTAAGTCTAATGCATCTTTTTCTCATTTTGACTTTTTAATGGTTTATTTAAACCAAAAAATGCAATATTATTTTCTTTACTGAATTTTTCTTTTCTTTCCGCTGAGATGGCGTTTAGAATTTTTGTGCCAACCTCTGCAGGCTTTGTTTTACATAATAGGCTACTAGAGAGTGGTGGGTTATTTACTTTGTTCTTTTCAGAAAATTCTTGTTTTTTAATTTACTATTTTCTGTTTCCTGATCGGAAATTTTTGCTTCTAAATCGCTTTTTATCTTTTCTATTTTCTTATCTTTTTCTTCCAATTTTAGATTAAAATCTTTTTGGAGTTTTTCACAAAGTAAATTTAATGCTTCATCTAGCATTTTGTTATATTATTTTATTATATTATATTAGTCATTTGTTATCTTTTATTGACTTTTTTTTTTTTTTTTTTTGATTTGTATTTTTTTTTTATTTGAAAAAGTTTTTTGTTTTAGTATTGTTTTTGTAATTTTTATTCAACTAAACGCTTTCTTCCTGTTGTCTGTTTATTATAATTTGTTCCTTAGAAATGACAACGGATATGATATGGTTGCCTACAGTTTCTAGTTTATGAAAAAAATGTCAAATAATACTTTCTGCAAACTTTTTTGTTTTATACAGAAAACTCCTACAGATATCTCTACTTTAATTATAAACAAAAATCACTATATTACCAAGCTAATTTTCTTTATGTTGTCGATACAAAAATTTTTCCAAACAACAATAAATTTCCAACTATTTTCAAATAAATGAGTTTCAATGTGAAAAACATGATCAGTCATATAGCAATACGGGTAATTTTAAACAATTTTTCTGGAAAATATTACAATGCTTGAATAAATCAATATCATTTAAAAAAATGCTGCTGGCGATTGTTTCTCTGATTGATTTATGATACAAAACATTACAGTGTAAATAACAAAACATTACAGTAGTAATTTACTTAAATTAAACAAAATTAAATTTTAAATCATTTTATTTTCAAATTTTTTTTATCTAAATATCAAAAAACCTGTCAATATGCTGGTTTTCCAAGCAAACACTATCAGCGCATACTGCCTGCCAAGTCCATTTTAGACAGGCGATTCACTGCTTGTGCGATCATTTACTCTATCTACTATAGCGAGGCCTGTAAATATATATATCTACTATAGCGTATATAGATCAGCAAATGCTTACTAGTTTTACTTATCTTTGTAGCATAGAGCTTTTTCAAAAAAAAGAAGAAAAAAACTAAGAATAATGAAAGAAAAGGTTGCTGTCCCATACCAAATCCTCAGTTGATATAGCGGCACTCCTTTGTGACACCAGGCCATAAGATAGTCAATGTATGTACTGAAGCCCGTGGCAGCAGGCTATTTTAGTGTTAATCACAGTTCTCATCTAATCACATATTTATAGTTGTATTTTTAGTGCTCAATGTTTTTAAATAACAGAACAGTTATAAATTAGAAAAAAAACACTTATCTAACTTATTTAACTAGATTGATATTATCAGATTCAGGTAAAAAAGAAAATTTTTTTTTTTTCTGATTCAAAGTTTCAATTACTTTATTCATATTTAGTGTTATTATTTTAATCAATAATAATAACTCAGATTTTTCACTTGTTTTAACTTCAAATGCATTTTATGATCCAAGCACTTCAAATACATATTTTGATCTCTTTCTTACAAAGTCAACTAAGTTTGTGTTTACAGTTTTATTCATTAATCCTTTGCCTTCAAGTCTTTTTTTACCTGGGTTTTTTTTACTGGCTTTTCTAGTGCTTTTGTTTTTTTTACTGACTTTTTAACATTTTTTCTTTAACTTGGTTATCAACATCATTGTCAATATGCTAAAAAAAGAGAGACTCGCAAGGTCTTCAATTAAATACCATAAATGTCCCACAGTTGTCCAAAAAGGGGTCCTAGCTTCGGAAATGACCCAAAAAATCTCACATCCACAGGAGAAAATTGCATTTAAAGTTTTTGCCTATTTACACTAAGAAACTTAATTTTCAAAATGCGTTTTATGCGCATTAAAATTGAAATATGCTGGCGCCAAATTTTCGCCGCTGAAATAATGTAAACAAATAAATTGACATTTCTGTTAAAAATTAATTTGTCTTTGTCAAAAAATGCCTAATTCAGCAAAAACTCACGGGGATTGCATAAAATCTGTTTGAAAAAAAGTGATCACATATTAACTGATTTTTTGATTGATAGAATTGAGTATTTTTAAGTGTTATATTAATTTCAATAATGAGAAAATTCCAACTGACATTTGCAATTCATGTAGAAGCAAACTACAATAACTTAATACTGTTGTATTATTGGACAGATACCAGACTTGCACAATTTCAATTTGATTGTCATTAAGCCATCTACAAGATATTCTGGTGCTTGGCAGTGTATAATTTGTTGGGTGACCAAATCAAAGCTCAAAAAATATCTGCCACAGGTTGAGTTTGATATATTGAATCTAAAAACAAAAGTCTATCCTGAAACTGACCGTATCAAAACTTTCAGTCCCAAACCTTCATTATCACAGCCAGCTGAAAAAAGATGCAGTATTTGTTTGTCAGTACTTGCGAAACAACATCCTCACTTTTGTACTTTAGGTACAAGGTGGAAAAATGTATAGAAACTTGCCGTAAAGGACTGTAAGTGTGCTGAACAAATAGCAGCTTATTTAATCTCTAAAAAAGATGCCTATCCAGGTGGTACTGTCAAACTTAGTCAAGCAAGTGGAGGTAAATCTTTAAAATTTCTGTACAAGCAGCAGTTATTTACTCAGGGATTATCTTTTTCCGGATATTTCGGGAATTCCGGATATTTTTCTTAACTTTTAGTTTTTCTGAAATTCAAAACGTTTTCCATACATGCAAGTTTAGGTATATATTTTTGTGATATATTTGTTTTTTAAGCTTTTTCACTCATCTCTCATACAAAAATTATAAAATGTTTGAAAAAAAAATTGAAACAACTCAGCTATAATCAAATTTAAGAGGAAAATATATTCCGGATTTTTTCCAGATGTTTTACCCAAACAGTTTTCTGGATTTTTAAAATATGACGTGGATGATATATGATTTACTGCTGAAACATTGGTCCAAGTTTAAAACTTACAAATCTTGCCAATGTTGGTGTGAAAAAGCTTGAATCAGCTCTAAACAACTCAATGGAAAAAGAGCTATTGAGGCAAACATGAAGCAAAAACTTGACAAACTCTGGAAAAAATTAGCAGATTTTTTCATTATGTCGTTCTGGACAAAGAAATGAAAAACCAAGTTCGAAAAGTTGTTCACTGCAAGAACTTGAATGCCTTTATCAAACATATTCTCTCAGTAAGAAGGCTTACATCACATCATTTAGTTAAACTTGGAATTGATGGAGGTGGTTCATTCTTGATAATTACCCACAGCGTAATTGACACATATTCCAAGCAAAGTTATACTCAAAAATCATCATGTCATGGAGGACAGTACAATGGAAATGAATGCAACAAATTGTTAAAGAATGTTGACATTCTTCAGAGTCTTGCCCAAAAGCATTGTGGATTGCAAGCAATGTCTTTTGTTGATTGCTTCAGAAAGCTTCAATCTGTTATAAAAGCTTGTTTTGGAAAAGATCTTGGAGGCAGGATTCTATAAAAGTATTTCAGAGTTCAACCATTCTTACTTAGCTCTTGGAATTTCAGTTACTCCCAAAGCGCATGCAATTTTTCATCATATTAAGGAATTCGCTGAAAAAAATGAAACTGGTCTAGGAGTTTTCAGTGAGCAAACCACTGAATCAATGCATACCAAATTCAAGATCTACTCGCAAAGAATTAAAAGGCAACCTTCTCATCCTGAATATGGGGATAAACTTCTGAGTTGGTATTAATCGTAACAGCAAACACATTTGAAATTAAATTTTTGTGGAATAAAATCTCTCAGGAGAAAAATCTCAGTCAGTGTATATTTTTGTGGGTGTAGTAACTTATTTTTGTCAGAAGATCTACAGTCTCGATATCTAAAGAATATCTAAGGTTTCAAATTTGTATTTGTTACATAATGTTTGTAACATTACAAACTTTGTAATTTAGTGTATATATATTTAGAAATATATGCACATCTTTTTGTAAAAAGTTGTTTTTTAAATAGTTCCATCATCATTCGACATCATGACGAATAATCAAAACAGTTCCTAACAATGCAGAGAAGATGTCACTGGTTCAAGCATGGCTGGAGTGGATTGCAATCTTGCAGAGAAAGAAAAAAAGAAGAGAGCTTGTATAGAAGCTAATGAAAATCAAAGACTGAAAGAGACAAAAATGTTGCAGCAAATAAAAACATCTGGTCCTGCTTTGGATATCAATTCTTATTCTAAATCTGAAGACGAGAACGACGTCGATGATGAAGACTTTAGAGTTCCATCATCATCATCTGCTCAAACTCCTTCCTCAAAGCCTAAACGACTGATAAGTGTGATAGCAACTCCAAAAGTCACAGGGGCTTTAGATAGAGTAAATCTTCCTGATCATGGAGCTATGTATGTTGTTGCATCAGTAGCAAAAGCTTTAGGCCATCCTCTTGACAAAAGCTTTAGGCTATCCTGACACTGTCTAGGAGCACCATCAGAAGGTCAGGGATGGCTACCCGAAAAAAAGTAGCTGAAGCAGAAAAGAGTTCTTTTTCAACTGAATTTCCTCTTCTTCTCCATTGGGATGGGAGACTGCTTCCGGATATAGCTGGTGCGAAAGAAACCGTCAATCGAATTGCTGTGATTGTCACTGGGAATGGTATCAAGAAGTTGTTGGCAATCCCAAAAATTATAGGAGGAACTGGGGAAGAACAGGCTGCTGCATGCTTAAAAGTATTAGATGACTGGAATCCACGAGAAAAGGTTTAAGGTCTTGCATTTGATACAACTCCCTCAAACACAGGCATCCATCGAGGGGCATGTGTTCTTATTGAGGAAGCCATTGGCCAAGAACTTGTAAAAATTGGATGCCGTCATCATGTCCCGGAAGTTATTCTGAACAGTGTCTTCACAGCTGTTTTTGGTGTGACAGGTGGACCAGAAGTTGGTCTTTTTAGGAGGTTTCAGAAGAAATGGTCATACATCAGGCAAATAGAGTATTCGCCAGCTAGAGATAAAATCTTCAATGAGCATACTGAAACTCTTCGGATGAAGATGGTTGTCTACTACACCAAAGCCATAGGACATCAGCAGCCTTGAGAGGATTACCTCGAGCTCCTTCGGCTATGTCTTGTCTTCCTTGGTGGAAGCAGTTTTAGGATGGAGTTTCAGGATGGAGCTTCAGAAGCAATGCATCATGCTCGATGGATGTCGAAGACCATCTATTCTCTAAAAATGGTGCTATTTGAAGGCCAGTTGGAATTGACTGCTAAAGAAAAGCGAGGTCTGAAGGAGCTGGCACTCTTCGTTTCTCTTATTTATGGACGTTTCTGGCACAAGGCTCCACTGGCTTCATACACTCCCCTGAATGATGCAATGATGATCGGGCTTCTCAAGAAATATCCAAACCGTATCATTTTATCATGCTGATGCAACTTACACTGCATTTACTGGACATCTGTGGTTCTTCTCAGAACACCTTGTCGGCTTAGCTTTTTTTGACAACCAAGTCCCTCTAGATGTTAAAAGAGCCATGATAGCCAACCTCTAGCTTGCAAAGACTCAGTCAGCTCTGAAGAGAATAAGCATGTGTGGCGCAGACTTCAATCATCTTGAAAAGTTTGTGACCCAAAGAACATTTTGTCTCATCAAAGTACTTAGTTTCACTGGAAAGGAGGAGGCCAAGAGTTTCCTGTTGAAAGATCCAGAAGCATGGGAATCGGATGCTTGCTACCAAAATTTGAAGGATAGAGTCAACAAGATGAAGGTTGTCAATGATAGCGCAGAACGTGACATTGCTCTTATCCAGAAATATAATGAAACCCTCACCAAAGACAAGGACCAAAAACAGTTTCTGCTTCGTTTTGTCCAGCGATTTATCCATTCTCCTCTAAAGCAGCCATGATCGGGGTAAATGACATTTGATGGGGCATTACTTATATCTCATACTTTTGAAATCAGTATTATAACAATCTTTCATTAAAAATTTTAAATATGAAAATATGAAAATATCAAATGAGATTTTTATTCTTTTGACCGTATAGACCGTATACATGAAAAGTCAAAATTTTTATTGACTCTTAAATATTGTTCAAAAGCAAGATAAGCCTTGTGGAGAATATATATATATATATATATATATATATATATATATATATATATATATATATATATATATATATATATATATATATATATAATATATATATATGCATATTCGAACACACACATGCACATACATAAGTAAGTATATACACATACATATACTTTTGCACATTTAGGTTGGTATTAATGCTGACAGTTTTTCTATTAACTTAAACAAAAATGGAATAACAACAAAATTGCAAATTTTTTTCGTTGCTAAAGATGTCCTTTTACCAATTGTACCTGCCTAAACCCAAACCTATCCAGTTACATCTGTTTGTTAATGATGATTGATAATAATTTGTAATTTTACTGGATTTATAATATTTGTTTTTGTTTTATATTTTTCTAAAGCATATTATACTTTTTCTAAAGTGAGTGATGAAGCTGGTTTTGATGAAGAAAATCTAGATGATGGCTATTGCATAACTTGCAGTCAAGATACTGATTGTTGTAGATGCAAACATATTTTAACATTATATTCATCAATAACAAAAGTTTTGTACAAGTTAAGATTATATGAACACATACTTTTTCCAGCTATCATAAATGTTGCACATAATCAGGTTGTTATTTTTTGTTTTAAAATCTTTTTAAATATTTTTATTGGTTTAGCTTTAAATATTTTTTACTAAAATACATTTAACATGAATAAGATCTCTCAACAAAAATGATTAACTGTTTGCTCTATAAAGTTTTGAAGGGTTTTAAAAGTTGAAACTTGGTTTACCAAGATTATCTTGGAATTAGAACCCATGGCTTTTTAAATTTGACCTGACAATGATTCATCACAGTTATTTTTTTCATGTTAATTTTTGGATTCTTGTTGGGAAAGAACATTTTTGACAACTTATTGCTATTATTTTTTTCGTAAGAAGGGGGAGCAAACTATAAGGCAAATTAAAGTTTCTGCATTGTAAGTTTTGTATATTTCAAAAAATAGACATATATATATACATATGAAGAGTGTATTTTCAAAATGTGGTACAGTCGTCCCCCGGTTAACGAACTTAATTCGGAGTACGAACTAGTTAACCGAAACGCGTTTTCCCATAGGCCGCCATAAAAAAATTTTTAATTGGTGGATTTTGCCGAAATAATGGGGGAAAAAATTCAAAAAATTGTCCAACTTGATAAATAAAATAGGCAAAGGTGAAATGATTGAAACCTGAGATTTATGCACTTTTAAAAATTGAAACAAATTGAAATTGTGCATGAAAATTGCTTGTCAAAGTTTTAGAAAAAACTAAAAATTGAACATGAACATTGCTTATCAAAAAATGGTTGATTTATTCACACCAAACTCCTTAGCCAGGTCACTTTGCTTTTCACCTTTTTGCACTCTTTGAATGATTGTCTTTTTCTCTTCAAGAGTGAAAACTTTTCTGCTTTTTTTCGCAGGGTTCGACATTTTGAAAAATCGCAAAATCGAAAAAATCGCAAGTGGGAAAAAAACCTAGAAAAAAGCACAAAAATGCATGAAAAATATTAGTGAAACAAGAAAAGAAAAAAATGAAACAACAAAAGCACACCCAGCACAACCATTCACCTCCCAGGCTTCCATGACACTCACAAAACTGAGGGGGAAATGCTGGACGGCGCGCCCGACCTTCACGCGCGTGTGCACGCCATTTGGCGGTCCCGGTTCGTTAACCGAGTTCCGGTTCGTTAACCGGGGGAGGATTTTGGGCAAACTTTCGGTTTGTTAACCGAAAGTTCGCTAACAGGGGGGTTCGTTAACCGGGGGACGACTGTATATTCATTTTTGTGGTATTGAGATAATTGAAGTTTTTTGCCGCACAATGGTGTCTCTTATATTTCAAAAACCATTTGTTGCCTAATTTATATGCACATAATGTATATAAGGATATGTTAATAATAAAAATCTAGGTAAATAAAAAAATACCTATTTTTTTATTTAAAAATTGTATTTGCGTTCAAAGTGCTATTACTGCTTATCAGCAAAATGCTGTATATCCATTTTATAAATATGAATATCCACCTAACAGATATTATGGAAAGGTAAATAACTTTAAAATACCTAATTATTTTTGTAAATTAAATATAATGTGAAATATTATTTTCTAGTTTAAAAATTTAACTTTTAATTTTAGCTTTATCAACTATTATCTCTTAAATATTAAAATAACAGGTATTGTCTTTTACATTAAAAATTAAAAAAAATAGTTAGATATCCCATCACTAGAGTGTTCAGTATCTTCTCTGAAATCTTTCAGTAATGTCTCATACAGTGTGTGTACCATCTGCACCCACAGCATTTAGGAGAAGAAAAACATCTTTTTTTTAGCATTTTTTACACAGTTTTTTGTTGTTAGGATGTTTGGTTTAAAAGTGTCCCATTTCTTACCTTTCTTAAGTAGGCTATGTGAGGTTGGCTCAGAATGATAGCTGCTCTGTGCTATTTCCAGATGATCGGAATTGATAATCAATTTTTTTCCCTCGCTTATTTTAAATGTTTTTATTGTTTTCACAAATTTTTTTACTTCTGCTTTAAAGTCTAAAGCTGACCAATCCTGACCAAAAACAAACACTTTTCCATGTCGGCTGAGAATATCTCTATAGATATCAGGTTCTAGAATCTGCTCATGTTTTTTGATATCCTGCTGAACACGACCAAACTCTTTATCTGCTGGAAGGTAGGAGTGCCCTCGTTCCAGGAATGTAGGAGTGATAAGAAGATTTCTAAAATGTTGCTTTCTCAAAGAAAGAAGCATTGACACCATGTTTATGTTTTTGTTTTGTCCATAGCAGGAATCAGAAAATAAACGAAGAGCCAATGCATTTTAACATGAATCAAAAAGATATGCAATCAAAAAATGCTGTAACGCTGAACAAATCATATTGGAATCTTTACAATTTTCACATTCCAACCAGATGAAAAAGTTAACATCATTTAAATGTTGAGTCTGGTTGCCTCTGTGTACAACAACGCCTAGTACATAAAGATAGAGTTGCCGAGAATAGTAGACTTCTTCTATAGGCAGCTTTGGCAAAACCAGACTCTCCATCATATCAAAGCAAATGGTTTTCTCATTTGGTCGTATATCATTGAGAAGGCTGTAAAACTTTTGTGCTTTTCTTCGATGGAGAATGTACAAAGCTGTTTTGGTCTGTTTTGAGGCGTCGCTGATATTTACGTCTTTCATTGCCAGTTTAAAGGCATGGCAAGTAGAGCATGTGTCTGTAGCATGATGACCAATGCCAAGAATAAAATTATACATAAAAATTGCATAGTGAAAATGATATCCCACAATCAACTGATTTCGATCTTTATTTAGTTCTTGGTAAAGTTTATGCATTAGTTTATTATTTAAGTCAAAAGGGAGATATTTTTGATGTGGAGAACCCTTTCGTCCATAGTGACTAGCTCTACAAGTAAATCTCTGAATATGTTTTTTTACAGCATCTCTCTTATTTGCATAGGCCATTAACTTTCTGTTTCCTCCTCGTTTTTCAAGTCTGGTTGTCCCATGCTGGAACCAGTGATTGGCAATCCTTAACACTCTATCCGACTTTATTGGTAAAAAAGAAAAATAAGATTTATATTTTTTAAATAAATGAAACCAATAATATTCTTTAAATCAGAAATATACTATTACAATAAGAAACAAATCTGAAAAGTAGTAATGGTTGTTCATGAACTTGTATAAATATTTCTTATTTGGAGTCTGAAGCTTATTCTTATTTTTATATAAGAGAACTCTATCTTATAATGAAGCAGAAATAAGGTTATTGTTGAATTTGATATTAATACTAATTTTACAAAATTTACTCCATGAATACAAATTATTTGGTTTTATTTTATTAATAATGTTATAGACAAATTCAAATAATTATACTTTTTACAATCTGGCTATAAAACTGCCTGTAATTAAATGGTGGTTAGACTTTTTGATGACATTATATTCTAAGCTGGTTAAATATCTATCATACAAAAGCAGTATAATTAATGGTGCACTTACATAACGCGGAACAAAATGAGGCCTGACAAACTTGTAACTTAATTCCAAAACTTAAGAAGTACTTGATGGTGATACGTCTTTTTCCTGACATCATCTTTTACTCTGGCTCTTTTAACTTCAAGCATAGCCAAAATAGCTGAATCTTGTGATACTTGTCTGAGTGCTGGTAAAAGTTAGAATGACTCGTCAACAGGTTCTCTGGTGTTATTTCTCATGCCAAAAAATCCAAATGTGTTTAAAACTTACTTATTTATCTTCTTTTTATAGCATTCAATAACAGTATTATTTTTATTTTTTCAAATTTCAAAAACTAATACAAAATTTGATAATCAAATTTGCTAGAAAATTTAAACGTCAAAATCGTTTAATTTTAAATGAAACAATTTTTTCTTTTTATAGAAGAGCATTCCTAACCTAAACTTATGTTTTGTACTACAAAAAAAAATGCATAATTAGTTTCCAAAGATAAACCAAATAAAAATAAGTACCGTTATGAAATAAATCCATAAAAAGAACATAAAATACAAAAATACTTTTTAACTTATTCATATAATATGTCTTTTTAATTGGTTATTTCCTTATCATTAAATGTTATTCGATCTCACTTTGCAAAAGCCCATTTTATGATTACACAATAAAGTAGGAATCTTTCCTCCACTAGAATGAAGAAATTGTTTTTTTTTTTCTTGCTTCGAGCAATGTATCTTTCTTTTACCCGGATTAGGAGACAGGAGAACACTTTCATCTAAACCATCGTAGTCCGCCATTTTACACGAGTTTATAACAACATAAGTTGATAAAATTAGCTGCGCTTGCGCAAAAGTAACTTATACTTGCCGTGGATTGGTCAAAACAAATACAGAATTTTGATAATAAATAAAAAACTCCAAACCGTGTTTTGAAATTAAAACCATTTTTAAACAATGAAAAATATAGGGTTATACCTCATTGAAAAAATACTCAGATATAAAAAGTGTTAGGTTCTTGTATACTAAAAAGTAACCATAAGTTTTCCCTTTTTTTTTTTAAAATGGCGCTTACGGCATTTTGAAAATAAACTCTTCATATATACATACATATATACATACATATATCTTCATATATACATATATATATATATATATATATATATATATATATATATATATATATATATATATATATATATACATTCATATATACATACATATATACATATATATATATACATATATACATATATATATATATATTTTAAACATCTTCGCTTCCAACAAGGCTGCAAGCAACCACTATTAGAGCTGGAAGTTACGAGAAGAGAAAAGATGAAGATTGTAGAGCGTAAGATTGTAGATAACCATTGACAGGCTACTTAAAGGATCGAAAATTATATGAATCAGGAAAGCAAGAGGAAGGAAGCAAATTCCGAAGAACTGTTGTTCGAGGAAAAAAAACTAGACAAATAAGAGTTTTTGAAGCACTTAAGAATAGTCACAGAAAAAGGATGAGACTTAGTTGAATGACAACTAGCATGAGAATAAATTTTAGTCGATAACACAAGAGACACTAGCTCTTTAGAGTAGTGCCCATTATAGCATTTGTAGAAAAGAGAAAGAGAAGCAACATTATGCAATGTGATAGTGGTTAGAGGCTGGCTGCAAGAACAGGTTCATCTATCATTAGAAGATCCGCCCCAGATATGACAACAGTATTCCATACAAGGCCAGATTTGAGATTTATAGAGATAGAGAATAGAATCAGGAGTAAAAAAGTGTTGAGCTTGATAAAGAGATGCAACCTTAGCAGATGCTAATTTTGCAACGGATTTGATATATGGTTTCCAAGAAAGATCAAAAGTAAAAGTTATTCCAAGAAGATGAAGGATAGATGATTCATCAATTACATTACCCTTCATAAATATAGGAAGATTTAAATTATTGCGATAATGATTGGCTGAAAAAATTGAGTTTTATCTGAATTAAAGTTCACCAGCCACTGTAAGCACCATGCTGTAGCAGAAGTGAGATCATTTTCAAACTAAAATGCCCTCTCTAAGCAATCAGAGAGTGTTGGCTTCATATCGTGACAAGAATAAATGGTAGTATCATCAGCGAACAATGCCACCTTAGATGTAAGAATGCCTGGAAGATTGTTAATGTAAATTAAAAAGAGTATAGGGCCAAGGATTGAACTTTGAGGAACCCCTGAAGTTACAGAATAAGAAGAAGAGTGCTGTCCATCGAGGACAACTTTTATACTACAATTGAAATGGAAGGATTCAATAATCTTAAAGTTGTTACAGATATACCATAAGAAGAAAGCTTATGGAGAAGACCAGCATGCCAAACTTTATCAAAAGCTTTAGAAATGTCAAGAGTGATGGCCTTAACCACTCCACCTTTATCTAATACATGATAAAACCTATCGGTTATTACTGTTAGCTAATCAGCTGTAGAATGAGAAGATCGAAATCCATATTGATGATTAGAAAGTAAGTTATTAGATTCAAGATAAGAGATTAAGGTGTTTTTTAACTAAAGACTCAAAAACCTTGCTTATGATAGGAAGAAGACTAATGGAACAGTAGTTGGATGAATCAGATCGGTCTCCAGAGTTTTTGAAAATAGGGATTACAGATGCCGCTTTCCAGCAGGCTGGAAAATAAGATTCTGATAAACACTTGTTGAATAGTTTTGAGAGTATAGACGACAGCTCCGGAGAACACTTCTGCAAAACTATAACAAGTATGTTGTCCAGGCCACAAGTTGTAGATGAGTATAAGCAGGAAATCACTTTAGATACAGAAGCTGGAGTGATACGAATGTCAAGCAATGGATCAACCTGTTTGATGGTTATATCAGGTAGAACGCAACTAGTGGAATCGAGAGATGATATTGATGAAAAGTTCTTAGCAAACAATTCAGCTTTGTCTTTAGGTGAGGTGACAAAGTCTGAACCATACACGAGAGGTGGAATTACAGATTTGCTCTTATTATTGATACTATTAAAGATTCTCCAGAAGTCACGAGAGCCTAATTTTTGTGATAAAGTACGAGATTTCATGACCTGAGAATAGCGAACTTTGGCGTTACACAAAACCTTTTTACAATGGTTTCTAGCAGTAATAAAGAAACGTCTGTTTTCTGGAGAATTGTTTTGCTGATAGATATGGAAGTAATGGTTTCGATTGGCAATTGCAGCAGCACAGTGTGAGGAAAACCATGGAGGAGAGTGAGACTTGACCTGGAATCGTGGAGAGGGAATAAAAGATTCCATGCCAGCCTGAATCCATGAAGTTATATAAGAAGCACATTTGTCAACAGGAAGACAAAAGATTTCTACCCAACGGTCATCATGAAGAAAATCACAGAAAGAGTCCCAGTCAGCTTTAAGGTAGTTGTAAGAGGTATGATAATAGGGAGATTTAGTTGATAAAAAAGAATGAGATAATCGTTTCAGTTGTATATATATATATATATATATATATATATATATATATATATATATATATATATATATATATATATATATATATATATATATATATATATATATATATAGTATATATATATATATATATATATATATATATATATATATATATATATATATATATATATATATAGAGTATTCTACCCAACGGTCATCATGAAGAAAATCACAGAAAGAGTCCCAGTCAGCTTTAAGGTAGTTGTAAGAGGTATGATAATAGGGAGATTTAGATGATAAAAAAGAATGAGATAATCGTTTCAGTTGTATATATATATATATATATATATATATATATATATATATATATATATATATATATATATATATATATATACATATAGAGGTTACCATAAAACATAGAAATGATGTCGGCCATTTTTTGCCGACATTAAACACTTTTAAGTCTGCATTGCCGAATGCAGACCCTAACTTTGAGGGTTGTATATATATATATATATATATATATATATATATATATATATATATATATATATATATATATATATATATATATATATATATATATATATATGATTTAAATGTTGACATCTTGTACGAGAGTATATATACACACTAAAAAAAAAAGGTAGAAATTTCTACCTTAGGGTAGGATATGTGATATACCCTTAGTAAGGTATAATTTTTTACCTTTTAAGGTAGAAAATTATATTAAAAACAATTATTTGTCATAAAATTTTCTAACTTAAAGGTATAATTCTCAACCTTTTAAGGTAGAAAATTATACCTTACTAAGGGTATATCACATATCCTACCTTAACTAAAAATTTCTACCTTTAATTTTTAGTGTGTATAAACTAATTTAAAACATCAGATAATACAAGTTCTCTCAATACTAAATAGTTTATTTGAAATTTTTGTCGGATTATAGGCACTGGTATCATCAGCATATAATATAATATAAATACAAAATTGTGACCATTAAATAAAAAAAATTTTTTTTTAAATTTTGATATAACCTTTATAATGGCATCTTTTACTATTTTATATAAATGTAATCTTTAAAAGTCCTTTTTTTGTTATATGATAAAATGTAAAATTCAATAAATACAGCTGGATATAATCATTTTTGAAAAAAGATGTTTTTTTTGTTTTGTTTTTATTTAATATATATTGTTCAATATTATGCTGATCTATTGTGATCAGCGTCATCAGTTATAATAAATAAAAATTGTTACAAAGAAAATCGTTATAATAAAAACAAACCGTGAAAAAGATCAAATTAAAAGAGCATGAGTAATACAAAAATAGGTTTTAAATGTTGACGTCAAATGATCTAATAAAAAATAGCATAAAGTTTTTGTTGTCATGTTATCACCATCATTCCTATTAACCCCTTAAGGACCGATATTTTTTCAAATAAATGCACCAAAAAAATCAATTTTTTTATCATGCTTAGAACTTAGATATTGACATATTAAGAATAAAAAAAAGTCTGTTATAAGTCCAAATATTATTAATTTAATTGATTCTTAGTTGATTTAATATAATAATATTGTTATAAGATTATTTTCACAAATTATTTCGGGCAAATTTATATAATAAAACATAAAATATGTTCGGGATGTAATAAGTCAAATATACCTTGGCATGGTTTGGAATGTTCAGTAGCACCTGAACTGGCCCATTTTCCTTTTTTATACTATTTTTCTGGTGCTCAATACATCTTAATATAATTTTCTTTTTGGTTTCACCAATGTATGTAGAATTGCATGAACATTTTAGTTGGTAGACGCCTGGGTTTGTATTTGGATGAAGTTTTATCTTATTGTTGCAAAATAATATATTATTAATTATGGTTTAAATTTGGAGCTGATGTAAATATAACTTTTATGTTTTGTTTTCTGAATTCTTTTCTAAGTTTAAGACCAACAATTAGTATCCATGCTAAATCTTTTTTTATATCGTGTCTGTTAATATTAGTTGGATTGTTCTTGTCGTGCCTGCTTTCAACAAATATTTTTATTAGAAAATCATATTAGGATTGATGTTTGAGTTTGAGGATAATGTTGAATATTAGTTGTTGCTTCTTTTCGATGTATTTGAAGCTCATAAGATCTATGCTTTTTAATATAAGATTGTGTTTGTAATATTAATATCTAGAAAGTTAAGTTGTTTTTAGTAGTTTTTGAGTTCAACAGTGTTTTATTGAGTTAAAGCAAGGGTGACAATCATCTACATATCTCATGAAAGTTTTTGGTTCACATGTATGAAATGTTTCCGCAATAACAATCATTACAGACAAACCTGTAGGACCTGAAATAGGTATTATATTAATTTTATTTTCATATAAAAAATAGCAAATACTTAATGAAAGTTCTTTTAATTGGTGTAGGTCTACAAGAGAAAGTTTTGTTTGAGTCTTTAAGTTGTCAATGTTCTTTAATATATCAATAATAGCTCGAATAGCTTCGTTAATGGGTATGGACGGATATAATTTTCCATTGCCTGGCTTCCTTAACAAAACTATTTGAATTGAAGTCTATTTTTTTTTTGTATAGTGTTGGTTAAATGATATTATCGAGGTATTTGGATGTTTTATATGGTAGTGTGTATTGTTGATACTACAAGACGGATTGGGTAATCTTTTTCATGTTTGTGCGCCTTAATCATTCCATTTATTCTAGGTGGCACACAATCTGATGGATACATTTTTAAAAATGTAGTTGTGTCTAACCCTTTTTTCTTAGTCTACACGATTGTTTTTGTAATTTATTATTGTGGATCATGATCAATAGTTCTGCTATTTTAAATTTGTTCTTCTAATTTAGAAGATGCATTCTTTTGGTATAGTAATGCAAAACCTGTGCCTTTATCAAAGAGATAAATTATAATATCTGAATTCTTCTTCAATTTTCTTATAGAAATGCGCTGTTGTTTTGTTAAATTATCTTTTAATTTTAACAAATTTGTCAAAATTTTAGAACAGTTTTGTCTTAGAGATTCGGCCTGTATTGGTTTATCCTGTTTTTCAAGTCATAAAGCGCACATTTCAATATTAGTTAGAATGTTCATATAAGGGATTTTTTTCTGTGATGGCACAAACTTTGGACCTAGATTGAGTAATTGAGATGTTGCTTTATCCAAAACAACTTTAGTTAAATTAAGTATAGCAGGTTTAACAACTTGTGTAGAAGGATCTTTTATGTATTTTTATATTTGATATAGTTTATAATTAATAGTATTTTTCTTTCATTTTTTATATTTCACCTCTTAACTTGTTTCTCCGTGCAGCAGCCTTGTTCATTGAGGTTTGTGTTTTGGAGTTATAGAGTTGAGAAAGGATTGTAACCATAAAAAGTAGCCTCCTCGATTGTCGTACCCTTCTTGACTTTGAGGAGGTGAATAATTTAAAAGAAATAAAATCGTTTTTTTTTTTTAATATAATGGTAATTTTTTGATTTGTTAGTTATGCTATTAATTAGTTTCAATTTTTATTAGATTATTTTTTTTGTGTTTTTATTTTAATATATATTGTTCGATATTTTGCTGATCTATTGTGATCAGCTTCATCAGGTATAATAAATAAAAATTGTTACAATGAAAAATGTCTTGATACTCAAATTTTCTCATTGTATACCTTGGCATGGTTTGGAATGTTCAGTAGCACCTGAACTGGCCCATTTTCCTTTTTTATACTATTTTTCTGGTGCTCAATACATCTTAATATAATTTTCTTTTTGGTTTCACCAATGTATGTAGAATTGCATGAACATTTTAGTTGGTAGACGCCTGGGTTTGTATTTGGATGAAGTTTTATCTTATTGTTGCAAAATAATATATTATTAATTATGGTTTAAATTTGGAGCTGATGTATAATATATATATATATATATATATATATATATATATATATATATATATATATATATTATATATATATATATATATATATATATATATATATATATATATATGTAAAATTTTTTATATATATATATATAAATATATAAATAATATATATATATATATATATATATATATATATATATATATATATATATATATTTATATATTTAAATATATATATATATATATGTATACATATACAACCCTTGGAATTAAGGTAATGCCGACCTTAATGCTGACCTAAAAGTATTTGATGTTGGCAAAAAATTGCCGACCTCGTTTCTATTTTTTATGGTAACCCCTTTGTGTCAAGTTTTTTTTGCCAACCTTTAACAGTTTGAGGTTGGCAATTTATTGCCGACCTCATTTTTCTTAATTCCGAGGATTGATATATATATATGTAAATAAGTAAGTTTAATTTTGCTGTGAGCATAAATTCAACAAGAGTGCTCGGTGAATGATATCAGAACTATATAATTGATATTTTGACAAGATTAAATAAAAATAGCTAAATGATTTTTTACTACTAAAAACCCATTAACAAAACCCATTAACTACCATATTGGATATCCGAATACCTCCATAATATCATTTAACCAACACTATACAAAAACAAAAATAGACTTCAATTCAAATAATTTTGTTAATGAAGCCAGGCAATGGAAAATAGATCCCAATGAAGTCCAAGTTTTATGTAGCATAGTTAACTTATATCCATCCATACCCATTAACGAAGCTATTCAAGACCTTGTTCAAAAAACAACTGTCTATTTTTGTTGCAACATTGGTACTGAAAGGTGGTACCAGATTATGTTTCACTTGTGATTTTTGAATGGGATCAGTTTTTTATTTGAATGGATTGATTAAAAATATTTTTGTAAGAAGAATTGGTTGACAATCCTAGTTTAATAGTTTGAGGAAGGCATTTTGGTATACTAGGAGGGTGGTTAGAGGCAGCATTTATATAACTGATGGAATTACCAGGCTTGCAGTATGATTGGAAAGAACTGTCATTAAGATTTAACATTAAGTCCAGATAATTAACAATTTTAAAATTACAGCTGATGGATATAAGATCATTATTTTTAAAAATTTTCACAAAATGCTTTTTAATTTTTTTCATCTGTTGGCCACTCCGGTTCTTAAACACTGCTAGACCATCATCTCTATACAATCCAAATTCATCTTTATTGTAAGATTGTGATAATTGAAACAAGATAAATATTCCAACTAACTCACAAACTTCTGCGCCATCAAAGGCTCCCATGGTGACATCAAATAAACCTCCACTTTTTTAAATCCAGGCTTCACTGTTGTTAAGCAATAATGATTTCCTGGCATGATATATTAACTTTTTTTCATCTTGTATAATTAAGTATTTTTCAGCAAAATATAAAGCATTGTTCAGTAAATTTTCATTAATTGAAGGATAAAAATCAGTTATATCGTAAATTAAGAATTTGTATAGATGTTTTTCTTTAATACTTTGAAACCAATCTATAACGTTTTGTGAGTTTAGCCATTGATTAATGCAAACTTTATTTCTAAGATCACTATTTATTTTTGATAGAATAACTTAAGAAATTCTTCCTACTTCTTTTTTTTGCAAGGTTTAATAGGCAAACTGTAGGGTTGTTTAAAAAATTGAAAAAAATGTTGCAACAAAAATAGGCAGTTGTTTTTCGAACATGGTAGACCTGCACTTTCAGGTTGGTCACAAACTTCATGAGATAATTAATCGAAATACCATTAAAATAAGCTACTTATGTATGCCAAACATCAAGTCCATCATTAATTCACACAATCACAGGATATTATTTAGCCAAAGTAAAGATGAGGGAAAATCATGCAACTGTGCCAACAAATCCATCTGTCCCATGAACAATCAGTGCTTGTCGAAGAACACCGTTTATCAAGCCACCATGTCAACAAATAAACCTGACTATAAAGAAAAAGTATATTTTGGCTTCTGTGAAACTCCATTTAAATTTTGGTATGCTAATCATCTAAAATCTTTTAACATTAATAAATATAAAATGATACCAAGTTGTATAAAGAAATTTGGGACATAAAAGACAAAATGTTTACACCCTTAATTAAGTGGAAAATTGAAAAACGTTGCAATCCTTATAACACTTCATCAAAAATTTGCAATCTTTGCTTTTACAAAAAATTCCTTATTTTAACATATAAAGGTGATAACTTGTTAAATAAACGAAATGAGTTGATTTCAAAATGCAGACACAAGACACAAGGCTTTTTTTTGTTTTTGAATTTGTATTCAATGGGTGATGATTGCCGTATAGGCATGAAACTTAAAGTAGCATAGAAAAAGTATTCTTTTCTTCGTTAATATATATGTGTGTGTGTATATATATATATATATATATATATATATAGTATATATGTTACTGTTACCCGCAGTTTATATATATATATATATATATATATATATATATATATATATATATATGTATATATATATATATATATATATATATATATATATATATATATATATAGTATATATGTTACTGTTACCCGCAGTTTATATATATATATATATATATATATATATATATATATATATATATATATATATATATATATATATATATATATAGTATATATGTTACTGTTACCCGCAGTTTATATTTATATATATATATATATATATATATATATATATATATATATATATATATATATATATATATATATATATATATATATATATATATATATATATATATATGTATATATATATGTATATATATATATATATATATATATATATATATATATATATATATATATATATATATATATATATATATAGTATATATGTTACTGTTACCCGCAGTACCAGGAATAAGCTAAATGCTAATGTTTATAATTTAATTTAATATTGCAACTCTGAGTTTCATGTGTTACCATAATCATCAGGCAAGTGGTAAAAGTTTAATTTTGCTATGATTTGTTTAGTGGACGTTGCGGTTTATATTTGTATTTTGGATTGTTACGGGACGGAAATTGATTAGTAGTTAGGTTGATAATATTATTAATTTGTTTTTAGTTGGCTAATAGTTGTGAAATAGTTATATGTTTAATGTTGTTTAAAATACTTTTTATGTGATAGTGTGTATTATTTGTATATTAAAAAATAAGAATTAAAATTGATATAAAAATATATATAATATTATGAAATATATTACAAAAGCTGTTTATGTGAGTAATTTATTAGTTAGTCTAGAGATATATGGAGTAGATTAATGTAGTTATTTTTAGTTGTTAGTCAGGTTTGTAGCAAGCTTTGTAATTTATTAATAAAAATTTATTTTCGTTGCGGCACTTTGATATAATTTCGGTTCTTTTATTTAACAGTTCTTCAGGTTTTGGATATGATATAATAGTAAATTTCTCATACAGACATAGTGGGCATCTTTTGGAAATATTTGAGTAGGGGGATACAGACTTGAGACATGTTAGCATAGAGGTTTCATTAAAATTATTTTTTAAATCCCATATATCCATTTTAAATCCCATATATATATCCATTTTAAATCCCATATAGATATATATACAGTATTGGACAAAACATTTGCAACCAACATCGAACAATGCTAAAAAGTGTTCCTAATTTTACATGTCTTAAAAACGAAACGAACTATACTACCACAGCAAACAGTTCAGGAGTCTGGAGTCATAGCATGCCTTCACATAAGCAATCACCTGACAGGTGAAAGCACACAGGCAGAATTTCGTTGACAAGTGCCATTTTGAAGCGGACAAAACAAGTGCTTTTGTCCGCTGCAAAATGGCACTTGCGCAGACTTAAGAAAATGAAACAAACTTTTTTGGTTTGTTTCATTTTCTTAAGTCTGGTCCGTGTCAACGTCATGGAAGTTTTTTAATAATTAAATAATTATATATTATAATATATATTATAATTATAATTATATAAATAAATATATATTATAAAATAATTAAATAAATAAAGGAAGTATCCAGAAGTTTCCAGAAGTTTTCAGAAGCATGCAGAAGCTTCCAGAAGTTTTCAGAAGAAGTATATGGAAGCATCCAGAAATATCCAGAAACATTCAGAAGCATCCAGACACATCCAGAAGCTTCCAGAAGCATCAAAAAGAAGCATCTAGAATTTTCCAGAACAGGTTCACACAGGTTCATTTTACTATATAAGAGACATGTAAATCGACATGTAATTCAGTCAGTATATGGAAGTCAATCAGTCAGTATTATCAAGGCAGTTTATCGAAGTGAGTTTTATCAAAGTGTTTTATCGAAGAACATCAATACAAGAAGTGAAATACAACAAGTGTTTCATTACATCAATACAGTCCACATCCAACCAAGACGTTGTATTCCACAGAGCATTATTGTATCATCACAAGGTAAATGTAACATGGTAAGCCTTGAGAAGCGTGATTATTTATTATTATTATTTTTATGACTTCAAGTGCAAAAATGGCTCCCGACAGTCTTGGATTGGAACTAAGAAAGAAAATTGTTGGCGATTACGTAAGTGGAATGTCACAAAAAAGTATTTGTGATAAATATGGCGTGAAAAAATGGACCGTATCAAGACTATGTTCCAAATATTGTTCTACGGGGAAGTTGGCAGCAAATAACAAAGGTGGAAGACCGCGTTCCACCACTTCTAGAGAGGATTCTATGATCGTCAGATCCGTCAAGAAGGATCCCTGGATATCATCAGTCAAGATGATATCACAAAAGCCATAAGAGCTGCCTGTATCGGACCGAACAATCAGACGACGTGCTGTTGAAGCCGGATTGTTTTCTCGACGCCCTGCAAAGAAACTGCTGATTTCACTAAAAGCTAGAAGAAAAGACTCCTGTTTGCTACATCTCATATTGACTGGAATGTGCAGAAATGGCGAACTGTCCTGTTCAGTGATGAATCGAAGTTCAACATCATTGGGAGCAATAGCATTTGCCGTGTACGTCGACCGGCCGGAAAACGCCTCAATTTACGTTACTGCCATAAGCCCGCGAAGCATGGTGGAAGCAATGTAATGGTTTGGGGGTGTTTTTCTGCTAACGGTCTAGATACAATACATCGAAACGATGGAATAATGGACCGTTTCATGTATAAAAATATCCTGAAAGATGTTATGTTACCTCATGCTGAATGGAATATGCCAATAAAATGGGTTTTTCAGCAAGACAACGATTCGAAACACACTGCAAAAGTAGTCAAGCAGTGGTTTCAAGACAACCATCTATCGGTGATGGATTAGCCGCCTAAATCTCCGGATCTCAACCCTAACAAGAACCTGTGGGAGATCGTCAACCGCAGAATTAATCGTGAAGGTGTTCGTAATAAGGATCAACTGTTTGAACAAATCCAAAAGGCCTGGGCAGTGATTCCACAAAGTTTCATTGATCACCTGATCGAATCTATGCCTCGAAGGATTCGCCACGAAATATTGATAGCGAAATACAGCTTGGTCAACATTTTGTCAAGTTGCACTTGTTTTGTCCAGAAGGAAATCAATTTTTTTAAATACTTTTGATTAATTTATTAATTTTTGTGTACAAATAATGAACTTTGTGATGAATAAAACTTAAAGAACTTTGTCTCTAAACAGTTACATAGTTATTTCTCTAAATTGGTAAAATGCAGCACTTTTATATAAAGAAACTAAATTAGCATTATTTGGTTGCACTCGTTTTGTCCGATACTGTATATATATATATATATATGTATATATATATATATATATATATATATATATATATATATATATATATATATATATATAATATATATATGTATATATATATATATATATATATGCATATATATATGTATATTTATATATATATAATCATATATCCAGTTTAAATCCCATATAAATATATAAATTTATTTTTATAGATATATACATATATATATATATATACATACATATATATATATATATATATATATATATATATATATATATATATATATATATATATATATAAATATATATATATGTATATATATATATATATATATGCATATATATATGTATATTTATATATATATAATCATATATCCAGTTTAAATCCCATATAAATATATAAATTTATTTTTATAGATATATACATATATATATATATATGCATACATATATATATATATATATATATATATATATATATATATATATTTATATATATATATATATATATATATATATATATATATATATATATATATATATATATATATATATATATATATATATATATATATATATATATATATATATCAGGGCGTTAGCCAGAAATAATTTTTATACCGCGTATAATTTTATACGTTTTTGCCGTATTGTGAATTTTTATTGTTGTTGTTGTAGAAAATGTTGGGAATTTTTAAGAAAAGGTCCTATAAAACTCTGAAAAAATAACAAAGGTCATTGACTTTTGGGAATTTTTAGCCCATTTGGAATTCCGTGTTATATGCGGCACCATTGGGCTAGCTATCACCCTGTATATATATAATCATATTACCATTTCAATTCCCATATATATATATATATATATATATATATATATATATATATATATATATATATATATATACTTATATATATATCAATCTTCAGAATTAAGAAAAATGCACTCTTTTATGACTATAAGTTTTGTTCTATTATTCTAATACAAAACAGCCTTTAATATATATATATATATATATATATATATATATATATATATATATATATATATATATATATATATATATATATATATATATATATATATATATATTTACACACATATACAATGAGAAAATTTGGGTATCAAGACATTTTTTATTCAAAAAGTGGTAGTAAACCTACCTTGCAATTTAATTAAAGTTTAATTTAAAAAAAAAAAAATATATAAGAATCTCACTTTTTTTAGTATAACTTTTAAGGCAAAAAAAGAATTAATATTTTCTTTTATATATACTTTTTTTCATCTGAAAAAAAATTGATATAAAATTTTAAAAATTGAATTAAGCAAAATATATTAGTACAATGCCCATTTAAAATAAAAAACTTCTTTTTTTCAGCTTTCAAAGTTTATAGAAAAACATTGTAAAGGCCAGTATTTTGAACTTTGTTTGGAAAGGGTGTTGGAATGGACTGAACAGGGTTTGCTCAATTGGTTACAATTCTGCACTTGTAGTGGTACTTTGGTTTAATTTTTTTTTTTCAACTTTTTTATTTTTTCGTTACTCTAATATTATATCTTTTGTCCCCTCTATTATTAGGTTTTAAATAATTTAAAAAATATTAGTTCTATGGTTTTTATTTTTACTTAAAATGATATTGTGATGCAAGTTTGTTAATCGTTGTTGCAACAATCTATATTTTTGTTTCTATATTTTTGTAAGATATTGTACTCGATGAGTCATATACCCTTCGTCTTCTAGGATTAACTCTTTCTTCCAATCTCTCTTAGAAACCATATATCAAATCCATTGCAAAATTAGCATTTGCAATTAGGTTGCTTTCTTTATCGTGCTTGCTACTTTCTACACCAGATTCTATTCTTTATCTCTATAAATCTCAAAATGATCCTTGTATGGAATACTGTTGCCATATCTGGAGTGGATCTTCCAATGATGCTCTTTCTCTTTTAGGCTAGATGCAAAAATGCATTGTAAACATAGTTGGCCCTGCTCTTGCAGCCAATCTTTTACCATTGTCACATTGTCATAATGTTGCTTCTCTTTCTGTTTTCTATAAATACTATAATGGGCACTGTTTAAAAAAATATATATTTTTCTGTGAAATTTAATCAATGATTTTCTTATTTGAGATTTACATTGTTATATAGGTATAGATGTTTTGTTACTCTTAACATTACGTTTAGCATTCCTAAGAATGTGTTACTTTGGTGTTACTTGTGTGTATGGATATTATTGTGTTTTGGTGTTAATATGGATAATATTGAATTAAATAAGCATGTTTTCAATTAAGCGATAATGTTGTTATTACATATTTTTAGCTATTTGCTGTAGTTATGTAATGTTTGCACATTTCAATCATTCCAATGCAATATTACAAATTTAAATAACACATCGCTTTAAATCTAAATCACATATCACAATAACATACTGCAACATCACAAATTTAACATCAAAAATTATGAATACTAGTTTTCAAAAGTTATTTTAAAAAAAATATGAAACAAAATCATTTAATTCAATTTAAAAAATTTTTTTTTAACAATTAACAATTCAAAATTTATTAAATGTGAAAATCTTTAATTATTTTTATTAGTTAGCTTATTTTAGTTTTCGATTGTACACTTAGCTTTAAAGCTCTTGCTTTGCATACGAATTACTTCAGCAGATTTTAAATAAACTTCATTCTTTTATGATTTTTTTTGCAAGTGACAATAAATACTATTGGAGAAAAAAAAAGTTGTTTTCGAGTTAAAAAAATTTTTTATCTCTCCAATTATAACCTTTTTGTTATTTATTTTTAAACGACGGAAGTTACATAGCAACCAAACTTAGGCGATTTTACAATATATCACAGAAAAGAGATCTATTTAATTGTTAACTTATATTGTCTGCTTTATCAGTTGGTAATAAAACTCATAGCAAAATAAGCTCTTCTATGTGATCAAAAAGTACTACTTCAAATAACAAATACCATTGTGGTAATGCATTGTTTGATGCTAAAACAAAAAATCTAAGTAAGCTATTACTGTTACTTCATCAAAAAATAGATTGTCAGGTGATTACAGTACACAACAATGGTCCCACAAATCATTATATAATCAAATATAATGTTTAATAATTAAAACTTGTTTAAAATTTTTTTAAACACTTTTAAACACATAACAATTTTTTTTAACACTTTTAAACACATAGCAATTTATTCAAATTTGAAGACTAAACTCATGCAAAAATTAAAAAATAAATATGAGTTTAAACAGTGATGTAAATTCTTTGACAGCCTAACCATAGGATGTCATTTATTTAACTTCAACAACTAATTAAACAAGTAATGTTTTTAGGGATTATAAAATTTATCAAATAAATGGCTCAGGTGAGGTGACCACAGAACTAGTTTCAATTAAGTTATTTTAAGGAAATAAGTATTCATCTTAACATAAGCTGTAATTCTAAAAACTAAAATTATTTTATAATAACAATTTACATATATGTTATCATACAGGCTGTCAAGTTGTCATTTTAATTTTTTTATGAGTTTTCATCATTTTTTCATTAAATTTTTTACAAATGTTTTTTTTGTTTGTTTTTTTAATATTTAGAGTTTAGATTTTTTTTACTTTAAAATCTTCTTTTTTAAAGTTTAATTGCAATTTTTATTGATTGATAAACTGAATTGAGAACTAACAAAAAAAACACAATGCAATAGAAATGTAAATATTAGTAAAGTTACTGTCAAATATTTTTAATATTTAGTATGTAACTTTATAGATTGCTCTCAAGCATAATGGTTAAACAGAATGATGTGTCATTAGTAAAGTTAGATAAAAGTCTAGTTAAAATCAAATTATGGGCTCTCAATCAAATTTTGAACTATTATTATACAGTCCAACAATATTTAAGTAATTTAAAAGTTCTGTTGGTTTCCAAGCTCATTATCTTTAAAATCTAAATATAAATCATTTTCTGGTATTAGATTTTCAAAAACAATTTGTCCATTATATGTAGATTCAAACAAAAACTCAAAATACAATTAGAGTATTCTATAAATGATAAAAATTTCAGTTGCAGAAACTTTGTGGCTGTTTAAAGTGACTGATAATAAAATTGTTTAAGACACCTCGCCAAGAAACTAAGTTTGAAACTAAGTCTTAGTAAAGTTGTTAACATCTGTTTAACTATTTTATTTATTTATTAAAATGACATTTATACAGGATATACACTTTCAGTTATAAAAACTGTTATCAACATACTAAAACTTAAAACTTAAAAAATAATTATCTGAAAATAACAAAAAGAATAAAAAGTATTAAAGTAAAGTCATTGTCATTGCTGCTTTAAAAAAAAGTGGTTGTTTAGTTTCTTTTTTAAATAATGATTGTTCTGCCATATTTCCAATGTCCAAAGGTAACTCGTTAAAAAGTTTTGCTCCTGCAAAGTGCAGATTTAGAGTTTCAGCTTGCTCAGAGAATGCTGATTAAAATGACAAAACTATGCGAAGTGCCATCAATAATGAAGACATGGTAGGAGTAAAAATTGCCTATACCCTGTATTGAGTATGGGCAAATATAGGGTATGGGCAATACAGGTGAACAGTGCAAAAAAATCTTGAATGTGGCTAAAACTCATAGAAATGAACAAATGAACAAGGTAAATAAGTAAATATCAGTTTAAAAGTGAAATGGAAAAATTAATTTAAAAAATCTATCATTCAAAAAATCAAATTATTTACAAAAGTTGTCTTGCAGTCAAGATAAGTGTACTTGTACTTGTTGAATTAATTTGAATCTTATTTGGTATTAGAAATTATTTGTTTGATTAAT
The DNA here is from genome assembly GCF_038396675.1 of Hydra vulgaris. Lineage (NCBI taxonomy): Eukaryota > Metazoa > Cnidaria > Hydrozoa > Anthoathecata > Hydridae > Hydra > Hydra vulgaris. The sequence continues at coordinate 68,444,331 of NC_088921.1, read as the reverse complement.
CCTGTTATTTAGTTTTATATTATTTTAGAAAAGCAAAGAAACTTTTAGAAAACACCTTTTGTTGCATGTTGAACAATAAAAATCTATAAAAATTTTAAATGTTCAAATAATGCTTTTGAAGACTTTGTTTAAAGGATTTTTTTTTTTAGGTTGTTGAGTTTTTTCATTTTTGTAATTGTTTTTTTTTTTTTCATGTTCTGTCAATTTTTCACTCAAAATACCATCTTCTTTTTTTAAAAGTTGTTGCTTGACAGCCTGTATCATAGTAACAAACATTCACCTATATTTTATAGATAGTACAACATTAGTCGTGCCAAAATTGCTTAATAAAAAAATGACTCATAAATATACAGGAGATCTATACTGAGATAAATGATTTTTTAAATATATTTTTTGGTATTTGTTTTATATTTGTAGGTTATTGTTTCATATATTTACTATTATTTGTTTTGAATATTTGCTTGTATTTGTTTTAATTTTGCTGGATTATGTTTTGTATTTTTTGTTGGTCATAGTTAAATAATTATTTTTGATTCTAAACCAAGTTTAAAATTTTAAGAATTTTAAAGTTTTTGAGACTTTATGTAAAAGTAAAGATTAAAAACAACACTTTAAGGTTTCAATCAATTTAACTTATTAGTTATTTGTGTTCAAGATTGCTTAAACTTTATAAAATTTCATTTTTTTATCATTATAAAAAAATAAAATTTTAAAAAAATGCCTTTGCCAGTTGTTGTTGTTTAGTTATATTGATACCTCCATATATCTGTACATTGAATATTTCGATTTATATCTATGAAATAGTTATAATCTTGAAATTATTGAAAAATATGAAATTCATGAAAAAGTTAGCACCCAACACAAATATTTATTATTTTTTGTGACCAGTATGTGTATATTAATAGCATATTTTAAATGCTAACAAGACATTTTTGCAGTATTGTCACATGATAATTGTCACATGATAGTTATGGCAGTAGTGGTTATATACACATGTTTGTTATGGTATTTTATTTAGTATGTTAAACATATATTAGTATGTTATTGTGATGCAGCTTGTTTTTTATGTCTTCAGAACAGATCGATTGGTTCGTCTGTCATACTAGATGTGTCGAAGGGTTCTTGACTATTTTGATTACAGGCTTGGTATTGAATTCAGACTTGGTGTCAGCATCAGGCTTGGGATTGATTTCATGCTTTATGTAGACTTCAGAGGTAGCCTTAAGGTGATTATTTTTAAAAAACTTAAAAAATTAAGAAAATCTAATATAAAACTATAGTTTTCAGAAAGTTAATTCTGTGTTGATGTGTCTTTTCCTGGATACAAAAATATAGACTACAAAAATAAAATAATTTTGAAAATAAAAAAAAATATGTTTACGATTTAGTTTTTAAAAATAATCATTATTGCATAATGCTTTTGGCAATCTCTAACTGTAAATATTACAATAGTTCAAGAATTATAATATATTTCTATGTTTGATATATTTTATATTATATGGTTGCGGTTTACATAATACAACTGTATCAAAGTAAGATATTAAATCACAATAAATAACCACAAACATATCTTATTAAGTTTAGATTGAATTACATTTATATTAACTTTTAAATATGCAAATTGAGTATATAATTAGGAGTTGCAATACTACATTTAAAAATTATGTAATGCAGTTCTTTGTATCAAACATACAATGACCAATTGTTAAATGCATAGATTTTAGATTTTAGGGGTAAGCAGAAAATTTATTTTGATTAAATTAAATTAACCAGCCTTGCACTCCTCTATCTAAAAGGCTGGCATAATAGGTTTCTCAAAATGAATGTTGCATTTTTATTTGTTATCTCCACAAATTTTTGTGATATCTATCTAATTTTTCTCCACCATTACCAACAAGTTGTTTAAATCTATTGGCTACAAATATTTATGGTCTTGAAAGTAATTTTTTATCTGTTGAAAGCTTCACTTTGGGTCAGACATAAAAGCTTCCATTTCTTTTTGTCAGTTTCAAGTCAAGCCTCATTCAACTCCATTCTCCTTGTGAAGCTGCTATTTCTAATTGTATGTTTTTCATTTTTACAAGAACAATATGTTGCTATGGTTTATTTCTCTCTGATATTTATATTTTATCTTAGAATTAGGTTCTAGAGGCTTTTGGAAAATCATTAAAAATGTCATTAGCAAAGGCAAATCTGGATACTTTAAAAGTTTTTTGGAAAGATTTTTGAAATCTCTGGAGATCTCTCTGACCCCACTAATAATTGCCTTCTTACTATTATCTATCTTTTCTCTTATTATTTTGTATCTTATCTCTTACTATGTCATCTCTTACTATTATCTATGTTATCTCCTTAGCATACCAATCTTCTTACTATTATCACTATTATTAGCATACCAATCTTCTTACTATCATTAGCATAGTTTTTGAGTCTTTAATAACTAAACTATATATGTTATTTTGAGGCTTGCAACAACTTAGTCTCTGACAATTCAATGCTTTTGTTATACTGCTGACTTGTACAAGGAAACATTCTACTGTGCAATAGATAAGTGAGACTACTTACTCTTCTTATATCAAAGAATTTCAATAAAACTTGTCTTCTCCAAAGGCAGAAGAACCATATGAATTCTCATATGGTTTATCTGGAAAAAAATTCAACTTATTGAATAATTTCTTTCTAACCACAGTATTAGTAATGTCCTTGATGAGTACCACAACCACATATAATCCATACTTGACAAAAGTCATCACTTTTTGATTGCTTAAAATAGGCGATCTTGAATCTGATTAAATAGGCGGTCTTAAATCTGATCTCTTTTCTGTCACCTTAAGGCTTACAGTAGCCAGTGAATTCAACCCCAACAAAACTCAGTTGTTTACTACTATCACAATATTGTTGATACTTTTATATTGATGAGTGAGAACACTATTACTGATTCCTCTATATTGCAGTTTTTAACTTCTGTCCCATTGTTGTATGATTGCAATTATTTCTCTTTTTACAAATACTCCTATTGTTGTTACTTAAGTGAGATATTATCACTTGCTTTATCAACAAAAAATTCTATCTTTTATGGCTTCTCATTCAGCTAAGTTGCATCCTCTTACTGTAACTTTCAAACTTTTATTGGTCTTGTTTTTTTCTCAAACATTGATGCTTTGGAACTCTCTTCAATCTTCATGTTCCTCATGTTCTTCATGTTTTCCTTACTCATACAAATTGCAGTTTTCTATTTTTTTCCTGTTAATTAAAGGAAACACAGACGATATTTTCTTGACTCTGTCAGAGTCAAGAAAATATCGTCTGTGGACGGCTAGTTTAAATTTCAAAATTGCAAAATTACAAAATTAATTAGTATTCAAATTTTCTTTCAACTTTTTTCAATATTTTCTTCATATTCAATCTTTTCCTCCGAATAATTAATAAACAATTCTCCTTCAGTCTCTCCATCAGCTCTGCTTCAATATCCGATTTAGTTTCTTTGAGGTCCACAATTTTATGACAATCTTTTTTAGCATATATCAAATCAAAAAAAAAAAAAAAAGAATTATTTTTTTGGTGAGCCTGATTTCAATTGCAGAATCTTGTGACTCTTTTGAAATTTGCCTCTGAAATACTTTTATAAGAAGTAAAAAGTTTCTATTTGAATAAAAAAATCTTTTACTTACTGAAGTTGGTATTTTATAAAAAAAAACTGTTTCTATTAATTTAATTGAAAAATTGAAAAACTATGAAATTAGCTATTTTTGAAAACTACTTTTTTAGTTTTTTTTAAAACTAGTGTTAAATTTTTTATAATCAAGAAATTCCAATCAAAGTTTTAAATCCTAAGCAATTGATTTTAATGATTGTTTATTTCAGACTCAGAAAGTTTAAATGAATATTTCACAATAGAAGATTGGAAACCTAAAATGATTTTTTTTGTTCATAAAGTATTTGCAGAGTTAAGGTAAAATTTAGAAACACTAAAACACTAATGTTATTATAGTTCAAAATTATATTAAATTAATTATATTATAAAAAGTATTTCTTAATTTTTTACAGGATATCAGAACTTTTTGAAATTATTGTTGAATATCCTGATTCATTACCAGCAATTAATGATTTAAAGGTGACTTATGCTTTTTATCTTAAATTACTGATATGATTGTATACCTTTAATAAATAATTTAATTAAATTTAGTATTTAGGTGTTTTTTTTTTCTTTATTCACCTATCTAAAATAAAAAGGGCTACAATCAATGACTCTTTTCTTTTAGTACAAACATAGACTGAGGATTTAAGGTTAGCCAGATACTATCTAATTATGAAGAACTTTTGTTTTGGCAAAAAGAAATCAGTTTTTTAATTTTTTCTCATCTTCTAAAAACATGGCTGATATTTAAAAACTGTTCAAGATATATTCGTACAGTGCCAATCTTAACCAGCAAAAATGATTGTGTATATATATTTATATATATATATATGCATATATGTATATATATATATATATATATATATATATATATATATGTATATATATATATATATATATATATATATATATATATATATATATATATATATATATATATATATATATATATATATATATATATATATATATATATATATGTAAAATAGCAAAATTAAACTTTTACTACTTGCCTGATGATTGTGATAACACATGAAACTCAGAGTTGCAATATTAAATTATATTATAAACATTAGCATTTAGCTAATTCCTGGTACATAAACATTAGCATATTATAACATTAGCATATTATAAACATTATAGCATATTATTAACATTAGCATATTATAAACATTAGCATTTAGCTAATTCCTGCGGGTAACAGTAACATATTTTTATTATATATATATGTATATATATATATATATATATACATATATATATATATATATATATATACATATATATATATATATATATATATATATATATATATATATATATATATATATATATATATATATATATATATGGGTATATATGTTTATATATATATATATATTTATATATATATATATATACATATATATATATATATATATATATATATATATATATATATATATATATATATATATATATATATATATATATATATATGGGTATATATGTTTATATATATGTTTAAATGTATATGTATATATATACATATATATGTAACACTGTTTTGGTGTATTTCATGCTGCACACCAATTTAGTGTTTATTTAGACTGTTTAGATTATTTCAGGCTAGTTTCAAACAAACAAACAAAAAAACATCTAAAAATTAACATGCACACATATTTAATTGTAAATTACATAAAAATATGATCCAGTTTATGTTTTACTCATTAAAAAAGTTCTTAAAAAATGTCTTAATGGTTCATTTAAAGTTAATGATTTCAATAGTTGCCCTCATTGATAAAAAAAGATTTTTTAATATAGACTGCCAACATTTCCCAAAACGATAGGATACTCTGGGTTAAATGTACAAAAAAACCATAGTTTGGCATGTATAAAATCAAAAAGCTTTTTTGGGGGGCAATCACAACAACAAGATATTTGTCTCCATAGTAGTCTGCAAGTTGCGTATCAGTGACTTCTGGGATTTGCTTAAACAGTTGAGCAAGGATTTAAACAATCACAATTTACACAATAGCCATTAAAAAGATGTTGTCATCATAATCCTAAAATAAACACACAAAAAAAATTTTTTAATTCTTATCATTGATATAGGAAAGTCCAACTAAACAAGTTAAACTTTTAAACTAAGCTTGAAAAAAGTTATAATACTCTATCATGACATACTTGTGGTGTCTTCAGCGCCTATACAGGCACACTGATATATATATATATATATATATATATATATATATATATATATATATATATATATATATATATATATGTATATATATATATATATATATATATATATATATATATATATATATATATATATATATATATATACCTAATATATATACAGATATATATATTAGGGTGGAGCGATTTTCATAGCAAAAAAAAAAGAGTTTAAAAACCAATATTACTGAGACACGAATCAATGTCTTTTAATTATAAGATAAAAGTAAAAAAATATTTTTTGATTTTGATGAGATCTTGAGGGTCCTCTTTGGAATTTAAATTCTTGACAGGTCTTAATATTTTTGAATTTTTTTTTTTCTAAACCATATCAACCTTGGACTCAAAAAAAGCAGAAAAAAATGCTTGTTTCATAAATAATAATTTTATTAAAAAAATTTTTTAGTAAAAAAAATACTTGCAAAAATATACTTTAAAACCTCCGTTTTGTTGAGGACGGGGGTTTTTAATGAAAAAAACAACTCTACTTTTTTAATTTTAATTTTTTAATAAAAAGAAATATTATTTTTAAAATCAGCATATTATTTTGCTTCTTTTAAGTATCAAGTTGATATAGTTTAGAAAAAAAAAATTTAAACGATATTAGGACCCATCAAAAATTTAGAATTCAAAGAGGAACCTCAAGAACTCATCTAAACTAAAAAAAAAAAGAGTAAGGTTCTTTTTTCACCAAAAGATATTGATTTGCTGCTCAGGCAAATCAAATTTCAAAAATTTTCAAAATTGCTCCACCCTAATATATATACAGATATATATATATGTTATATACAGATATATACATGTACAGATATGATATGTATGTATATATATATATATATATATATATATATATATATATATATATATATATATATATATATATATATATATATATATATATATATATATATATATATATATACACATATATAGAAACATTCACATTTATAAATGGATAAAAGGATATAATTTTTAAGAGTCATTTTTTGTAAGAATCAGGCAGTCAATGGAAGTGACCTCCTCCAAATTGCTTGAATTTTTTATATATTGATCAGAATATAGAGAAAACCTGTTGGGGAAAAAAAAAATTTTCAAAAATGTTTCATTCACTCGGAATCTGGAATTTAAATTTTTGAGATTTTTTTAAAAATTTTTAGAAATTTAGTTTTTGCCACCTTTGAACCCATTTTTTTGGCAAGGCAAAAAGTTGCACATAGCTTTTGTAGTTAATATCAGACGTAACCCAAAAGCTCTCTCCAAAAAATATAAAAAAGTTGCGTGACACTGTGCGGTTGGCTAATTATCATAGTTCAAAAGTACAAAATCAATCAGTTTTATCAATTTTTAATCGGAGTTAATTCTAGCGGCGAAGTGTTGCACACAATTTTTCTTTTAGGATTTGAAATTATCAAAGGTATTGAGTCTAAAAATGCAAAGAAAGTTATGTGATACCTAAGGCCTATTAATATATTAAGGCTTGAAATTGGAAAAAAATGTTTTAGTATACTTACAAAATGAACCATTACGGCAGAGGCGCTTAGTTTTGTAAAAATGTAAACATATCCAACTGTCAATACAAAAAGGTCCTAACATAATAATAAAAAAAATTCGTGTGATCTTTAGATATTAAGTTAAAAATAAAGGTACAAATTGTTAAAAATGATTAAGTACGAAGAGATATTTTTTTGGACACACAGATGAGGTTTTCGCTCACAATAAAATTTCTATCATCCAAAATTAGCATTTAGCATTACACAAAACATTGCACGTAATGTTAAGAAAAAATTTAAGCGTTTCTGATGATATAGAAATCATAACAATTGAAATAAATAATAATAAAAAACAATACATGATCAGGAGTGAATTATTTAAATTTACGTCATAACCAAATAACTTGTGGTGATCGAATGGAAGAAGAATCGCTGATATCACGATTGTGGAGAAACAAGTTAGTGGGCGGTTGTTTACTTTACCATAAAAATGTCTTAACTTTATTTTAACGATCTTTAAAATTTGCATAAATAGAGTAGATATTTTATCATTGCTATTGAGAAATAGGTACTGCATAAATAGAACTTGTTTTTAGTTGAGTATGAAACAAAACAAATATTTTTATGAAAACTGTTGTTGCTTTTCAAAAGGAAATTGTGGATCATTCAAAAAACATAAAATTATAAACAAAATGTTCTACATTCATCAGCTGGGAGATGTTGATGTTAAGAAACACCTCATCAACTTAAAGGTAATTATGTATTTTAAATTTACGCAGACTGTAATATAATTTTTATAATTACATACTTTATAACTTCTCTGCAATAAGATTTTGAGACAAAGTTCTTTAAACAAAAAAAAATAGCTCTTTTAATTAATTCCTCACTCTTTTAATAAATAATCACTAAATTAATCACACTCTTGCAATATTGTATTTTAATAATAACAATAATGTATTTCAAACTTGTAAACATTTTTTGTGAACAGTCAGATTATAAACAATGCTTTAAATGACACACTTAATAATTGTTTAAAAAATTGTTTTTAGGTCATGCGATTAAACGATAATAATATTTGGGAAGAAAATGGACTTATTGCAAATAGACTTAAAAGAAATCTTGAAAAGGATGAACAAATATGTGCTTTTCACCGGTACACGTTTGGTATTGCATGGAGTCCTCCAAAAACATGCTTTCATCCTCACCATCTAAATATAAAAGGAAAAAAATCTCCCGCTTTAAGGGCGTCACCAATACATGTCGTCATATCAATGTCAAAGCGATACAATGAAGTATTTTCAGTTGGTGCAATGCTGTGTTTTACCCATTTAAAGCAAGAAACTGCTTTATCTAGAGTCAACGAAAACACCAATTTATGTACAGAAACACAAACACAACAAGAACAAACATATATGACACCTGCTACTCCAGATGAAGAATTTGATCCCGGTGAAATTAATGTTTCACAGGAGATTTTGGACGAATCTCTAAGAAGCCGTGAGAGTGTAACTGAGGTTCTTAATGCAAGTCCAATAAAATTTAGATTAAAAAGGAAGTTCGAATATCTGGAAGATACTACTAAAGATAAGTTAAAACGCAAGTATGTTCGCCTAGAAAACTTATTAAAGAAAAAATTTGCGGAAGCTGTTGCTCCTGGACAAGAGGAAATACTTATAGATTTTCTTAACAGTAAAAATGTTGATGAAATAAATAGCCCTCTCCCAATTGAAGTTATTCGTGCTCAGAAAGTATATAAGCAAAGTGATTCCATGGGAAAGTTAGTTATCCTCTCATTATTAGACCATACCAAGTATACCAAAAAGTTTATAATGAACACATTTGAGTGTACCAAACATTGTATAGAAACAGCAAGAAAATGGCATGCATCTCATAAAGGGTTGGCATTTCCAGAGAAGAAAGTATTCGTCCGATCTAGTCTTGATCAAACAAAGTGTGAACATTTCTTAGACTTTATATTTACAAGCGGTATTTTGCATGATGTTGCTTATGGAATAACCAAATTAAAATACGACAGCGGTGAAGAACAAAAGATAGTGCATGCAATACTGACGACAAAATATAGCCACGCTATCATGTTCTATCGAAAAAGTTGTAGTGAAAACAATTATATACCATTATCTGATTCAAGTTTGTGGAAAGTATTGCATGCAATAAAACCTTCAAGTTGAAAAAGCTTAGCTGGATTAGATGATGTTACTGCTTCAGGCATGAATGGTTTTCAAACATTACAAAAATTGGCGCAAAGATTTAGTTCTAAATCTCTCGAAGCTGCCCTTGAAAAAGGAAAAAGGTATTTGAAAACAAGTTATCAAACCAATTGTAGTGTCAATGACTCAAACATTTCTTCTCATAGCTCAAAACATGCCTTATCAGATCCATCTGAAAAAAATCTTCAATCCAACACAGAGATATCAGAAGTGGTATGTGCCGATTGCTATGATTTGTGCAAAGCTATCGAGATGATCAAAGAACTAACAATTCAAAATTCTGACGATGCTGATTCTATTTATGATTTGGAAATTGCTGTAAAGGATGTATTCAACTACATAAAACACCTGATGAGAGATTCTCAACAGAAAAAGGCAAAAATCGAAGCTTTTAAGCAATTAAACGATGAAACTGCTTTCTGGCTTAAAGATTTTTGTCAAAAAATTCTTCCGGTTCGATACAGAGAGGGCCAAAGAGAGTATTTTGGCAAGAAAGGAATGAGTTTACATGTGGATATATTCTTCATAAAAATAGCAGGAAAGTTATTCAAACGTGTTTACTTTACTTCAATGTATAGGTGTGATCAGGGAATAGGTGATGTTGTTTCGTTAGCCACTGCAGTTTTAGACCAATTCAGAATTGATCAACCGCATATCAAGAAAATGTTTACCAAATCTGATAATGCCGGCTGCTATCAGGGAAATCTTTCAGCTGAAGCAATCTACAATGCATGCAAAGAGAGAGATATAAAGTTGCTGAGATATGATTATAATGAACCCTGTTGTGGAAAAGATCAATGTGACAGGGAGAGTGCAGTTGTAAAGACAATTTTAAGGAGTTACGTTGACTCTGGTAATAATCTTTTGACTGCTGAAGATATACACAAGGCTATGCATTATAGTTTTGGCGCTAAAGATGCAAAAGTAGCAGTTGCTCAAATTAGCAATGATAAAACTGTAGTTACTGGACCAAAGATTAAGAACATTAGCAACTATCACTCATTTGAGTTTGGTGAGAAAAGTATGAAGATGTGGCGTTGTTTCAATATCGGTGAGGGAATTGAACAAGAGTATGGAAATCTTAAAATTCAACCCTCGATTAAGTTGTTGTTGCCATATAGCAAAACAGATAATTCAATTAAGCGTAACAAGTCACTTAAGGAAAAACAGAAAAGAAGTGACAGGCAATTATATTCATTAAGATTTTGCACTGAAATGAATTGTACTTTATCATTTGAAAGCGATGCTGAGTTAGAAGAACACATGCTATCCGGTCTTCATACAGTTCCGAAATCATTAACATCATTGGATAAAGTTCGCAACTCGTTTGTTCATAAGATGAAAATTACTTCACAACTAAATATGCCAATTTCTTCATCCTCTTACAGTGCTTCCGTAAAAGACAAACCACATTGCATGAACATTTTTCTATTGCAAGGTTGGGCATTACCAGTTCGAAGTTCTTTTAGATTTTCAAATCAGCAGAAAGAACTGTTGTATAAATACTTTATTCGTGGAGAAGAATCAGGTAATAAAATGAGCCCTGAGCAGGTTCACATGCAGCTGAGGAGAGAACTTCCACCTGATCAATATGTAACTAGCCAACAGATAAGATCTTTATTTTTAAAGTAGGCATTGTTGCTATCAAAACTTTTGCAAATTAGATTATGTTTCTGACTGTTAAATAGTTCTTTTACAAATATGAAATTAAAATTTAGGTGAAAGTTATAATTTTGTGTGTTTGTTTACATATGTTTAAAAATATGTACAATTGATATTGTTATAGATTTAGTAACCTGAAAAGAAAAAGTAAGCTGGTAGAACCGACAACAGAAAATAATGAAAATAGTCAGGTTAACGATAACAAAGAAGTTTATGGCGAAAATGATGACTTTAATCTGGCAGGAGACAATGAAGATGATAATAAATATGAGGAAGACATCGCCAATCTTGCAAAAGAAATTTGTCTTGTATGGAAAGTGAATGATTGGGTTACTGTTGCATATGAAAAACAATGGAATATTGGATATATTGTGGAGGTAATATTATTCAAAGTATATATTAGTTTCAAGTTTTTATTTTGTTTTACAAAACAGTGCTCTAAAATAAAAGGAATATAAATAAAATGTAAAAATAATTTCAGAATGACATTATATAAGACTTTCCAAGTTTTATTGAATGTAAGCAAAATTAAACAAATCATAAACTCTTTATTATATTATTTTAAATGTTGCGCTAATACTTTTAGGTATCTATAACTGGGATTAGAGTTAATTGTATGATTAACGGGCAAGAGAAGAATACTTTTCGCTGGCCAGTTACTACCGAGGAGATAAATAACCAAACTGATAAAATTATCTGTTTAGTAAATGCTCCTTTTCTAATCAGTGGTTGTGGCGATTATTCATTATCCGAAGAAGACTATAATACAGTCATATCATTATTCTTAGAGAAACTTACTGCAGCAGAGTAGAAATTATGTGTGATGTGGTGGATAATGTGTGTAAATGACTCTATTAATAAATGAAAAACTAATTTTTAAATGGAAAAACATTTAAATGTTTGATTTATGTTTTATTTAATTAGCAATATAGTTATCTTGATGTTAGATTTTTGTTCAGTTTTTAATTCATGTTATATCATGCGTGTGACAAAATCACACGAATTTTTTTTATTATTATGTTAGGACCTTTTTGTATTGACAGTTGGATATGTTTACATTTTTACAAAACTAAGCGCCTCTGCCGTAATGGTTCATTTTGTAAGTATACTAAAACATTTTTTTCCAATTTCAAGCCTTAATATATTAATAGGCCTTAGGTATCACATAACTTTCTTTGCATTTTTAGACTCAATACCTTTGATAATTTCAAATCCTAAAAGAAAAATTGTGTGCAACACTTCGCCGCTAGAATTAACTCCGATTAAAAGTTGACAAAACTGATTGATTTTGTACTTTTGAACTATGATAATTAGCCAACCGCACAGTGTCACGCAACTTTTTTATATTTTTTGGAGAGAGCTTTTGGGTTACGTCTGATATTAACTACAAAAGCTATGTGCAACTTTTTGCCTTGCCAAAAAAATGGGTTCAAAGGTGGCAAAAACTAAATTTCTAAAAATTTTTAAAAAAATCTCAAAAATTTAAGCCCAGATTCCGAGTGAACGAAACATTTTTGAAAATTTTTTTTTTCCCTAACAGGTTTTCTCTATATTCTGATCAATATATAAAAAATTCAAGCAATTTGGAGGAGGTCACTTCCACAGTTTCAGGAATTTGCCTGATTCTTAGAAAAAACGGCTCTTAAAGTCATATATTTTTTCCAATTTCTTATTTTGATCAGGGAAAATTTGTTTTTGTTTAACAATAATTTACCACTTACCACAAATATTGTATGAATTTTTAAGCTCTGATTTTAAAGCCTTAACGAATTAAGTCACTTAATATATACATATATGTATATACATATATATACATATATATATATATATATATATATATATATATATATATATATATGTGTGCATGTATATGTATATATATATATATGTATATGTATGTATATATATATATGTATGTACATATATGTATGTATATATATATATGTATGTACATATATATATATTAATATATATACACATACATATATATATATATATATAAATATATACATATAAATATATATATATATATAAATATATATACACACACATATATATACATATATATATATATATATATATATATATATATATATATATATATATATATATATATATATATATATATATATATATAAATTAGTAAAAAATCACTTAACAAAATTTTTTTTCATTTTCCACTGTGTTTCATTAATAAAGACTCATCAGAAATGAATGATCAAATTAATAAAACTTCAATCGATACCAAAAATTAAATTACAGGAAGTCGCAAATGTCTTAACTACTGTAAATTTTTACATATTTATGGAATTTGCTGACACTGTTATAAAAAGCATTCTTTAAAAATGATTACTTATGCTTTTTTAAAAAATATTTTTTTAAAGAGGGATTTAATGCAACTATTATTTGGGCTTATTTATTTTTATAGTTTTTTAGAAGAAACTTAGTTTTGTTCCTTCATTTAGATTAAAACAAATCCTTATTTGAATTAATAACAGGCTAAACCGAAACTCCTCTAATGAAAATGTATTCAATTCCTCTAAACGAATATTTGAAGATGCCCTTAAAAAATGTGGTTTTGAAAATTTTGAATTAAAATTTGACCCTGAAAACAAGAATACAAAAAAGCGAAATAGAACTAGAAATGTAATTTGGTTCAACCCCCCCCCCTCCCATCCCCTCCCCCCCCCTACCCCCCCATATAGCAAAAATGTTTCCACTAACGTAGGAAAAGTGTTTTTAAAATTGGTCGATAAACATTTCCTGCCCTCTAATAAATTACATGAATTTTTAATCGAAATACAATTAAAGTTAGCTACAGTTGCACAAAAATATGGAGAGAATTATAAGTGGTCACAATAATGCTTTGTTAGACAAAAAAAAAATCCTAAATGAAAAAACTACAGAAAATTGTAATTGAAAACAAAAAAACAACTGTCCAATGTGTGGAAGTTGTTTATCAAAAATTGTGGTATATAAATGTGTTGTTTCCTCTAAAAATGTACCTGATAAACAATATACTAGCATAACAGAGGATGAATGGAAAAAATATTTTGCCAATCATAAGCAATCTTTTAAAAATAAAAAGTATTCAAAAGACACAATGCTGTCAAAATATATATGGGAATTAAAAGGTAAAAATATTGATGATTTTATACTGAATTGGTCCATCCTTAAAACAGCGCCTACATTTAACAATATTTTCAAAAAATGCATACTATGCCTACAAGAAAAAATTTGAAATAACTACACATTAATCAAGCCAAGAATGCTTATTAAACAAAAAAAGTATGCAGGTTATGTTTTTTATCAACATGATGTGGCACAAAAACTTTTAAAATATTGAAATTATAAAAATTCTACAAAATAATTTTACATTATCATTTTATATAATTAAACAAATCTGAATTAAAAAATTTTTCACTCACTTTTGTGTATAAGGTATTATAAAAAATGTATATAGTATATACTATATATATACACATATATAAATGCAGAATTAGGTGCAGATTGATTATGTGATACTGAAATAGGTAGCAGTGGGGGCTTCACTACATTGATGTTTACATCTAGGTAAACATGCAATGCATTTCTAGATAGAACATGTCGGTACAATAACTGAGGGTTTGAGGGCAGCAATTTTTTTTTTTAATTTTATTTTTTTTCTGAAAAATTAAAGAGCACATTTTAAGAATTAAAGCACACATATATTAGGAAATTGCGCCTTTAGATTTATCATCCACAGTGCAGGCGGTGAGATCTGTTGCAAGGACACGCCCCTGACGAGTGGCGTTAGTGCAGGTCTCGGGCTCTCCGAAACGTCATTGGTGATCGCAGTGCATTCCTGAGGAGGGGGATCACCATTATGCATTACTTAATTCTGATTGGTTACCATGGCACCAACATTTTTTTACCTCTTACACCCATGTATTATAGCGCTTTGTGAGCTTTATATTATGAATTTGTTACATTAATGCCATTTATATACTTTTATCTCACACAGGTGATTATCAGTTTTCAGTTGGTTATCTAGAGTTTATACCATATATAGTAGCACATTTACTAGCCTATTTTTTCTTTTTATATTGCTCGTACTTATATTTTTTATCATTTTACTTTATATTTTGTTATCTACTTATTTTATTGTTTTTGTGTGGTGCGATAATTTTAGCCATGGTTGCCTTTAATGAACCAGCGGATCGATATTGACTTGTTTACTCATAGACCATTGTTTTATCATTTATTTAGTATGACTAGAGCGTGAGTTATTGTTCACCTAATCCCTGAGTCCTAAAATTTTCTTCCTCCTACAAAATAGTCTTTACATTCATTTATGATTCTCACCCAATGACATCATCTACAATCTACTTCTATTTTCACATCTCCCAGATCTACGTGACTGGACGGCTCCGTTGGTCACTTTTTGCGACCATTGTGTCGCATAAACAAAAAAATCTGAATTAATTTCTAAATGTAGGCACAAAAATAAGTTTCTCCTAAAAAACTATAAAAATAAACTAGCTCAAATAATAGTTACATTAAATCCCCCTTTTATAAAATATTTTTTTAAAAAGCATAAGAAATCATTTTTAAAGAATTCTTTTTATAACAGCGTCAGCAAATTCCACTAATGTGTGAAAATTTACAGTAGTTAAGAAATTTGCGACTTCCTGTTGCAAAAATTGTAATCAACAGAATAGTATATTATTTAACAAAATATGTGGTAGTTTTTATCTTTTTTCTAAAACGATGGACCCGATGAAGGTGATTTAGCTATTGCAGCCAAAGAAGATGCATGATATGAGCTTCAAAACTTCTGTTCGTCAAAATTATTTTCAAAATTTTTTGAACCAAAATTTGTTCCTGCAAGAGCTAAGTGTCAAGCTATAATTTTAAATGTTCCGGCACCTTTGTTGGTAAAAGAGTTACATGTTGACTTACAGATGACACATTTTGTTAGTGTTTCTAATGACAAATAGAAAAGAAGTAAAACTATCGCCTGTTGTTGTTAGATTGTTTTGCCATTGGAAAAAACCAAGAAAATGCTACAGACATTATTTTGGAACTAAGGAAGTTAAAATCTAATCTTGTGGAAAGAATGAGTAGTAACTTTGTCTCATAAGGAGCGAAACAATTGCTGAGAAAACTTAGTAGTCACGAGATAAATAACTTTTATAGAGTATGCATTTCTTATATTGAAATATGGGAAAGCAGTTTTGGTGGTGCTGAGATATTTGTATGAATTGGGCTTGATCACATACTGAAATGGAAGAAGATTGAACAATCTGCCAAAGCAATAAACGAAATTTCATGGCTCGGATGATCAAAAAAAAATTAGCAGTCTTTTTTTTTGCATCAAAAAACTAAGAGTGGAGTTCATTAACCACAAAAATCAATTATGGTAATAAATGGGTTCAGTTATTCCAGTGTTTTCAAGAAAAAGCCATTGCTGTACCCAATCTATTAAAACTTATTGAATACATATTATGTCTTCCAGGAACATCTGCACCTGCGAAGCATGTTTTTTCAATTATGAAAAACATTTGGCCGAATGACCGAGGCTTCTTGCAAAAGTCTACAGTATGGGCATTACTGTACTGCAAATTAAACTTTGTCATTACTTGCCCAACTTTTTATGATAAAATTAGAAAAAATAGTAAATTGCTGAAAAAAGTGCATTCTAGCGAGAAGTATAATAGTAAAGAATAATAAAAAAATGGTATAATACCAGTCGATACTTTTTTTTTTGTATTTGGAACTCTTGGATGAATTAAAAAATAATAATCGTAGTTTCTTTTCACTAGGTCCCAACTGGGTCAGCAATAGGTTTACTGAGTCAAAGTTATCTGCTTTTAAAGCAGATAACTTTGACTCAGTAAACCTTTTAAGGAAGCGAATTCCAAAGGACTGATGTTCGAGGAAAAAAACTAGACAAATAAGAGTTTTTAGAGCACCTGGGAACAGTCACAGAAAAAGAATGAGACTTAATTAAATGACGAGTAACACGAGAATGAATTTTAGTACATGGCACAAGAGTCGCTAACTCTTTAGCAATAATAATGAGCAGTGCTCATTATAGTATTCGTAGAAAAGATAAAGAGAAGCAACATTACGATGGTGTGATAATGGTTGGAGGTTGGCTGCAAGACCAGGTCCAACAATATTTACAATGCGTTTTTGAATCTTGTCTAAAAGAGAAAGGGCATCATTAGAAGATCCGCCCCAGATATGGCAGCAGTATTCCATAGAAGGCCAGATTTGAGATTTATGGAGATAAAAAATCCAAAGTAAAAAAGAGTCTAAAGTAAAAAAGTGTCAAGCTCAATAAAGAGATGCAACCTTAGCAGATGCTAATTTTGCAACAGATTTGATATATGGTTTCCAAGAAAGATTGGAAGTAAGAGTTAATCCTAGAAGATTAAGAGTGGATGACCCATCAAGTACATTACCGTTCATAAATAAAGGAAGATCTAAATTATTGTGATAAAGATTGGCTGAAAAAAATTGAGTTTTGTCTGTATTGAATTTCACCAGCCACTGTGAGCCCTATGCTGTAGCAGAAGTGAGATCCTTTTCAAGGTCAAATGCCCCTTACAGGCAATCAGAGAGTGTTGGCTTCTTATCACGACAAGAATAAATGTTAGTATCATCAGCAAACAATGCTGAATATGAGAATATCTGGAAGATTGTAATGTAAATTAAAAAGAGTATAGGGCCAAGGATAGAACCTTTAGGAACCCCTGAAGTTACAGAATAAGAAGAAGAGTGCTGTTGAGGTATAAAAGAATCCTTGCTTTCCAATCGTAGTATAAAAGTTGTCCATCGAGGACAACTTTTATACTACGATTGGAAAGCAAGGATTCAATAATCTTAAAGATGCTACCAGATACACCATAAGAAGAAAGCTTATGGAGAAGACCAGCATGCCAAACTTTATCAAAAGCTTTTGAAATGTCAAGAGCGATGGCCTTAACCCCTCCAGCTTTATCTAATGTACGATAAAACCTATTGGTTATTACTGTTAGCAAATCAGCTGTAGAATGAGAAGATCAAAATCCATATTGATGGTCAAAAAGGAAAGTATTAGATTCAAGATAAGAGATAACAAACACCAAGACGGTGTTTGTTAACTAAAGACTCAAGAACCTTGCTTATGATAGAAGAAGACTAATGGGATGGTAGTTGAGCAAATCAGATCGCTCTCCAGAATTTTTGAAAATAGGGATTACAGATGCCGCTTTCCAGCAGGCTGGAAAACAAGACTCTGATAAGCACTTGTTGAGTAGTTTTGAGAGTATAGACGACAGCTCCGGAGAAGACTTCTGCAAGACAATGACAGGTATGTTGTCCGGGCCACTAGCTGTAGAAGAGTCTAAACAGGAAATCACTTTAGATACAGAAACTGGAGTGATACGAATGTCAAGCAGTGGATCAACCTGTTTGTTGGCATTATCAGGTAGAATGCAACTGGAATCAAGAGATGATATTGATAAAAAGTTCTTAGCAAACGATTCAGCTTTGTCTTTAGGTGAGGTGACAAAGTCTGAACCATACAAGAGAGGCGGAATTACAGATTTTCCCTTTCTATTGATACTATTAAAGATTCTCCAGAAGTCACAAGAGCCTAATTTTTGAGATGAGATATGAGATTTCATGACCTGAGAATAGTAGACTTTGGCATTACACAAAACTTTTTTACAATGGTTTCTAGCAGTAATAAACGGATGTCTGTTTTCTGGAGAATTGTTTTGCTGATAGATATGGAAGTAACAGTTTCGATTGGCTATCGCAGCAATACAGTGTGAGGAAAACCATGGAGGAGAGTGAGACTTGACCTAGAATTGTCGAGAATGAACAAAAAATTCCATGCCAGCCTGAATCCATGAAGTTATGTAAGAAGCACATTTTTCGACAGAAAGATGAAAGGTTTCTATCCGAGGACTATCACAAAGAAAATTACGGAAAGAATCTCAGTCAGCTTTAAGGTAGTTGTTAGAGGTACGATAATAGATTTCAGGTTAATGTCAGATTTTCAGGTAGATTTAGGTGATGAAGAAGAATGAGATATTAGTTTTAGATAGATCAAACTGTGATCAGAAGCACCTAAGATCGAATGTGGAGAAACTGAGCACCGACTAGGATCAGAAACGAGACATAAGTTGAGAAGAGAAGGTAAATGATTCGGGTTGTCTTGAAAGCAATTTGGAAAGTTGACTATTTGAGTTAGGATTTGAGAAAGGCAAAAGTTGTGGGCTTTGATGTCTGCAGAATCACTGACACTAGAGCTAAGCCATTCAGTGTGATGAGAATTAAAGTCACCAATAACAACTCTATAGGCTGATGGATAAAGAAAGAGGTCTTGATCAATATGATCAGAAATAACATCAAAAAGAGTGCATTCTTGAGATTAAGGAGAGCGATATAGAACAAAGAGAAAGGCAATAGAGTGAATTGGTACTAAATGAAAGCACATAAAAGAATAGTCCGATGATTTAAACCTAGTTTCAAGACAAATGGGTGAATTTTTACGAATGTAAATGCCCAGGCCAAGCATGTGGCTATTGGAGTCGTTACGGATTAAAGGAAGATAACCATCAACATTAAGATCGCAAGATGAGACAGCCAAACTCAAATTAGTCTCACAAAGAGCAAGTAGGTCTGGTGAACTTTGCAAGAGATAAGACTTAACAGAAAAAAAGTTACTTCAAAGATCACGAACATTAGTGAATGATAGGTTTAGAGAACTTGGTGATGATGATGGCTTTTTATGTTTTATAGTTTTAGGTACTTTAATCATTTTTAAATTTGTTGAAGAACTTGACTTGAAGCATAGATATTACTCAGAACACTGTTTAATAGCCCAAGCAATTGCAATGTTACTATTAATAAACCTAACTATTAATTGCCATGTTACTTTTAATAAACCCTATGCCGTAACAAAGGGCTCCAAATGTAGCCTTGGCAATGCACACCAAATGTTTAAACAGACACCATCCATGCGCAACATGGCTCTGTTAATAATTTGATATTTTTCAGCTTTTGATGGAATCAGCCTCTCTGAGAGCTACTACAGAGTTCAGTAAACATGACTACCAGCCGGCCTCAGAACCATAAAACTGAATTTTAGAGTTGTAGCCTTATTAGGAGATAATAGAATAGGCTGCCTAGTCATAAAAACAGAGACACAAGCAAAACCCATGCATTGAGTCAAGAAGATCCAGCATTCAACGTCCTAAACTGGAAACAATGTATTAAAAATACATCTGCGTCAGCATAATAGATGAAGTAGGCGTTCTAAGCTGGTCAACAGATAGAATCTGTTTACCCCTTAAGTCTTTGCCTAGGAGGCCTTCTACAATACAGTAGCCAGATGCATTTAACATCTGCCCAGGATGAGTATATTGAGACACCATCTCTAGCCTTTACTCAACCAAGAGCCTCAAGGCAGGGGTGTTTTAAGTTGGAGTTGGTATCTCCTAGCCTTTACCAAAAAAGCCATATCCTACAAGGCAGCAGGACATGAAGCCGAATGTACTGGGTTACATGTTACGAGTAGCAGGATAACCTGACAACAAAATTTAAGCAAAAAGTTTAATTTTACTCAATTAACAAAAATAAATCCTGTTATTTTATTTAATACTCCAATAAAGGAGCAGTGTGACCAAGTTTTCTAGCAAAGCATTTATATCAGTGTTAAGATTAGATATTTATTCCCAATATTATTGAACTCTATCATGGAAGACCTGAAGAATCATTTTTTTATATGCTTCATAACGGGAATCAAGACCATCATCAGTTTTAATCTTTCCTATATCACATGTACATTCAGCACGACACCATCAAGCAAGGCTTTTACCTGCCTGTGATTTAAGACCAAATAATAAATTAGCACATTCAAAATCAAAAACAATATAACAGTTTAAGTACTAAAGTATTACACCTGATGATGCTATAGGTCAGCGAAATATTGTAAATATATAATAACATCAAAATATATTTAAAACAAAAAGTTTATACGCTGCCATCTTAATTAAACTCAACAAATACGAAAATTTCATATAACATGAATATGATTTTAAAAGAAAATTTCTCTTGTACTACTCTAAAGTTTTCATATTTTCAAGAACATCTGCTTTAATATGAACTTTTTGAACTGAGTTTTTTCTTAAATTTATTTTCAAGTTCTTTTTCTTCTTCAAAAACATTAACAAAAACATTTGAGAAACTTTCACCATCTAAACTCTTTCAAGACCACAAGGTCTGCATGCAATTTTAAATATTCTAAATTTTTGTATGCCAAAAAAAAAAATTTTATATTTCATGTTATATTTTTTTGCAGTACAAATGTAAACATTTTGCAAAGGAAAATTTAGAACAAATTAATTGCAACAGTTAAATGTGATTTTAAAAAAATATTTCAGTTTTTATGGTAAAAAATAATAAAAGAGTTTAAATTATCATTTCAGTGTGTACCTGAGACCATTAAAAGATTGTGGAAGGCAGGACTGAGGAAATCAGAAGTTGTTAAAAAAATGAACGGACAATTAAATATATCTTCAAAGAGGAGAAGACTGTATTTGGAAAAAAGATGGCCAAAAATAAACTACAAGAACCTAAAAACTTGTAAGTGCAGTTGATCAGTTGATTGTAAGTTGTGACATAATCTAAAGCCTATAAAACCCTAATCCAAACACTGGGATGGTTTTTAGTTATAGTTAAAAAAACACTATATAATAAAAAGAGTGTTGGATGGGAGGATAATAATTCAAAAGAAATTTTAAGGTAGGTTGATAAACTTTTACTTGAAATGGAAATTAAAGTATCTACTTCTTTTTTCAAATGATTTCACTCCCAACAAGGCTCCAAGCAACCACTAGTTAAACTAAAGTTAAGGAGCAAGGAAACAGTTAACAAAAGTCTTAAAGTTAAGAAAGCAGTTAACAGAAGTCTTAAAAGCTGTAAATTGAATAAGTTAAAGGTAAACTTAAAGATTGGAGAGCAAAGCACAATTGTTCAAAAAAAAAAAGCTAAATAAAAAAATTTACAATAAAATGATTAGTTAAATGGCAAGTTAATTGAGATTGGTTAGTTGAACAAATTATAATAGGTTGCTTAAGCAGCGACTATGTTATTTGTAGAAAAGAGAAAAGAAAAGCCTCACATTCCAGATAATTCGCATTTCATATATTTCATAATATAAATATTCCATAACAATATTCCATACAAGGAGAAATAAGAGAGGTCAAACAAGGAATCATGGTCACTGCATATCTAGGAACAACTTAAATGGTGAACTCAATCTAAACAGTGCAATACACCAGATATGAGAAAATAAGAAAAGACATAAAGTCAGCAGATGAAAAGTTGCTTTGAAGACCATGAAAATTTTAGAGGATTGAAATGATTTGGTGGTAATGTAATGTTATTTATAGGTTTTTATTCATTTTAATAATAAGAGAACTACATACATAGATATAACATGACAGCCTAAGCAATAAGCTATGCTGTTGCCTCAGTCCTATATTAAAATTTTGGGCTCATTAGCCCAAGGTTTTAATATAGGGCTTCTTATGTAAATATGAAATTTATGAAGTATTAAATCTGTAAAAAAGACTTGTTTTGAAAGAGAACATGATTCAAAGATGACAAATATTATTGAGATAAATTGAATAATGCTTAATATAATAGAGTTATACTTAGTAAAAAAAAATTAATTTTAATTGCAAAATTAAGATTTTTATGAAATATTAATGAAATAATTATTTATTTTAAATATTTTTTAACTTTTTTAACTTGTTTGTTAATAGTTTAGTTAAATAAATTTTTGAAATAAATAAAATATTTTAATATCAAGAAAAATTTGTTTGATTGAACACTCCCCTTTAGAAGTACCACACTTAACCTGTTTCTTTGCACAGCATCCTTGTTTATCAAAGTTTGTGTTTCAGAATTTAGGGTTGAAATAAAGTTACCAACAAATTTTTTTTTTAAAAAAGAATTGCCTCCTTGACTGTTGTTGAGAAGGCAACTGGGGAGGTGAATTTAGTTTAAAAATCTGAAACTTATTGGTTTCAATTTTTTAGCTATGTATTTTTAATTTTAAAATGTTTTATAATTATAGAGCTGCATTTACATAACACAGACTCGTCAGTACCTCACAGAATCTTTAAAAAAAGCGTATGTTATTTTTGTTAATATATTTATAATAAACTATATAAAAATAAAACTTTAACATCTGAAAGTTTTTTTACTAACAGCAGCAAATTGCTCATGTTTTGTATTTTCATGTGGCTTTTTATTAGTTAGCAGATGCATTATGGTTTTTATAATTTTTCATAAAAACTTAATATTCTAATTAATATAATATTATTTATAGTTTTAAAAGTTTTTTATAGCATAGATAATTAAAATAAAATATTATCTTTAAAACCAGCTGTTGCAATATTATTTCAAGCAAACTGTTGCAACGCTATTCTGCAAGAAAGTCTAATAAATTAATTTCAAAAGATGATTCATGATTTAAATAATGTTTCACTTATATAAATAAAAACATTTGCAGTTCAAGATGTTATTGTTAAAACATGAAATATATTTATATTTATTCATATATTATACAAAAAAATCTAAAAATAGTTAATCCTTATATTTAGGTTGTAAATGACATATATTTAAATAAATGGCTTGCATATAGAAGCTATAATGGTCATTATTGGAAAAAACAAAACAAATAATGACTTCAAAATAAAATGATTCTACCGACTGCTTTCAGTGATAAGGAAAACCCTGCTCATATATCAATATGGGGTCTGCCAGATACTGCAGTATCTGGCAGACCCCAAGTAAAGTTTGACGATTTGTGTGAAGCAAGGAGGTTAGTTGACAAAAAACTTAAAAATTATAAATTGTATGAGTTGGAAAACATAAGAGCAGAAGAGTTTTCTAATGTGATGATGTGCAAATAAAAAATCTACACGAATAAAAGTTTTAAAAGCATGAATGAAAAGTTATTGTAAAATTAAAACTGCAACTTTGCAGTGACTTTAATAGTATATGTTGAAAAGAGAAAGAGATTTACAAAGGTGGGGCAGAGGCTCAAGCTTACCAACAGGTTTAACTATACTTACAATGCATTTTTGGCCCTTTATTTTTATTGGCATCATTAGAGAAGCCTGCCAAGTATGAAAACACTATTCTATACAGGGAAAAACAAGAGATTTTTAAAGGTAGAGAATAACATCAGAAGTAAGGAAATGGTCAATAAAAAGAGGCAACCAAGCAAATGCTAACTTTGCAATTGATTATGTGTATGGTTTCCATGGTTTCCATGGGTTAAATGCTAATCTGAGAAGATGTAAAGTAGTGACTCTGTAAGAGTGTTGCTATTTATCAATGTAGGAATTCCAACCATACTGTGATAATTGTCAGCAGTAAATAAATAAGTTTTATTTGGGTTAAAATTCACAGGCCATTGCAGGACCCAAGCCTTCACAGAAGAGAGATTTATTAGAATGGTTTTTGAAGAAAAATCACATAACAAGGGGTTATGAGATTTTTTGAGAACAATTTTATGCAAATGTTTTTTAATGACGTTTTTTACGCACAGTCAAAATATTACTATTTGAACAACAATATTTAAATCCTTATATTCAAAAAACTTATTTTCATAATACTTTTTAAAGTTTATAGCATTGATTTCTTTTTTTATATGGATTACATAAAATTTTCAATAAATATAAAACAACTGGTTTCCAACCTGCTACTGGTTGGAAACCAGTTATTTATAAAAATGTTTTTGGTCAATCATTTCCTCTGCTCCTTTAAAATATTTTTTGTATTTTGGTAACACCCAAATTAAATGGTGATTGATTGTAGCCTTGTTGGGAGTAAAATAGAAAAAAACAACATGCTATTGTGACCCATCAAGTTCAACCTGCAACAGCAAAATTATTTAGCTTTGAGTTTAATCATTCATGTACATTGTTTTTAAGCTGTCAGTAGCATTTATTGTTTATAACTTTTTAAATCATATAAGCATGGTAGCTATGCAAAGTGAATTGTTAATTCATTTCAAATGTTCCTAGCAACCAAGTAAACAGTCTTATAGTGCCACTAGATTGTTAGTATGAAAACTATTTAATCTGTTAGTTTTGGGGAAAATCTGAAATTTTAGAAATTAATAATTTTTCTGATAAATATTTTATAAATTAATTTTTTTTTTCCAGTTAATAATGATATTAACTCGCTATGAGATCTGCTAGCAAATATAATTTATTTGTTTAATATTGTATTGTTTTATTAATTTTGTTTAAATCTGTTTTATTTTCAGAAATCTGAAATGTTAAAAAACTTAAGTTTTTACAACTTGGTCAAGTGTAAAATCAGTTTATTTGTTATTGTCTTTTGATATTTAAGTCATATTTTTTCAGTTTTCATTTTGTTAAAGTTTCCCTATTAATGTGTATATACATTATATTATTAATACAAAATGAAGAAATATATGTCTTTATTTTGTTTAAGAAACTTGTTTTTCATCTTATTTATATATAATAAAAATAAATAATTCAAAAGAGTTTTTATCTTTTATAAAAATTAAAGTAGCATGTAATATTAATTTATCAAATACCATTATTAATTTAAACACAAGTATTATGAAACTTTAATAATTGTGTACACTAGGCAGGTCCATTTTTAGATCTCGGAAAAACTACAACTTTGCCACTTTATTTTCCCATTCAATGATGCTATACAAATGACTACCAAAAAAATTTAGAAAAAAATTTAATTTCTCTGACCTCTCTGGGGGTTTGAGTTATTTAAAAAAGGCAATTTTTTACCAATTATTCATTAAATTGCTAAATCTTAATTGGAACAAGATCACCAGAACTAATAAATTTTTCACAATAAATGTGTGAAATTTCAGCTCAAAATATTGAAAATTTCTTGAGATAATTTGAAATATCACCTGGTTTCTTTTAAAGACCCGGTTTTTACTATGTTTTCAATTGTATATCTATCTAATTATTCTTAAATATTCATTAAAAAACTTAATATAATTTGCATTTTAACATGTTTTTTATAAAAAGTTTAACTTTTCTTACAAACTTTTCTTTTGGACCAGTTACATTAATAAAATGGAAAATTAACTCTGAATTCCTTCAAAACCAGTAAAATATCTGGCAACTTTTCCTCTTTAGTTGTTAAATCAATTAAGTCTTTTCATTTTTAGTAGAAAGATTTTTTTTGAATCTTGTATAAGTAGATTTTGATTGACCTTTGCTTTCGGTTTTAGTGACTACATTTATTGCATATAAAATGTTCTTGAGACTTCTACAAAGAAGTCTTAATAGAGGTCATTCTAAAAGTTCTTTAAAATACTTATGAGACCAGTGTCACATGCTGTTGTGTCAGCACAATTTCAAATTATAAATTTTCCAATTCCAATCTTTTCTTATAACATTAAAACATGCCAGTTCTTGATCATATCCTTTGTCTGGTTGACATTCAACTATGCCTAGCAGCTCATTGGGTTGCTTTTCATTTTTATTTAAATCCCAGCCTAAACTTATAACAACAATAGCTAGGAGTTCATTTACTACAGAAATGTATTCTTCATTTATAGCAGAAACTTTTTTTTAGAGTTTTTTTAATAAGTTTTTTTAATCAATATCCACTATTACTGTCACATTATTTTGTTTTATGTTGATTGTCTTTAAACAACCCTCGGAATTAGGGTCAGCATTCGGCAATGCCGACCTAACTGCCGACCTCAAAGTATTTGAGATCGGCAAAAAATTGCCGACCTTGTTTCTATGCTTTATGGTTAGACCTTTGTATCAAATAATTTTTGCCGACCTCAAAAAGATTGAGGTCGGCAAATCATTGCCGACCTTATTTTTCCTAATTCCGAGGGTTGTTTATAGTTATTAAATTCTTTATTATCAAAATTTTCTAATAAAAACAACTCTTGATTTTCACTAACATAATTTTAATTTGAAAAATGTTTTAATTTTGAGTTTTTTTTTGACAGAATCTTTTTTTGCTCAAACTTCTTGGCTCATATTTTGAAAAACTCTCTGTTGGAACAAACTTTTTGATATCTTTTGTTTATTTTGTCAATTATCATTGTTCTTGTAGTTTTTTGGTCTTCATAAAACAAAATATCACATTCCTTTGCATCTTTTGATCAAATTCTTTTTCAATTATTTCATAAAGTTTTAGGTGACTTTTGTCAAACAGTTCCTTTACTAATGCCAAAAATTTATTTTCATACAGCTTTTGTGTTTCCTTTTTAACAATAAGATACAAGTTTCTTGTAATGATATAATGATTTGGAAATATTTTACCTTAGATAACTTTAAAAATTTTCATTTGTCATTTAATTTAAATTTTTATGTAAATAATTGTTTAATAAATTATGAACATTATTTAAATCAATGGTTAGCTAATACTTTTGCAACTAATATGTGGAATACCACCCATAAGTCACAAGAATAAATTTGTTTTTTATTATTTTTATTGAAATTTACTAATTTGCAGCAGTGATAAAAATATCTTAAAATTCAGCAGTTTCATAAATTTATAATTATATGCTGTGGCTATGCTTTCGCATAGGTCTGGCTATGCAAACTTTAAAAAAATGTTTTCCTAAAAATGTACTAAATATAAAATATTATAACGCCTAAGGTGATCAGGAAAACTAAAATTAAAAATTTTTTTTTTTTTGAAAAAGTTTTGTGTAACAGCATCAAATGGAAAAATAAGGTGATAAAGTTTAAGTTTTTCTGAACCCTAAAAACAGACCTAGTGTACACATAGTTATGTAATAGAGTATTATACTTTTTTAATTTTATTTTTGTTTATTTTAAACAATTACTTATTAAGTTTCCTTCAGAAGATTTGTCATTTTAAAATGCTTCTTGTATATTTTTTGGTTAACTAGATTTGAAAATCGTCTTTTACATCCTGCTGTAAATACGGATGATATTTTAACTCAATATGTCTCTACTATTCGTACTCTACGAGAACTGGATCCAGCTGGAGTAATTTTGGAGAATGTGTGTGCACCATTAAGAGAATACTTGAGGTTACAAAAAAAAAATCTTTTAAGTTATATTACATTTTATATTTAATTAACATTTAATATAATTCTTTAATTACATTTAACATGATTGAAGTTGCTATTAAATATTGTGAATAATAGATTTATGTTATACTTACTCTAATTATAAATATATAAATGTTTGGAGTTTGCTCCATTTTTGGAAGTTAGCTATTTCAAACAGCAAAAAAAAAACTATATATATAAAGGTGGATCAAGTGCTATTTACTTTCAAAAAACGATCTTCAAAATTTTCTTGGATTTGTAATTGGATTTAGTGGGGTCACCTCAAAATTTAGTGGGGCTTCCTCAAGATTTATTGGTTGAGGATTAGAGGTTGCTTTTGAACTTTACTAAATTTTTTCAAAATCGCTGTTCTTGCAACATAATTTGATATTATGACATAATCATAATATCAAATTAAGTATGTCAAAATAAATGGTTCAATATTAAATAAATACCAGTTATTAAATTCAAAAATATTTATTAAAGAACATTAAAGATTAGTAAATAAGTTAAAATCCTGGTTCTGGTTAATACTAATGTATTACTATCTCCCTGAAAGTATGCGGTGTTAAAATGTTTTAAATTTGCCTAAAGTTTACCATTTAAAGTTTAAAGTTTATTGTTAGAGTCCAGTCAGCAGCAAAGATTTCTCAACAAAATTGGTTCTGTGCTCTAAGATGACCTGCAGCAGATATTGCTTCTGTTCTTCATTTTTTGTAAAGGATGAGTTAAAATTTTAAATCAGTTTGACTCCTTGCACAGCATCATAATTTATCACTCTCAGGCTCTCAGCACACTTCTTGACATTTCAGAATTCTTTGTTGTTTTTTTTTCAGAATTCTTCGTTCTCACTAATTTGGTTTTACTTCTGTTAAAAATGTGGTTGACAATTCAAGTATTTCAAGGAAGTTCATGGTATTGACAGATACGAAGTCGACAAACTGTTTTCTGTCATCAAGCTGTTTCTCAGCTTCACTTGCATACATTTCTGAGGTTTGTTCAGTTTAGGTTGTTAAAGTGAGTCAACCATCTTTTTTTTTTGTGACATTGTATGTGTTGTTGTCAAAGAAAGTTAAGGTTTCCAGTTCTTCACTCATGTACAATAAGTATAATTAAAAAAAAAGATAAAAAAACCAGTGATTTGAAGAAAATTGGGTAATTTGATGCAGTAGCAATTGAACAAAAGGCCAAATGTCATGACCTTTGTTACACTCCAGCAAGCTCCAGAATGACAGCAAGTATTTGATGTTGTTTTATCAAAACACATGGCTTTCACTCAGCCCTACATTTGCCATTTCATTAGTACATTAATACATGCTCATTTTTTCTCTGGTGCCATGGTATAACTTTGATCTGAGGGTACAACATCAAGACCAAAATTATTTGACTTCATTTAAAAATCCATCAAATAATAATACTTAGAGCAATAAAAAATTTTCCAGATCTAATTAGACTCAATCAAAGGCATATAATTTCCTTTTAAATATTTACTTTGTTTTATATTATATATATATATATATATATATATATATATATATATATATATATATATATATATATATATATATATATATATATATATATATATTCTGAAAAAATACTACCTAAATATGTTTTAAGTATAAGAAATATTATCTATAATAGTGTTTGCTTTTGCAAGGTAGTTTTAGTTAGACTTTAGGGATGGTGAGTTTAATGTAATAATATTTATAATGCTATTTGATGGAGTCAAATAATAATGTCTTTGTTCATATTTTTTTGCTCATATCTTTTTGTTCATATTTCTGCTCAACATTTAACACTTTATTTTCTAAATAATTTTTTTCTTTATCAGAAATAGAGAAGACACAATTAAATGTATCATAACATGTATAACTGATGAAGAATCTGGTCCTGATTTAGTTGAGGTTTCATTTATTTTTATACTATTTTTATTTTGTTGTTTTAGGAGTTTATTAACTTATTTGAGAAATTGTATTTGCATTGGAGTTTATGCTTCTAGACTTGCAAATTGAAATTTACTGACAATAACTTACAAATTGCAATTAATATAATCTTATTAATTGCAATTTGTAAGTTATATCAGCTTAATCGAAAATAATTCTATAAAATAATTTTTGATTAGGCTGTTCTGTAGAATAATTTTCAAATAAGCTGTTCTATAGAATAATTTACAGTTAGGCTGTTCTATAGAATAATTTACAATTAAACTGTTCTATAGAATAATTTACAATTAAGCTGTTCTGTAGAATAATTTTATTTAAAAGTTTCAATTTTAATTTCAGTTTAAATGGTTAAAAATATTAAAGTTTAAATGGTTAAAAATATAAAATCTTGAAAAATTAACTTCAGATTAAAAATATTTACGTTACTTTAAATTTAAAATTAGTTTTAAAAAGAAAAATTTTAAGAATTTTGTTTTCTTCTTTAGACTAATTTTTGAAATAAAAATATTTGTTTGCGTAAATTTTTTTTTTAGGAACTTATAAGCTCTGATGTAGGGGGTGAGTATAATTCAGATCATGAATCAGATGGTGAAGATTGGGTACCTGATCCAATTGATGCTAAAACTGGTAAACTTTTTCGAAAAACACAGCACAAATGCAATACAGTTTTTTTTTCTTTCATATAGTTAATAACAAAAGCTAAATTCAAGTCTAAATTTGATGATAAATTATTCTGCAACATAAATATCAAATCAAGTGGTCGACAGCTTTTTTTTTAAGTTAAAATAGTTTCAAAGATAAGCATAACTTCTTAATCCAACATATTGAAAATTTTTGTAGTCTTGTAGTCATGAGCTGTTTTGTTTATAGTTTTTCATAACAGTTTTGGTTTAGTTATTACTTATCTATTAAGATAATTTAACTGAAGTAAACTGTTTTACAGGTCTGCTTGCTTGTAGTTAAAAACAATATTTATGCTTTTATAAAATTTGTGTGTGTGTATTATTTCTAAATTTTTCTTTTTATATATAATATTTTTTCTTAGATTTATCTTCAAGAAAGCAAAGAACTGCTGATATAATTAATATACTTGTAAATGTTTATGGTAGCCAGGACATGTTTGTTTCTCAGTATAGAATTTTGTTGGCTGATCGGATTTTAACAAATTTTAATTATTCTGTCAGTAATGAGGTAATGTCAGCAGTTTTTTAAAAATAAATTAGCTTGAGCTAGAAAGGAAAAATTATCCTTGTAAATAAAAAGTATTTTTATAAATACCAGTTTGAACCTTCCTACTTCTACTTCCTATTCTGAAGTACGAAAAAAAAAAAAAAATGTTTTTGTAGTTCTTGTATTTTTTTTTTTATAAGTTTTCAACAGGAAAAAATTTGATTATTATTATTATTTTTTTTTTTTTTTTGGATGAGGAAAGTATTTTAGTTTGACTAGCCTATAAATATTTAAATAAATTTTAGTTCTAACCAGAAACTTGACTTATTAATTAAAAGTAATGATATCAGAAATAAAGTGTTAAAGTTTCAGAAAAAACAATACAGGGGTCATGTGCTCCAGCTTAAATCTAATACAGGGGTCATGTGCTCCAGCTTAAATCTAATACAGGGGTCATGTGCTCCAGCTTAAATCTAATACAGGGGTCATGTGCTCCAGCTTAAATCTAATCAAAACAATAAGTAGTTTTGATGATGTTAGAAAGATAAATAAAATGTGTGTTTGTTTAGAAAATTCTTGTTTAAACATATACTTATATTATATTTAAAATTTAACTGCTAGATCAAGGAAGACCACTAAAATATAATTATTGCTAATTGATCTGGTTATTACAAAATCATAAATGATTTGGTTATTATAAAATCATAAAGGTTTACAATAGTTTAGGAAGAAGACAGAAAATACTTATGCTAACTAAACATTTGTTTAAATGTAAGTGTTTCAAAAGGTATTTTTGTGGTAATAAATAGACAATTAAGTTTTCACAATTCTAGAGGTATGTTTATATGCTACATGTAAGTTTTTTTGTTATAAGTTCTATTTATTTATTTTGTTGTTTTTATTTTATTATCTTTTACAGAGACGATACTTAGAGTTATTAAAACGAAGATTTGGTGAAAATCATTTACACTTTTGTGATATAATGTTAAAAGATATCCAAGATTCACAGAGAATTAATAGACTAATTAAAGATGATGCTTCAAAGCAATGTGCAATTGAGCAACAGGTTATCTATTTTTAAATAAACAACTGGTTATTTATTTTCAATAACAGAATTGAAAAATTTCTTTTCAATCAACAAAAGGTCATCTAATTTTTTAAACTTTTTTTTTATTTTTTTATATTTATTTTATGTTTTAAAGGTTATTTATTTAATTTTTATTTACTTTTTTTTACTTTTTTAATTATCTTAAATGTTAATTAATCAAATCAAGTAATAAATAATAACAATATTTAAATAAACTTATCAATATAGAAATTTAATCTTTACATTATTCTAACTCTAGTGACAGTTTAATTTAATTTGATTATATATATATATATATATATATATATATATATATATATATATATATATATATATATATATATATATATATATTATTTATAATTAATTATATATATATTATTTAATTTAATTTAATTATATATATATATATATATATATATATATATATATATATATATATATATATATATATATTAATTATATATAATAGATTTAAAATGATTATTTTTGTTAAAGCGATAATTTAATTTGTGCAATTGCACAAATTAAATTATTGCTTCAACAAAAATAATTATTTTAACAAAATGTTTTTATTATAATTATAATAATAAGTAAATAATATTGTGGATAATGAAAAAAAAATCAAATATTGTGGATAATAAAAATTAACCAAATATTGTGGATAATAAAAAACTAATCAAATATTGTGGATAATAAAAAAGTAATCAAATATTGTGAATAATAAAGTAATTTTTCGGGCAATAATAAAAAAGTAAATATTTCAGACAATAATCTGAAAGTATAAAGATATTAAAGTATAGAAACAATAATATAAAAAAGAGGCGGTAAAATTGAAAACAGTAAAAGCAGAAAAGCCCAGGTAACCAGGTTACCCTAGTAACCTGTTTACTGTTAATGATATATTTTTATATTTTCAAACGTTTTTTTAAAAGCTTTGTTTTATGTACTTATATATATTATGAATGTATTACATTTTAAAGAGGTTGATGTATTGATATAAAGATATTGAAGATTGTCTTTTTTTTTGTTATAAAACTTTTTTTTTTTTTTTTTGCATATAAAATAATCAGTTATTGACCAACAGTTTAAAAGACCAAGACCAACAGTTTAAAAGCCAAGACCAAAGCCAAGGCTTTGGTCTTGGCTTTTAAACTGTTGGTCTTGGTCTTGGTCTTGTCCTTGAAAGTTTTGGCCTTGACCTTCAAAAAAAAAAATACACGAAATTAAAGATCTAAAAGTTTTCATTTTTTATTTTTATGTATTTTTTTTTTTATGGTTTTCATATATATCTACAAGTATATTTTCTTATTGACTTCATTGAATTCTGTGCATAACCTTGGTTTATTTTTACAACATGTGATTTATTGTCACAGCAATTGTTACCTACAGATTTGTTAATAATTGACCTTACCACAAGGCAAAAATTTAAGTCTTTGGCCTTGAAAATGTTTGCATAGGCATTGGCCTTGAAACTCTTATTCTTGGTTAAGGAACCTTGAAACTCTTGGCTTTGGCCTTGTCCTTGGCCTTGTAACATGTGGCCTTGGCCTTGCTACTTTTGATCTTGTTAACAACTTTGCAAATAGAATAAAAATTGCAACATCTTTATAAACTCAAAACTTAAATATCATTACCATCTACAAGTTTATAAACACCCAATGTAAACACAAAACACCCAATCCGTGTTTTTCATAAGTGTGTGCTTTGTTTATTGAGTCAAGTTTTCAATAAAATTGTTTTATCTGTTATGCTTTCTACAATCTCTGTGCCCAACTATCTTCATAAATATGATTCCCACAAATAGGTAATTTAGCTAATGATGGCTCGCTTCATATGTAAGATTTATATAGTTCAATCTCCACCACACCCATAGTTTTACCCCATTCAACTTGCTTCTTTATGCAACAGCTTTGGATTGAAAGAGGGTTGCAATTACAATTAAAAAATATTTCAAATACAATTTTTAAACATTCAAAGATTTTAAGCATAAATGATGAAGCATATAAAATCTATTCCAATGCTTTAAGACAAAAGAATAATGGAAACATGATGTTAAACTTCAATCAAATAAGCCTTTAATAAGTAAGTTTTAATAAGTAAGGTTTAAAAAATTGTATAAATGCCTAAGTGCTTATTTGAGCATTTAGAGTATTAATGATTTTAAAAGACTTTGAGAAAAAAATTAAAAATGCTGTTTTAATACTGTTGTTTTTATTAAATAATAAATTTGTAATAAAATTTTAGATTGACTTTAATGCTTTTATCTTATCATCAACATTTTGGCCCACTTTTTCAGATGAGTCTGTAGATCCACCAGAAGAAGTAAAAAGGTAAACTATTTTAATGTTTCGAAAAACATATTAAAAAAATGTAAAAATACAAATATTTTTTGTTATTTCCACATTTGATGAACACTTTTTTAGCATTATGTTGGTTGCTTCTAGATCTTATCTTATCTTTTAATTAGAGTACAATTAAATTACTTTGAATTGAATGATTAATTCAATTAAATGATTTTAAAGCTGGATAGTAGCAGGGTTTCTCTGTAGATTAACCCAACTACCCCCTCTCTATATATGCATGTGTAAGTGTGTGGGTGTATATAACTACCATGTGTTTATAATGGGGGCTTACACACATATGTTTGTGTGTGTATATATATATATATATATATATATATATATATATATATATATATATATATATATATATATATATATATATATATATATATATATATATATATGTATATATATATATGTATATATATATATATGTATATATATATATATATATATATATATATGTATATATATATATATATATATATATATATATATATATATATATATATATATATATATATATATATATATATATATATATATATATATAAGGCAGCCGCAAGGGTGAATACAAATCCAAGACAATGTGGGAAGTGCTAGTCATATATCAAAATGCCCACAATGGATTAGATACATATGCATAGAAAATCTCTGCTTAAAACCACACCAGTTAATGCCTTGGTTTTGGCATCAGTTTGTAATGGACAAGTGTAAAGAGCTGTTAGACAATGTACTTATACCTCTGGGAATCCATGATAGATAAAAGACCAGTGGATAAACAAATCTCTGACCTATGTCTCAATAGGAAGCCTCTCAAATGGTCATGTTAGGGGTGGTCAAGGGTGGTAATAGGATGTCTCGATGGTTTTTCAATTAGATGGGATATGTTGTATGTCTAAACACAAATAATTGAGGTCAAAGAATTTAAATCTGGGCATTATGGTTATAGGTTGGCAAGACAGTATATTCTTTATTTTTATGTATTTTATAAACTCAATTCCTTTGATATTGTTAATATTAACATAAAACCTACAATAAAATTGAACTTTATAAACATAATTTTTTTTTCAAATAAGAATGGTGATGTGATGACATACATCATAGATTAGTACATCAAGAGCTCCTTGTCCTTCTCAGGTAGACTGGAGTCTTTGACTTTTCCTTGACTCCTCCTTTTGGATACTTTTTGGATTGGAGCTGCAAGGCATCCTCATCATAGTTTGTCTGGGGCCTGGAGAATTTTTTTTTGCATTGTTCCCTGTTTTGCTTGAATACCTAGATGGAGGACTCTGTGGCTTCTCTGACAGGGATCCAACTGGAATGGTTGACACTGACTACCTGATGCCTGTCTGTATAACATTTTGTGTACTGCTTGGGACATATGATACCAGTTGTGCAGGGTGGTGTGCAGTCATGCAGTCACCAGGTTTTACTGATGAAGCTTATAAGGGTGTAACTTCTCATTGCTGGAGAAGATACAGAAGGTAATGTAAAACCTCTTCATCAACTCATCGATGATGTATCATCAACACCTAAAACCTCTGCTGACGTACCGCCTAAAAAACCTCCTGACAGTAATAACATCATTAGAGTTTTAGTTCCTCTTGACTTTGAAACATCAACATTGATACCAAGGTTAGCTCTCGACATCACTTAAATCTGTTTGTTTTTTTGTTTTTATTAAATCTACCCTGTAAGCTATGTCCATGCTCTTTATCTTCAAATAAAGGGTGGACAAGCCAGTCTAATATCTGCAAGAACTGTCACAACTCTGTAAAGCTTCTGCAGGTCATTCAGATTGGAGTTGGTCAGGCTGCAGATGCTGCAGCTAATAGTTGTGTCTTTTCCATTAACCATGGTCTTATTCAGCAACTGTTAGATAATGAATTCATCTAACCTTGTAGAGACAGCCTGAAGTTCCTTTAAGATGTTACTCTCCTTCACCACAACATCTTTGCTCTTTTTTATGTATTGAAACCTGATTGGTCTGCAATAGAGTTTGGAGAGGAGTTTCAGGTTTTCCCAGACAATTTCTTTGGTTTCTTTGCTCTGGATTTTTTCCTTGCAAGGAACAAAGGCTCTTCTACTGCTATGCTAACTAGCTCAACATCTTCAAATACCATCTGTTTATAAACAGACTCTCCAGTGCAACCATCATACCCTACTATAGAAATCATAACGAGAACTTGAGCTTAGTTGAGATAAGTATCATATTCAATAAGCAAATATAGATGTAATTAAATTAGTAAGAGCTGTGTCAAATCTTATAACAATGAAAAATAAGCTCTCAGAGTAGCTGATTCCATCAACAGCTGTAAAATATTACAGTATTACATAACGCTATCTGTGTCATGTTGTGAATATATGTTGCCATGTTGCCCACAAACTTTTTTTTTGTGATTTTGGTCTGCATTGTCACGGTCGTATAAAGAGCCTTTTGTTATTACTCTGTGCTTATTAACAAGAATTAGATAACTGCATAGACTGTTGCTTAAGGATGCAGGTACTATTTAAGTTTGAGTCTCGTTTTTTCTATTAACACTGGCCAATAATTTATAAAAAGTTTTTTGTATCTTTGATTTTTTTGCTTCTTTTATTTGTATATGAATGTTGTGGCTACAGAGTAATATTTATATCAATACTGTAACTACAGAAAATATATTTGAGGTTCAAACAGAACACAAAGATACATATAGTAACTTTCAAGTGAGCTGACACCACTTCATAGATTCAGAAAGAACACAAACATGTCTATAGTAACTTATGAGTGAGCAAACAATGTGCCAATAGTTCTAGCAGATCACAAACATACAAATAAAATAAATTATGAGTGAGCTATCACAGTAACTAAAGCTATATATCAACTACATAACAGACAAAAAAAGATACCGCTATAGATATGGCAGTGTTTATTATCTGGACAACATAGAAGTTCACTTCTTCTAACCTTTGACAACAAGGCCAAACTGGCTGTGTTAAAGAAAAGGAAACTTTCCAGCTAATATTTGATTCATAGTTAAACTTTTCCAAAAGATTAAGCTGCAGTTCTTGAAAAACATTTTTTAAATCTAAAAGTGGTTCAACAATAGGTTCTGCATTCACTGAGCTAAAACCTTTTCCTGCTGTCTATAGTAAAAGGTGTCTTAGTTACTACATTAGCTTACCTGTAATTTACTATAAATGTATGTTTGCATTCTGTCTAAACCTCTAACGGGATGTTCATACTATTTGTATGTTTGTGTTCTGTCTAAACCTATAGCACGGTGTTGGTTCACAAGTAAATAAGGTTCGCAAAAATCCAAAAAGTTTCTATGTATTCTATGAATTTTGCTGTAGCAGAAGTGAGATCTTTTTCAGCCTCAAACGCCCTCTCCAAGCAATTAGAGAATGTTGGCTTCTTATCAAAAAGAGTATGAATGGTAGTATCATCAGCTAACAATGCCACCTTATTTGTGAGAATATCTTAGCAAACAATTTAGCCTTGCCTTTAGGTGAGTCTCTAGAGCCTAACTTCTGAGATAAGATAAAAGATTTAGTGAACCAAGAATAATGGAGCTTAGCATCAGACAGCACCTTTTTACATCGATTTCTTGCAATAGTAAAAAGCCGTTTGTTTTCAAGAGAGTTGTTCTTTTGAAAAATATGAAAAAAATGATAAGATATAGCAGCTGTACAAGAGAGTGAAAACCATAGAGTAGAATGAGGTTTGACTTGGAACCAACAAAAAGAAATAAAGCTTCCATTCCTGCCTGATTCCATGAGGTTATGTAGGAGGTGCATTTTTTAGCTGAGAGGGAAAAGACATCAGCTCAAGGACTGTCAAAAAGAAAATCACAAAAAGAGTCCTAATCAGCTTTAGGGTAGTAGTAAGTAGTACGATGATAGGGTGGGTACAAAAAAAAAATACGAGATAGAAGATTTAAAGAGATTGTAGCATGGTTAGAACCATTTAAGGGAGAAAATGGAGAAACTGAACACAAGCTAGGATCAGAGACAAGACATAAATCAAGGAGTGAAGGTAAATAATTAGGGTTGTCAGGAAAATGAATCAGAAAGTTGACTATCTGAGTATGAGATTGCAGAAATGCAGAAGTTATAGGCTTTAGTGCCAGGAAGGTCAGTGGCGTTAGAGCTAAACCATTCAGTGTGATGAGCAACTAAGTAACCAATAACAATAATATTGGCAGAGGGGTAAAAAAAAGAGGGCATGGTCCATTTGATTAGAAATTACATCTAAAAGAGTGCAGTCTTGGGAAGAAGGGTACAATAAAGAACAAAGAGAAAGGTGAGAGTGAAGAGGTGCTAAGCAAAAGCCCATAAAAGAATGGTCAAAGGATTAGAACCTGATTTCATGACAAATAGGTGAGTTGATTAGACACTAGATAATCGGTCTCGAGTCTCGATTTCTCGTATCGGTATCGAAATCACAGGATACTGGTATCGAAAGTATCGTTAGTGTTGGTACTGTTTGGTATCGTTTGGTCTCAATGCGATACTTTAAAGTATCAATTTTGAGATCACGCATACCGGTATGGAAAGTATCGGTTATGTTGGTATCGTTTGGTATCGCTGCGATACTATACAGTATCGATATCGAGATCACGCAATACTGGTATCGAAAGTATCGGTTATGTTGGTATCGTTTGGTCTCGGTGCGATACCTTACGGTATCGATATCGATACTAATATCTAAAGTTATCGGTTATGTTGGTATTGTTTGGTACCAATAGTATCATTTGGTATTGCAACTCAGGTCATCATGAGAACTTCCTTGTTATCTTTATAAACGATTTGTAATTTGAAATAGTAAATTCGTATAATTAATGAAATATATATATGGCTTATTTATTATAAAAAAAAATTCTCTAAGCTGGTATGTATGACATCATGTTTATCATTTAATTTCTCATCTGGTATCTTTATTTTAATTTAACTAATTGTGTGGTACCATTTCTAACTCCATTATTAAAAGCATCCATGGAGACCAGCACTCTTCTTTATTTCCAGTAATTTCTGAGGTACCTCAAAGTTTTATCCTGCTTTGTTTCTCATTTACATTTATGATCTTCCAGACAACCTTACATCTAAAGTAGCATTTTTTGCTGATAACTCAACTTTATACTCCTGTCTTGAAAAAATGTCTTCTTTTTTTAATTGCTTAGAACATGCAGCCGATCTTAAATCTGATCTCACTTCTGTAACAAATTGGGGCTCACAGTGACTTGTAAATTTTAACTTCAACAAAACTCAGTTATTTAATGCAAACAACTATTGCAGTACTGTCAACATTTCTACATTAATTAATGGCAACCCTGTGAGTCCTTTTCTTTACGTCTTCTGTATGGAATGATGTCGTCATATTAGGGCTGATTCTTTTAATGATGATCTTCAATCAAGATCTAAAATCACATTGTAAGTGTAGTTGGATGTGCTTTGTCTGCCAAGCTTGAGCCTCTCTCCCATCATCATAAAGTTGCATCTCTTTCATTTTTCTAAAAATACCATCATGGTTTCTTCTCAAAGGAGCTATCATCTCTAGTTCCATCAACTAAAACTTATTGGGAGCGAATCTCAATTAAATTATATATATATATATATATGTATATATATATATGTATATATATATATATGTATATATATAAATGTGTATATATATATATATATATATATATATATATATGTATATGTATATATATATATATATATATATATGTATATATATAAATGTGTGTATATATATATATATATATATATATATATATATATATATATATATATATATATATATATATATATATATATATGTAAATTATGTTAGTGTATTTTACAAATACAGTGCTCAACGTTCCTAGAGAACAGAGCAATAATAAATTAGTAAAAAACACTTATCTAACTTTAACCAAATAGACACACTGTAGTTACTAACTAGTTACTAATGTTAGTTACCAGGTTCTTCTCTAATAATTACATATCTGAAGAAGATTTTTTGATTTATAATTTTTTAACCTATTTCTTAGCTTGTTCTGTAAAAAAGAATATATTTTTTATTAATTTCAGGAAAATTTATAAGTATTGAGCAAGAAGTTGCTGCTGAAACCTGGTTAAGTAATATTCATAAGGAATACTTGGCCGGATCCTACATTTACAAACTTAAGGTCAAAACTACTTTTCCACAGCACATGTTTAATAATAATTTTATTTTTACTATTTTAAGTGAAAGATGGTGCAAATATAAAGTAAAGACTGCATCACAAATCTTTACCACTTTCTTTACCAGAAGGGTTTGTAAAAATTTTTTAATTCTTTGATAGTTATCCTGAAAGCTCTTGTTCCATAGAAAAAGCGTTTTTCATTTTAGCAGTACAGAACAAGCTAAGAAATAGGTTAAAAAATTATAAATCCAAAAATCTCCTTCAGATATGTAATTATTAGAGAAGAACCTGGTAACTAACATTAGTAACTAGTTAGTAACTACAGTGTGTCTATTTGGTTAAGATATTAAATAAATAGCAATATTTGAAATTTAATTAAACAGAGTTTTAAACCTTTTTTTTTGTAGACATTCGTCTAATTTGTCCTAAGATTTTTAACTATTATTACTGTAATATTTTTTTAATTTGCAGTTTTAAAAAAAAAAACTTTTTATTACCTAACTATTTAAACTAAAAGTGACAAAAAGTCATCACTTTTTATTATCTTAAGACACACAGTTGATCATGAATTTGATCTCTTCTTTGTAACAGCCTGAGGCTTGTGAATTTTAACTCCAACAAAACTTAGTTATTTACTTCCAACAATTATCACAATACTGTTGATGTTTCTATATTCCTCTACAAATCTCTTACTCTAATCCTGTATGGAATACTTTTCTCAGTTCAGTATCTTAACATCGAAAAATGTATTATAAATGTATTTGCTTCCGCCCTTTCTGTCAAGCTTGAACATTATCCCATCACAAAAATGTTGCATCTCTTTTTAATTTCTACACATACTATCATGGTTGCTGCTCAAAAGAGCTATTGCTCAAGTAATATCAACCAAAACTCATTGCTTGACTGACATTGTTTGTCATTCAAAGTTGCATCCTTTTACTGTATCTGTACCTTCATACACTTAAAAATTATATTTCCTTAAACATTAATGCTTTCAATAAACATTAATGCTTTCATTAAACATTAATGCAATCTCTTTCTCATCTTTATATTTTCCTGACTCAATTTACAGTTTTTTAAAACTTATATCAACCATTTTCTTTCTCTTTAACAATATTCTTTGTTCTCCCAAGTTAAATAGTGTTTGCTTGCAGACTTATTGGAGTGAGTTAGTTTATAAAAGACTTTAGATGTCACATACTTGCATACAAACATCTATTTTTGAATAAAGGTTGAATCTTTAGATTATTTTTTCTTCTGATGTGCTTTTGCATGGCATCCATCTCTCATAGCATTATCTCTCCGCAACATCGATCAGAAAAGTAAAATAAGTGGAACAAGTAATAAAGTATTATAAGAACTGGAAATTATAAGAAATGGAATAATAAACTTTAACCTTTATTATTTTTTTATCATACAAAATAAATAGTTTGATATTATTTTCTTGCATGGGCTTTTTTTTTTTTTTTTTTTCAACATCTTCACTTCCAACAAGACTGCAAACAACCATTATTAGAGTTGAAAGTTACTGGAACAAAAAAGATAAAGTTTATAGTGCAAGAAAATGACTACCAGACAACTTGAAAGATTGCAAATTATGTGAATCAGGAAAACAAGATAAAGGGAGTGAATTCCAAAATACTGATGTTTGAAGAAAAAAACTAGTTGATTAAGAATTTTTGGAGTACTTTGGAACAATCACAGTAAAATGATGAGATTTAATTGAATAATGAGTAACACAAGAATGAGTTTAGTAAATAGCGCAAGAGGCGCTAGCTCTTTAGAGTATTGGCCATTATAGTATTAACAGAAAAGAGAAAGAGAAGCAACATGACGATGTGATAATGGTTGAAGGTTGGCTGCAAGAGCAGGTCCAACTATGTTTACAATGCATTTTTGCACTTTGTATAAAAGAGAAAGGTCTTTTTGGAAGATCTTCCCAAGATATGGCAACAATATTCCAATCAAGGACCGATTTGAGAATTATAGAGATAAAGAATAGGATCCAGAGTAAGAAAGTGGCGAGCACTATAAAAAGATGCAACCTCAGCAGGTGTTAATTTTGCATTTGGTTTGATATATGGTTTCCAAGAAAGATTGGAAGTAAGAGTTGATCATATAAGATGAAGGGTAGATGACTCATCGAGTACATTACCGTTCATAATTATAGGAAGATTAGCTGAAACAATTAATTTTGTCTGAGTTAAAGTTCACCAGCAACTGAGAGTCCCATGCTGTAGCAATGAGATCCTTTTCAAGCTCAAATGCTCCCTCCAAGCAATCAAAGAGTGTGGGCTTCTTAATAAGACAAAATTAAATGGTTGTTTCATCAGCAAACAATACCACCTTAGATGTGAGAGTTTCTGGGAGATCATTAAAGTAAATCAAAAAAAGTATGGGGTCAACCTTGGGGAATAGATAACCTTGGGAAGGATAGAACCTTGGGGAAGCCCCGAAGTTACAGGAAATGAAGAAGAGTGTTGTCTACCAAAGACAACTTTTATACTGTGATTGGTAAGGAAGGATTTAGTTACCTGATACACCATAAAATAAAGTTTATGGAGAAGGCTATCATGCCAAACTTTATCTAAGGCTTTAGAAATGTTGAGAGCAATAGCCTTAACCTTTCCATATCTATCTAATGCATGATAAAACCTATTGGTTATTACCGCTAACAAATTAGCAGTAGAATAAGAAGATCAGAATCCATATTGATGATCAGAAAGTAAGTTATTAGATTCAAGATGAGAGATTAAGTGTTTGTTAATTAAAGATTTAAAAACCTTGCTTATGATAGGAAGAAGACTAATGGGATGGACCTTAAATGAGTCAGGTTGCTCTTTAGAATTTTTGTAAATAGGGATAACAGATGCCGCTTTCCAGCAGGCTTGAAGACAAGACTCTGATAAGCACTTGTTAAATAGTTTTGAAAGTAGAGATGACAGCTCCGAAGAACCCTTCTGTAAGACTATAGCAGATATGTTGTCTGTACCACAAGCTTTAGAAGAGTCTAAGAAGGAAATCACTTTAGATACAGAAGCTGGAGTGATAC
This sequence comes from Hydra vulgaris, assembly GCF_038396675.1. Classification (NCBI taxonomy): domain Eukaryota; kingdom Metazoa; phylum Cnidaria; class Hydrozoa; order Anthoathecata; family Hydridae; genus Hydra; species Hydra vulgaris. The sequence continues at coordinate 68,400,232 of NC_088921.1, read as the reverse complement.
GAATGTCAAGCAATGGATCAACCTGTTTGTTGGCTATATCAAGTAGGGCGGAAAGAGTCATTATAAGGTAGATGTAAGAGGTACGATGATAGGGGGTTCAGTTGATGATGAAGAATGAGATAATAGTTTTAGAGAGATCAAACCATGATCAGAAGCAACAAAAGGTGAATGTGGAGAAACTGAGCACTGACTAGGATCAGAAACTAGACACAAATCAAGTAGAGAGGGTAAATGATTTGGATTGTCTCGAAAACGAGTTGGAAAGTTGACTATTTGAGTTAGAGATAAAGAAAGGCAAAATTTTTGGGCCTTAACACCTGCAGAGTCACTGACACTAGAACCAAACCATTCAGTGTGATGAGCATTGAAGTCACCAACAACAACAATATTGGCTGAATGATAAAGGGTTTGGTCAAAAATTTTATCAAAAAGAGTGCAGTCTTGAGATGAAGGATAGCAGTATAGAACACACAAAAAATGTGTTAGAGTGAAGTGGTGCTAAACGAAAGCCCATAAAACCATTGGATTCAAATCTAGTTTCCCAACAAATGAGTGAATTCTTACAAATGTAAATGCCCAGGCCAAGCACGTGACTATTGGAATCTTTACGAATTAGAGGAAAACAACTATCAACACTAAGATCACAAGATGAGACAGCTGAACTCAAATTAGTCTCACAAAGAGTAAGTACGTTAAGAGATAAGACTCAACAGAAGAAAAGTTACTTTGAAGATGAAAAAAAAAAAACAGCTCTAAAACTGAGTTTTAGAGCTGTACCCTAATTAGGAGAGAATATAATAAGTCTTAAAAATAAAGACACAAGCAAAACCCATGCATTGCGTCCTGAAGATTCAGCATTTAACATCCTAATCTGGAAACAATATATTATAAAAACATCTATGCCAGTCTAACAGATCAAGAAGTTGTGCGAGCATGTCAACAGATAGAATCTGTTTACTCCTTAAGTTTTTGCCTAAGAGGCCACCTACAAGACAGTAGCTAGATGCATTTAACATCTGCCGAAAGATGAGTATTCTCATCAAGACACCATCTCTAGCCTTTACTCAACCAAGAATCCCAGTGTTTTAAGTCGGAATTAGCTTCTCCTAACCCTTGCCTAAAAATATGCATATCCTACAAGGCAGCATGACATGAAGGAGGTTGTGATATGAGAACTATTTGTAGTTGTGAAATAAGAATCATTTATGAGTAAAAGTTCTTAAACCTCCAGTTAATTGAGACTTAGTAAATTAACTAGTTTGTATTTTTACCTTTTCTTTAAAAATTAAATATTTAGTCATAAACAAAAGTTTCAAACCAAACACCAAAAATTGGGGTGTTAGATTAGATTGGATCAGCCAGTTTTCCTGATTGCATCATATCAACAGTTTTTATTTTAATTGTTCTTATGAAAGGTTTTTTAGCTGCTGACAACACCTCATTCTGACCTTTCACTAATTTTTAGAAATTAGGAAATAGCTGATATGGAGAGAAAAAAGACCCTCAGTGCTATTTAGGAGATCCAAATCAAAGCCTTATACAATCAAAAGTTGAAAGAACGCAGTATTTGCAAAAAAAATTGAGAGTCCGCAAGGCAGTTGTGTATCAAGTGATCATCAAGTAAAATTAGAAATCTTTTCAAATTTGAAGAGAAGTAGAAGAAACTTAGAAGAAACACCAGGTACAATAACATTTTGGCGAAAAATATTATTGTCTGTTCTCTAACAAGTTCTATGACAAAAGTATGGGCTGAACTGCTGATGCAAAGGAGATGATGCAAAGTGATAATTCTTGATTGTTTATCAAAAAAATTTGATATAAAATCCTACAAACCGTCTAAAAAAACAAGACTTCAACCTGCCATGAAATCTAAGTGCCTTACATTTGCATTGGAACATTGCCACTGGGGGAACATCAGTTTGTAGTATGCAAGGGCTACCCCAGGAGACCACCTGGTAACCAGTTTGACAATAAGTATACAATATTGATGATAAAACATCCCCCAAGTCAGGATGATTTAGGGAGAGAGCAATGTCTAAGAATGGGTCAGTGGTCTTTTTGACCCAGGAACCACTATGAATAGACCTAAGTATGTCAAGTTGTTATCAGACAGCCTCAATCTTCAAAGGAAAATTTCACCCAGGACAGAGTGTCATGCTGCCATTCCAAGGTTGCAACCAAGTTTCTGGCCCAGAACAAAATATTTGAATTTTGAACTGATAATGGATATTAAAAATGCAATGATATTGGGCTTTTCATGAAATTTTGAGTTTATTCTTTTTTTTCATAACTGTAACACCTACACCTGTTTTTCTTTACAATTTAATAACACTTGCAAGTTAATTACATTTGATTATATCTAATATTTTTGTTAATTCTTTATATGTCATAACTGTCAATAATTGTAGACTTAACTTTTTTTTTTAGTTTAATGACCAACTACACAGAATCATTTAAACAGTTAAAAGGAATGAGAACTCTTGATTGGATAAATAATCTTGGAAGTGTTGAATTAGAAGTTGAACTTCAAGATGGGGTTAAAAATTTTAATGTAACTCCTGCCCAGGCTACACTTTTATTAACATTTCAAAAAAAAGGTTGTTTATATTTACCTTTTAATCTATTCAACTGTTAATATTTGTGTAATTCCTTTCCAGGCCATTAACGTTTAGGATATCAATACTCAAATAATATTTTAAATGAAAGGTTTCTACATTTTTTTTCGTATTCATTTCTTTGTATTAGTGTTATAATGCTCAGGTTAGATTTTCTAATATTTTAAATTTTTCTTTATTAAATCCTAATTTTTAAATTAATTTATGTTTTTTTTTTAATTTATTTTCATGTTTAAAGATGAATGGACTTTATCTGAGTTGTCGCGAGAGACATCAGTGAACAAATCATCATTACGTAATAGAATATCATTTTGGGTAGGTCAAGGAGTAATAGTTGAGAAACCAAATGATGTTTATGTTACAGCAAGCTGCTTTCAATCACAAAACCAAAAAGGTTGAAAATTTTAATATATATATATATATATATATATATATATATATATATATATATATATATATATATATATATATATATATATATATATATATATATATATATATATATATCTGTGCGTGTGATTTTGTGTGTGTGTATGTGATAATAAAATACATTTTTCTTGCAGTAATAAAATACATTTGTTCCCCAGAGAGTTGATTTTGTGGAAAAGGTGAGAAAAAAAATTAGAAATAGCATAAAGAAGAAGGTCATTGTTAGAGTCAAACTGACTAGTAGGTACTAAAGCTTCCATGCTTGCTGTAAGATTATAAATGTTGTGCAATTTTTTGGTAGAGGCAGAAAAGACATCAGCCCGTTAAACTATCCCATAAACTATAAAGTTAGCTATAAGGTAGTAATAAGTGTGATGAATCGGATATAGAAGTACAAGATAAAAGTTTTGGTTGAATCATGCTATGGTTCAAACCACCTAAAAGAGAACAAAGAGAAACTGAATACAAGCTAAAGTCAGAGATAAGACACAAATTTTGGAGTGAAGATTAGGGTTGTCTAGAAAAAAAGTTTACCACTTAAGTGAGATTAATTATTTTTTTAGATTGATTTTATGTGCTGATTTCAATTAAGGGATAATTAAACATTAATTGAGTTTTAAACAAAAATTGTTTTTTAGATCAAAATTGTTGTTTCAAAAGAGTTTTGAACAAAAATTAATTGAGTTTAGAAGTGTTAAATAAAAGAACATAAAAAAATAGTTTCAAACCTGATTAATACTGTTCAAACGTATAGGTAAAATAATGCATTTGTTACAATATATATTCTAATTGAACAATAATTTTGTAATATATAAGTATATGACCAGACTGAGCATGTGACTATTGGAGATTTTGTGAATCAAAGTATAGTAGCCATATTATAGTAGCATACATATAGTAGCCATATATCAATATTTAGGTCCAAAGATCAATTTAAGTTAGTTTAAGCAGTCAATATAAAGTAGTCTTCAAAAGAGCGAGATGGTCAAATTGATTTTGCTAAAAGTACAATTAAGTAGATAAAAGTTGCTTTGTAGACCACAAATATTTGTAAAGAAAAGATTTATATTTATATTTAAAAATAATTTATTTGTAGTTATGATTTTTTTTTTGTGTGTGTTTTTAATAAAAAGAGATATATAATAAATAGATTGTGCATGACACCTTTAGAAATAACCTATGCAGTTTCCTCATTCCGGCTACGTTGTAACAAAGGTGTGTTTATGTAGCCTGGGCAATGCATAGCAAAAGCATTATCATGCCATTTTTCATATTTCAGTCAATCTAGAGCCCCAAGACATATTTTTTCAGTCAGAGTTATCTTCTCCTTGTCTTTGCTCAAGAAAGCAAATCCTACAAGGCAGCAACACTATGAGGCAGGTTCTACTAGATTACATAATACCTGTATTAGAGTGATTATGATGATCCTAATCCGTACCTGACTTGAGTTGCTTCGTCAGTTTAGCAAGTAAGGTTTTATATTGGATTTAGTTATTAAGTAACAATAAAATCAACTTACAAATGGCTCATAATAAGAGCCATAATAAGTAGTTTTGATAACATTGTAATAATAACTATAATAATAACTATAATATCTTTTGGAGTTGTTTAGAAGTTAAGTTCTTTGAATGTGACAACAAAACGGCCTTTGATGAGACTTGTATTGCATGTTAGCCAGTTAAATATGGCAATTAAATAGTATGTAATACATACATTGATAAATAATTGTTTCTAAAGGTTTCTCTTAAAATATTTTAAAGAGAAATCTTTAGAAACAATTATTCGGGGATAAAGTAAATTGAAAATTTTACTAAATTATTGTTCATCGATATAAGATTATCAAAATTTTACGTTAACAAATGAAACAAAGAGTTTAATTTAGACTCAACAAGTTCTGTTAGTTTCAAACAGTTATGAAATCAAATTCTGTACATGTTATAACCAGTTAAAAGCTGAGTTTTTTTTTTCCATTTTAAAAACGAAAGAAACGAAAGGGTAAAAAGTAATTTATGTAACTTAGCCTTAATCGCGTTGGGGGGAGGGGGGTGAAAAAAATTTTGAACTTGGGGGGGGGGGGAATTCCTTACTTCATCCCCCACAATTTGTATAAAGCACATGAGAGTAAATTAAGAATTATTTTAAAAAAATCTTTATTTTATTTTTTTATTTTTTTTCTGATTCAGTTAATAACTCTAATTCTATTAAGTTGGAAGTTACTAGAAAAAAGAATAGAGTTATAGAGCAAGGAAACGGTTGACAGAAGACTTAAAAAGTTGAAGATTGTATGAGTCAGAAAAACATGAAGATGGGACAGAGTTTCAGAGGGTTGAAGTGCGAGGAAAAAAACTAGACAAATAAAAAATTTTTAGAGCATGCAGCGACAGATACAGTAAAAGAATGAGACTTTGCTGAATGACGACTCAAGCAAATATGAGTTTTAGTTGATGGAACTAGAAATGATAGCTCTTTTGAGCAGCAGCCATGATATTATTTGTAGAAAAGAGAAAGAGATGCAATTTTACGACGATGGGAAAGAGGCTCAAGCTTAGCAGATAGAGCGGGTTTAACTACGTTTATAATGCGTTTTTGGACCTCGTCTAGAAGTGAAAGAGCATCATTAAAAGAACCACCCCAAATATGACAACATTATTCCATACAGGGACGAATAAGAGATTTGTAGAGATAGAGAGAGGTAGAGAATCAGGAGTAAGAAAATGGCGAGCACGATAAAGAGCGGATGTTAGTTTGCAATCGATTGTATATATGGTTTCCATGAAAGGTCGGTAGTAAACGATATTTCAAGAAGAAATGAAGAAGATGACTCTGTGAAACGGTTGCTATTCATTAATATAGGAATGTCGACAGTATTGCGATAGTTGTTTGCAATAAATAACTGGGTTTTATTAGAATTTTTGGAAGTTTTTAAAATTTAATGGAAGTTGAAATTTCCAAGCCACTGTGAGCCCCAATCTGTTACAGTATATAAGCGATCGAAAAGAGAAAACTTTTTGTCAAGACAGGAGTATAAAGTTGAGTCATCAGCAAAAAGAGCAACTTTAGATGCAAGGTTATCTGGAAGATTATTAATGTAAATAAGAAATAAAACAGGATCAAGGATAGAACTTTGAGGTACCCCAGAAGATTCTGGAAATATTTAGAAGAGTGTTGGCTTTTGAGGATGACTTGAATAAAGCAGTTAGTAAAAAACGATTTGATAATCTCAAAAACTTTCACAGATATGCCTTATGAAATAAGTATATAGAGGGGACCAGCATACCAAACTTTGTCGAAAGTCTTAGATACGTCAAAGCAATAGCCCTAGCCTCTCCGCCTCCATCTAATGCACCAGGGATGTGGCGTCTTTAAAAAAAAAAGTACCGACTCCAATCGTTGAAATTTTCAAAGTCCAACTCCGACTCCATAGCAAAATTTTTGAAAAGTTGTTTGAATTCTTGAAAAAAATTACGCGATAATTAAATTTTTTTTTTTTTTTTTTGACAAATATATGAAAGGTTCTTTGAAGGTAAAATATTTTGTACATGCACGTGCAATACCGAGAAGTTTTACTAATGGAATCGGAGTCGCGATTTTGTTTTGCGACTCTAACTCCACAGTCCTGCATTGAACGATATAATCCTTTCAGAATTAGTAAGATTGTTCATGCTAATTTGTGTTCCAAATAATTTTTTCTTTCAAAATAACACTATGTCAATTTTGGTAATGGTAACTCTCTTCTTCGCCTCTTTATGAAACTCTCTTCTCGGCCTTTTTATGAAACCTCTCTCAGCCTCTTTATGAAAGTCTCTTTTGAAAGTCTCTTTTTTCAGCCTTTTTTGAAAAGTCTCTTCTCTGTCTTTTTTCAGCCTCTTTTGAAAGTCTCTTCTCAGTCTCTTTACGAAAGTCTCTTCTCAGTCTCTTTACGAAAGTCTCTCCTCAGTCTCTTTACGAAAGTCTTTTCTCAGCCTCTTTAAGAAATTCTCTTCTCAGCCTCTTTATGAAAGTCTATTTATTAGTTTATTGTTAATGAAGCAAAAATTTAAATGTAATATATAAATCGTACAAATGTTTTTCAATATGAGTGCAATACATCTGCAATATATGAAATAATGTATAAAACACATTGTGTGCGATACATTGTATAAACGTATCATTAGTACAAGTGTATTTTAGTAGAGAATTTTATTAGAGTTCTTTTAGTAGAGAAACGATTTTCGGTTTAAATGCAAATAGTTTTGAATATAACGTTTTGGAAAATCGCAGTATAAGTTAAGAAAGCCACGTATAATATAACAAACCCAATTTTAAATTTAAAACAATTGGTTTCGTAGAGAAAATATAAACTATATCCTAGCGTAATGAAAAGCTGAATATTATTTCAGAATAGTAAAGTCTAGAGTATTTGATTTAAATGCACAAAACTAAAAACAATAGATTTCAATTATTTCAAACGCTAGTAACAAATTTGTCACCAAGTCTGTTACTGAAGTTCTAAGTATCGAATGAAAAAGACATTAGGAAGTTCGGGTTAACTTTGATGAGTGAACAATTTTAAAATTTTTAGTTTTTCAGTATTTTTATTGCTTTTTAGATACAACTTTATACGATTCGGAAGACGAAAATGTCTCTTCTTCTCAGAATCAGAAAGAAGAAGAGTTACATGTAAGTTATTAAATAAACGATGTAGCGAACTAAAATAAATAGCAAATACTATATAATTCTTTTTGTTGTTTTTTAGGTCTATTGGTCTTACGTTGTGGGAATGTTAACAAATATTGGCAGCCTTCCATTAGAACGAATTCATTCTATGCTAAAAATGTTCGCAACTCACGGTGAATCATCTTCTCACTGTTCTTTAGAGGAAGTAAAAGCTTTTCTATGCTCGAAAATTAACGATGGAGAACTTACATATGTAGGAGGGATGTATAAACTTCCAAAAGGCGCATGACACAAAATTATAATAGTAATAATAAATACGTTATTGTTTAAAATCTGTTTTATGTATTTCTTATCTCCAGGTTATAGCTTTTGTAATGACGATTTAGGTAGTAATTACAACCTTCCAAATGCTGTATATGAGGTGAAAAATTGTTGTTTCATCTTAAAAGGCTTTGGAGTTTTTTTTGTTTGCTTCAAAAGTTTAAGAAAGATCTTGTTAAAGTTCAGTTTTAACCAGCGAAAAAGTACATTTATCTAACATGAAAATCAGTTACATTACGGACTATTTAAGGATTGCAACATTAATTTAGAGGTAGGAACATCTAATTAGGAATTGCGACTTACATATAGGGTTTATTTTTACAGTTTTGGCGCTGTATTCTCCTCCGTAAAAGCCTGGCAACCCTACTTAAATATATGCATGAATAAAAGTTTAAAAAGTTTTGATTTTAATAGCTAACAAAACAGAATTTAAAAATTTATTTTTTGAAATACCTTTTTTAATTATACTTTATTCTAATGCTAAAGAGTTGAAAGAAATAAGATCGATATATATCGAAATACATCGAGATGAAAAAATTAACATCGATATATATCATAATACATCGAGATGAAAGAATTAATATCGGTTATCTATTATGCTGACACTTCAATTAAGAGGTTTTTTTAATGAATACTTTTTATTTATATAACAAACAGTGTTTTCAATGTTTATGTCTGAACAATGTTAAAGACATTCACATTAAAAGTAAACATTTCTATAGCGGAATTTTAGTGGACCTGTATAGGCATTTTGAGCGGTCCACTGTAGTTTTGTTAATCGGATACTTAGTTGGCCATTAGTGGCAGCCACTAAAAGTGAGTTCGAAAGTAATCAGCTGGCCACATAACTTTCCAACTCACTTTTGGCGGCTGCCATTAATGGCCCACTAAGTATCCGATGAACAAACTACAGTGGACCGCTTAAAATGTCTATATTAGTCCACTACAAAGATATCTACGGGGTACTTCATTTTATATGATGAAATCAATTGTATTTTTTTTAATAGAAATAAATAAGTTGTTCTCAAAAAGTTTCTAATAAATTAATTAAATTGATTTTGTTGCTTAGTGATGTAAATAACGGTCTTTGCACTGTTGCTTCAAAATTTAATGAAACTTAAAAAAAATGCTTTTTCTGCTCAACAAAAGAGGTGGTTTTGCTTGCCTCAAAAAAGTAGTTTTGTTGTGTTACACCCCGCTGCGCTAGCAAAATTAAACTTAAATTAAGTTTTGTGTAATTATGCTTTTCATGTAATTATGCTGTTATGCGATCTTGTAGTAATGATTTTTTTTTCTTCTGTTTTTTAGCGTATATAGTTTTACTTATTGTCTTTAGTTAGTCATTGTTTTATTTTGTAGTTAATATTTATTTTTTAATTGTGATATATAAATTTTATACACAGTTATATTATTACAGTCATATAAATTATTTGTTTTTGTTTTCATTTTAGCTATTTATTAAGATTTCTTTTGCAGTCTTAGTTTTAATTATATATACTATATATATATATATATATATATATATATATATATATATATATATATATATATATATATATATATATATATATATATATATATATATATATATATATATATATATATATAGAGCAGAGCCTGAAAAAGCCCCAAAAATTTTGTGCCCCCATTGCCCCAAATGTGAGAGCAACAAGTTGATGAAATATTTTTTGTATTTTTTTAACTACACCAATATTATTCGATAAATTTTAAATTTCATAGTAAAATATTTTAGCTTTCAAAAATTATGACCATATAAAGTTTAAACCCCCCCTCAATTTGAGGGGGTTATAAATTTTATATGGTCATTATTTTTGAAAGCTAAAATATTTTACTATGAAATTTAAAATTTATCGATGAATATTAGTCTAGTAAAAACAGTACAAAAAATATTTCATCAACTTGTTGCTCTCACGTTTGGGGCAGTGGGGGCACAAAATTTGAGGCTTTTTTGTTCCCAGCCTCCAATCATCGCAATTTTTTGCAAGCATCCTTATTTGACATAAGTATAAACATGTGAATGTTTGGAGTTTGCTCCATGTCTGGAAGTTAGCTCATCTCAAAGACCAAAAAAAGCTGGTTCCGGCTCTGTATATATATATATATATATATATATATATATATATATATATATATATATATATATATATATATATATATATATATATATAAAACTGACAAATAATAACAATATCGGTTCAATGGAGCATAGTCAATTTTATAAAATTGACTTTGTACCATCGAACCTTTGTTGTTTTTGTTAGACTCGCAGTTTTTTTTTCATCTATTAGGCTAGCGTGGGTGTAAACTTGTGTTACATTATTTCCTGTCGAGAATAATAAACGCTGGATCTACATGGGTCATATGAAAAACTCTCAAATAAACAACTGAATTAATAAAAAAAGACAAAAACAGTAAGAAGATTTTTTATCAGGCTAGATCCACAACGGGTTTTTTAGGAAAAAACATACAAACTGGTTATATAGGAAGCCCATTCATTATATTGGGATCATAGCTGATTAATAAAGGACAAGACTAGAAAACAATAATTAGGAAAAGTAGAAAAAAAAATTCTTTTGAAGCTGACCTTACAAAGCACAATTGTTGAACCAGAACGGCAATTAAACAACAAGATAAAAATTTCCAAATAGAAAAACTAATTTTAATTTAGGCTTTATATACATGACGCAATCTTGAATTAAAAACTATTGGCAAGATCTATTAGTCGAGACAATAGCAGGACGCCTGATAAAATCCAAACCCAAAATGCGTGTGCTGAGGTCTTCGTAGATGGCTGTTTCATTATAAAGTCATTAATTTTACTTGACACAAACTCTATTTTATAAAAAAAAAATAGAACTATTGAAATAGTCAAGACTATTTGTTGAAAGCAAAACACTCATTTTATTTATAGTTAAGTTTTACAGAAAAAAAGGCTAATTACTATAGGCAAAATCTATAAGTTAAGATAACATGGTTAAACTTGCCCAAATCAAAACACTTAATCTTTTTCAATATGATGTTATTATATTTGCGTGACACAAATTTAAACAAAAACAATTTAAACTACAGGAAAGAGATATAAGATTTTTATTAGATTTAAAAACATAAAATATCAAATTTATAAAACACTATCCTAAAACATACCATACAAATACTAAAGAATACAAAAAATTTTAAAAGTTGAGTAAAATTTGAAAGATTTAAGTAAAATTTTAAAAATTTAAGTAAAATTTGAAAGATATTTTTTGAAAAGTTTTTAAAAAGAACTTTTGAACCACCGCAATGTTAAAATAATTTTGCATACAATGTATATATATATATATACATATATATATATATATATATATATATATATATATATATATATATATATATATATATATATCTATATGTGTGTGTGTGTGTGTGTGTGTGTATATACAGTGTATATAAACTAAAGGCAGCAGAAGCTTAACATGATTTTGAATCTACTAATTGTATGTATGTATGTATGTATTTATGTATGTATGTATGTATGTATGTATGTATGTATGTATGTATGTATGTATGTATGTATGTATGTATGTATGTATGTATGTATGTATGTATGTATGTATGTATGTATGAATGGATGGATGGATGGATGGATGGATGGATGGATGGATGGATGGATGGATAAAATTTGAAATATTAAAACTAAACAATTTAGTTTCAATTATTTAAAAAGATACTTCAACCGAAAAGCTTTATTTTAGTAAGATAAATAAGTAACAAAAATGTAACAAAATTCCAAATAATTCAATTAAAAAATAACTAATTTGCCGCTTTTTGCACATTATTCCCAAAGTAAATATTTTTACTTTGGGAATAATGGGCTTTAAACTTACTAATGTGTATGGATAAACAGTTTCGCAACGAGTTTTTAAGTACATCTAAAATGATAGATAAAATCTAAACTGCGAACTGCAAACCAGTTTACGATAAATATTTTAGTGGTTATTGATGGTGTAATTATTCTTTCTATATTTCTTACTAATTATAGTTACGATTAAACCATGTCCCAACAAAATTTCAGTCGATTAATCCGAACTTATTCCTATTATTATTCTATTCATAATGCAATAATATTATTATAAATATTTATATAAGAATAACATTTTCATTAAAACAAGTTTTACGGTAACCTTTAGTTTGATTAATAGTTTGCAATTTGTATTTTCTTTATAACCTTTTAAATTTTTTATTTTGTATTTTCTTTATATCCTTTTAAAATTTTTATTTTGTAAACAAAGCATTATCAGAAGCCTTGAGAGTATTACAGTTTAGAAATTTGTTAATATTTTAAATATTGTTACAATTCTATCACAACGAAAAGATTTTGAACCAAAAGTTGACAAGTTTAACATGTTTCAAATAATCTATTATAATTCTATCACAATCAAAATATTTTCAAACAAAAAGTGACAACTTTACATGTTTCAAGTAATCTGTACTTTGATTAAGTTTATTTAACAGAATTAATATCATGTTATATATTAAATGCTTTTTACGTTTTGAGTAGACAATCAAAGTACTATTTAAATATAGTTATGGTAAACAGATGAAATAAAATAAACTAAAAATTTTAATATATAAGTTTATATTAGTTTAAATAAAAATCAAATAAAAGCAACAATAAAAACAGCTTCACTGATTTCGTATAGTTTTTATTTTTTCAGTGAGCTCGTGAATTTTTTCTTTATTTCACTGAATCCGTAAATATTTTTTTGCTCCATCTGCCGCAAAAATATGAAAACTATTCATCAAAAAGTTTCGCTTTCGAGCTTTTTTTTTTACTAATTACATATTTTTAATTATTATAAAACGGAAAAACAAATCAGAAGGGCTTTAAAATGATGTTTGACCTGTGAATAAGGGTAACATTTTGTCTTGAGTTTTAAAGTTTTAATGCCAATGGAAAATTACGTCTGTTTCTATTTATTCCACTTTTTTTTTTTAATTTTGTTAAATTTAATCATAATTTTACTTTTACTTTTTGTATATAATTTTTATATATCTATTTATTTTGTATATTTATAATTATCCTATACTAGTTCTCCACAACTTTAGAAGCATTTAAAAATTAAAAAAATTAAAGTTTTTGAAGATTTTTTTAATAAAACTTTTCTCTATTAATTTGCAGATGAGGAAGAACATAACGTTTTTTGTTTTTTTTTAAAGTAACAACAAAAAAAACAGAGCCGCTAATTGAATTTTGAATGCTTTTTTTTTTACAAGAAGAAAGCAGTATCAATAAATAATTAAGTATATAAAAGAAAGTAATTTTGCCATGTTTTAATTTTTATTCGAATAATTATGAACGATAGTATACATATATATATATATATATATATATATATATATATATATATATATATATATATATATATATATATATATATATATATATATATATATATATATATATATGTAAAATATGAAACGCTATCAAACGAAATCATTTTATTTTTAAAGCTTGAGTTCCCTAAAAAATTATGTTTCTTATAATTTAGTTAGTGCCACGTAATCTTAATCAAACATTTAGCAAATAATTTATCCTTAACATTATTTATTTATGCTTTATTATTTATTTATACTATATTTATGTTGTATGTCACGTGTTCGTCAAACAATATTTAGCAGCGTCATTTACCTTGGTAACTGTCTGTAACTTTGGTAATGTAAACAAAAACAAAAAAATTTTAAACCAGTTACTGTAAGTTGTATGAAGCCTAAAAAATTTAATGTTGTTTTCTATATATGTTTAGAAAACATTTATAGCTAATAAAGTTAAGGTTTTATCACTTGCTAAAAATTTCAAGATGAATATCCATTCATTGCAAACATTTTAGTTCATTCATTGGAGGTATTTTACGGTTCAAGTAACGTTTATTTTGGTTTAATTTGCGTGCTCTTCTACATTTATTAAATATTAACAGATGTATGAATGTCACGTATAGCCGTATTAAAAGCAATAGTGGTTAAATGGAAGCGTAAGCTACAGCCTCAAAGTACTTATTTTTAAATAGAGTTTCATTTACTTAAGCATTTATTTTCTGAATAACACAATTGAATTGAAAATTGAATGTAGCTAACCGCAAAAATTTATTTTTTGTTGTGTATTTATCATTAATTCTCAGTTGTTGTATGCCACACACCAATGCTTGTGTATTTTTTAAGTTTAGCGAAACCTGAAAAGAAAGTTCCTGTTTTGATTTTCTTTTTTTAAATTTCTGGATAGAGGAGGCGCGTAAAATAATTTATTCATCGTCGAGTGGCTTTTCATTCATAAATTTTATTTTAAACGTAAACGTTTAATTTTTTAAAGTAACTAGCTTTTACTATATTTAATATTTAATTTTTTTATGTTATATTAATATTCATTACATTTGTTATGAATACCTAAGATGAATTATTTTGTAAATATTATGATAAACTTGATAATAATAATTTATAGGTTTGAAGAAAATTGTTCCTGTCTAATCTTTACCGCTTAAAAGTGTTTCTCGCAATATAGATGTTGTCCCAAAGTTCAGTAGGTTCGGTAGAGGGCTCTTTTTTAAATGATTGTAAAGCAGAAAATTTAAAAAACTTATTCTCTGTAAGGCCAATACACGCCTCCGAATCTTTCGATTGCTTTTCTTCTGCTGAGAAACTGCGTGGCAAACTTCAACGCGAATTTTTAAATAATTCAACGACTTCTAATTTAGTTACGTCAAACTCGCCAATATACCACCCTAAGGAGTATATTTACAATAAAAATAATTCCGCTTCTCCGTTCAAAAGCTACATTAATAATAATAATAATAATAATACAATTTACTTCTCTCGACGCAGTTTTAATCCGTATTATTTGGAAAAGCATGAATATAATCATCCGGAATATAACCCTCCGGAAGACTTTTATGTTGAAAAAGTTCATAAGTACTCTAAAGAGATGTCACCAACTTTTAACTTTAACAGAATTCCCTCACAAAATAACGCAAATTTTCAAACTTATAATAAACCCCGTCTGATGGGCTCAATGAGTCCCCCGCATCTGCAAAGCCATAGTTCAAACAACAACAGGTATGCTCCTAATCCCAATCACAGTGATAACTATGGATTTCGAAAACAAAACGGTAGTTGTGCAGTATGCGCTGATAAATTGAGTTCTTATTTTCATGGAGCAA
>NC_088921.1:68360000-68380000 GCF_038396675.1 Hydra vulgaris | reverse complement strand
TTTTCTAGTTCATGGTCAACAATTAGTTTTTGTTCTTGCGCTTTTAAATCCTTCAGCATCTCTTGGCCTCTTTTTAGAATTTGTATCTTTGGCGCTTTATCGTTCATTGCTAAATCTGGAATTTCGTCTCTTAGAAAATTAAATCGCAACTTGAGTTCATTTCTTCTCTGTCTTTCAAGAACATTGTGCGCGGCTTTGCTTAACTCTGGCTCGGTTTCATCATAACTTGGGGTGTTTAACTTTTGTTGTGGATTCATGCGAATTTTTTCATATGCTAACTGGCGAAAATATTGAGTTTGTGAACGTCGATGTAAGTTTTTGTTAAAATAGTTTTTATTCCCGGCAGCAGCAGTGGTTGTATCAGTTGCATTAACAGTCATTTCAGATGCAGATTCGTTTGTAAATAATGCTTCGAAAAGTTCTTGATTTAAAGAATGATTCGCAGTTACGTAAGGCAGATGTTCATCGCGATAACCATAACATAGGTTATTAGATAGGTTTGATTTCAAATAGCTATTACCTGAGCAGCTGTTTTTTGGGGAATCGTTAACTAAGGATTGGCACTGCAAACCTTGATTGTATAAATAATGAACACAAGACATATTGTGTGTCTTATGTTGTGTGTTGTCTTGGGACACATTGTGAGACAGTTTTCTATACTGTAAGTTTTTTTGACAATAATACTGATTGAAGGGATTTAAATTAGGTTCATTTGAAAGATTTTCGTACTGGCTATTCCGCCCAAATAAGACTGCATGAGTTTTAGAAAAATCTTTGTGGCATTTAGTAAGTTTTTCTTCCATACATTGTGTATATTGAAACGTCTTTTCCTCTGGCGATGAAATTGGTGAAAGAATAAAGTCGTGGGAAGTCGGGAATTCGTCGTTTTGATAAGGTATGGCAAAAGATCCATCGCCAAAATGAACTAAAAATTATATAAAAAACAAATCAAAGTTTCGAAATTCTGTTTTAAAAAATGTTTTAATTATAAAAATATTTTTTTTTAATTTAATAAATATTTTTTATTTTTTTTAAATACATCCTAAAAAGGATTGATTGCAAAAAGATGAATATACCTTGAGGCGTATTATCAACAAATAAACTAAATCTACAATCATTGCTTCCTGGAGTAGACGGTGGAGTGGGCAATCCTGAAAGTCTGTTATTTGTTTTCCACGTATCTGCTGATGTTGCGTAGTTAAAAAAGTTGTCATAAAACGTTGGATCTGATTGATGTCGATTTAAAAATGTTTGAAAAGAGTTTAAATCGAGTAATTGTTCGTGCATCATTTACTTTGTTGGGTTTCAAGTTAATTTTAATAAATATTCTAAACACAATAGTTTAAAGTATAGAAAAAAAAAAAAAAAAACTAAAAAATATAGATAAAACTTTTTGTTAAATTTCATTATCAGCCCTTAATAAAAAAAAAATAAACCCAGTAAAACTCATTAAATAAAACTTCAAAAAATACTTTTACAGATTGTTGCGAGTTACGCGTAACGAGTCGCTCATTTAATAAAAAAAACCCAAATTTTTAAAACAACAAAAGTCAAACAAAGCTTGTGACTCTCAATAAAAAACTTTATGGCAAAAAAAAGTGTAACTAAAACAAGAAAAAATTGCAGTCATATTTTCTTCAAAAATATATGAAAAACAATATTGTAAACTAAGAGAAGTTTTTGATTTATTGAGTAAATTTATTCGGTTCTCATTGATTCAGTATCCCTTTATCAATTTTTGAAGTTTGTTAGTAAATGAAAATAAGCTAAAAATTACTTGCCTATTACCAGACACTCTTGCTAAGAAACTCTTTACTCCAATTATGATCTGAGCAGTGAGTGCCAAAATAATCCACAAGAATATAGTAGACTTGAGGCAACTTGAAGTAATTAGGCTGAAGCTTCTTTAACTATTGTATTTTGATAATTTAAAGTACGTTATTCTGAAAAGTGTTCTTCAATTTAAATATCTTTTTAATGCGAGTTGATAATAAGCAATAATTGGTTGAACATTTAATTGGCCAATTAAAAACATTTACTTGACTTGTTTTAAAGTTTCGGTGCTAATTATTATTGGTTTAATAAGAAAATTAGTAACTTGTGCGTTTTTGGATAATTGGATGAGCTATGATTGGGTAGATTTACGATTGGATGAATTATGACTAATCTAGTTAATTGATTAGCCACGAGCAATGAATTAAAGAAAAGGACAGTGTAATAAATTGAAAGGACCAACTAGTAGAAATAAGTAACCATATTATTTTATTGTTATTTTAAAAAAAATTTCTTTCTAGTATTACTTTTTTACCAACTAGAACATTACCAACTGAGATTTTGAAGTATAATAGATATGTCAATAGGTCTTCATCACTCAATTCCAATCATTTATTTGTGGTTTTTTTTTATAATAAGATTTAAAAAAAGAAGAAGAATTAGGGTTAAAAAAAACTCTGATATAACTGGTGATTACATTCAAGAAATATTTACAAAATCCCATTTCATAAAACTAAATGGAATTTTATTGCATATAAATTAATCGTCTACATGTAAGGTAACAAAATATGTCAAATTGCCAAAGATAAAATCGAATTAGAATTAATTCATTTAAAAAAACCAATAGAAATGCAATAGATTATGCAAAATGCTTTAAATTTATTTCATTCATACTTTTTAAAACAATTGGTTTGGACAATAAGATTATTTTACACGCGCCAAATTAAAACCATAATAATCATTACGTTATATCGTTCCGTTTTTTAGTCTTTTAAATGTAAAACAAGATATAAAAGGTTTTTTTTTTTTTTTTAAATTTTATGGTTTTTTGTTTGACAGAAATTTCAAAAATAAACTTGTGTTTACTGCAATCTTGGTAAAAATGAAAAATGTTGTTTCAAAATTTTTATTGAAAAATTACAAGAAAAATATTATTTAAAAGCGAAAAATTTTAAAGAAAAAATTGCAAAAAAAAAATCAATAAAAACTAATTTTATAAACAAATAAAACTCAAATAAAACGTAAATAATTTCGTTTTTTTTTTGTTTAGTCGATTTGAACACTAGTACGCAAGGACTTGCCGGTTTGATTAGGGTTGTCTTATAATAGGGCGTCTCATTATATATTTTATATTGTTAGTTTATGATTTCGTTTATTAAATAATGCTGAAATTCTATGACTTATTTTGCTGCAAAAATACCGCGAAAATTAATGGATCGGTCACCTGTATCAGTTTGTCATAGTCGGTTGAAAGGTAAAAAATTGACAAAAAAAAAAAATTAATATATTGATAAACTTTATGTGTCATAGTATGTCTCTACATATGTTTTCTTGAAATTGTGTCTGACAACCGAACCTTGAAAAATTTCAATTAAATAATTTTTTTCATTTCCAGACCGCTTAGGTGCAAATAAGACCAAGTAATGGTAGATATTAAATTTGACTTTTTTTTAATATTTCTATTCATGTCGCAAAATAGTTTTACGAAGCACATTATGTACCGTACCATACAATATTTTACAAACAAATAGGGGTAAATTTGTTACTTAATTCTGCTGTTATATAATTATTCAGGTTTAAAGCTTTATACCATCTTATTTTTCTCTTGTTACTTGTATCTACGAGATGAATGAGTACCATCTCTTTTAACACTTTAAAAGTTAAAATATTCAATATATCTTCTAACACATCTCAAAGTTTTCAACATTTCTGAAAGTAAGAGGTCTATGATAGTAAAAAGTTGACATCGCAAATTATTTCCCGGAGAAGTTCATAAGCGTGGTGCTACACTATAATTGTATTTTGCAGGAGGTTTTTGTCTCATTACATTAAAAGGAAGCTCTGGATTTCTTACAAAATCTGGCTTGTTTGCATCAGCTGAAATAATAAAAATATCGATTTAAAAGTTTCTTCACAACAAAGAGTTTCCAAATATCTACTTAATGTTTTTATGCTGTTTCAGGCACACTGGGCATCAATGTCTTTTGCTTGAAGAACTGAAAGACAATTTCTACTAAAAAAAAAACTCTATTTGTACTACTTTTAACTCAACAAACGTGTCGAACAGTTTTATTTAAAAAAGTTTACCGAGAGCTTTTTTGACAGCCTCATTTGATCCTGCTTCAAATACTATCTCTCCTAGTGTATCAATGATTACAGTGCAGTTATCAAGAACAGCTCCTATTGACTTAGTACGTGCTGTTGAACGTGTAGGGCATATGGGCTTTAGTCGCTTAATGTTTTTAACGCTTAATTAAATGAAATAATTTAATCGCAAATGTTTTCTCCATGAAAAGCAGATCAAATGTTTTCAAAAACGCCTAATCGTTTTGGAAGTACATGAATTAAATTATTTGTGCATATTTAATGATAAGACAATTTTACCTACTTGCTGAAGTATTTGATTAAGACTATGGTTAAAGCAGTGAATAGAAAGCTTTGGGTTTTCTTGCAATATTTTAGTAGCAACAGCAGATATTTTACCTGCAGGGCAGAAGCACCATCATAAGTTTGTACCCTAAAAATTCTCAATGGAAAATTATATCTAATTAAAATATCTTTTATAATTTAAGTTATGGTCTCCACATCAGTCTTTATTCATATTCTTACATACCTATATAATCTTTATACTATTTTTACTAATCTGAAACCCATCTAACTGTTAAAGTTAACTATTCTAGTCCAGAAACTTTTCTGGTTTCATCAACTGAAATAGCATATAAGAGAGCTTTTCAAATGAGATCAACTAGACCATTGTGACAATCAAGATACTTTTCTTTGATGAGCTCAATGATTATGTCAGACAAAAGATACTTTCCATCAAGAATCCATTTGCTTGTAATGTACGGCATAACGGTAAACAAAACAAATGTCTTTCTTCTTATTTTGACAGAGATAAAACCATTGTCTTTTGGTACACCATTTTGATTGAAATACCTCTCGCAACTTCCGCATAGACGTGCAGTATCTTTTTTGCTTATCTGTATCCTTTAAACATTGTTTATTGATTTGTTAACATTGCAGTTAGAGGTAATATAGCAGTTAGAGGTACATGCAGTGTTGTCTTCTTCAGGCATAAAACATTTAGAAAACATAATCGGATCTAATGTAATTGTATTTGTTATTACATTAGTTTCATCCTTCAAAATTAGTTACTAGTCATTTTTCTTACATTTTTTCGAACTAATAGTTAAAAATAAACTACAGTTAATATTATTCCTTATTTGCTATGGAACCATTGCTTTATAAAAGAATATTATTTTATAATTATTGATTAAAAGAATTTATTTTTATAATTATTGATCTAGTGAATGAATACCTGGTATCTAGTAATGAATACCTGTTTTATCTTCAGAACTACTTAAGTTATTGCGCCTTTAAGCAGTCGTTTTGCAGCTAATAGCATTTCCAATAACATCATGAGAATCGAAATCAGACACAAGAACAAGTTTATCACTGAAGCTCTGGTCGCATTCAGAAATAGATATAGTTAAAGTAATAGTTCAAATTCTTCTTTGAAAAAATCTTCAAATAAAATATAACTATTATTTTACTAAGTTTTCCAACCATTTATGTTAAGGTATAAGAAAGAAACAACATACAAAAGTAATAAGGTTTAAGAAAACTTGATATAAGTATATCAAAATTGTAAACAGAAGTAAACAGAAATCTGTTTGAAAACAGATTTATGTTTACTTGTTGTTTATTGCTTTCTGCCATATTTTAAAATTTTAGAATTCTTGCGATTTTTGCCTCGACCTAAACAAATCTACATTTGAAAGCAAATATTAGTATTACCGTTACTGTCATAAATATTAATGTAAATACGAACGCTTTTATATTATATATTGGGGAAAAAAAAAATCTGACCTCAAAGTGGAGGAGTCAAATGCCAGATTTATAAAAAGATAGATTCATCAATATTGTTGCCATGACCCCCTTTCCCCCTCCTCTGCTTTCACCACCCTTCTCATTATCAGACCTGTATTTAGCTTCAGCTAGCCCCCAGCATTAACAGTTTCAAACTGATTCAAAAAGTTGCATTCATTTTGAGCACTAGCGTCACTGCCGTTGACTAAGGTCGCAATAGTTCCGTTACGTTCTGCTGACTGTTCGTCTTCAGAAAAACCTGGGGAACAAAATATCCCAAAATATTTGCAGCCCCAACCCTATATGTGAGGGTAACAAGTTAATTTTTATGTTTCCGCCAAGAATGAAAAATATTATTTATTTTATTGTGTAAAAGATTTTGTGTTACCTTTTTGTTTGGGTTAAGTTTGCTATTATTTGTGTTTTGGTTGCTAATTTATTCTAGTTACTGATCGAGTGTTTTTTTTCTTTTTTTCATTTTTTTTTTTTGTGTCTTTTTATCTAACTTATTATAGATGAATCCTTATTTTTTAAATTGATTTAGTTTACGCTTGCTTTTATTTATTAATAATGCTGTTTATTTTATTTTTTATTTTTTTTTATTTTGGTGTCACTTCAATTACTAGTTTTTAACTATATGAGTGACACCTAACCGAATTTTGTAAAATTATAAAAGTTAGTAATTTTTAATTTTTGGTTAAATAAGTGGATAAAAAATAAAAAAATAAAATATTATAATGTATTATCTTATAGTAAATTCAAATTAATCAATAGTTTTTAAATTGTGGAAAACTGTTGAAATCTTTTTTACCGGTAAAAACAGCAAATACGTACATAGATAAATGTTTATATTATATATAAACTATTTTTCTATTGGCAACATAACTTAATTAAATATGAAACCATTAAAGTAAATATGGCTTAAATTATTTTCCGGAAAAGAATTGTTGAATATGAAAATAAAGTATGAAAATATTATATAGAGGAAGTTCGTGTACCAAGAGCCGAATTTATTTATTGCCAAAAAACCTGTCTAAAAATGATGAAACTGATATGATTACATCTCTATATTAATTAATTTGTATTAATATAGGTATAATGACTTAAAAATGTTAAAGTAAGTCATGTAGAAGAGTTTAAAAGTTAGTTGCCTTAAGTACAAAAGTTTTAATTAAACCTAGGATCACCAGCTATTTTAACAAGGAGCGCTCTGTGAAAACTCCATAGTAAATATATAACTATTTTACCTAGGGGTGCCCTGTGGTTTAACTACATAATAAATACACAACAAAGATGGACACATAAATTTACTAATCCTTATCAGATAATTACAGAAACAGTTTTGAACATTAAGTAACGCATTTTAATTGCAATACTTTAATAGATAACAAAACTGACAAATAGTTCTGAGCAAAACTGACAATAGTTCTGAGCAAAATTGACAAACAAGTCTACGCGTAATATTGGAATGAGAAAGTTTTCTGCTATCTTTCTTATCGATAATTTTTTTATTTTTATTTAGAACAGTAGAAGATGAACGATTTTATTACAAAAGGAAACGATTATTACAAAATAAACAGATATTATAAAAATTATTATAATAGAAATAATCTCATTTATATCTTAAAGTTTCATAACACTAATATTATATAATCTAGAGCGAACACAGGTTTTTAGTTTACCTCGTCTAAAAAAAAGCGCCATACGCTATGTTCTGAGTGATATAACTACGCCCGCTGCGCAAACAAAAAATATTAAAGGGGAGAAAAGAGAGGGGCGAGTAAAAATTTATGAAGCATGATTTAAAACTAAGTTAACTTGTTATAAGGTTGTTTTTAGCGTTTTAACTACAAAAAAGCTTAATTATGGTATAAATTAAGAAACACATAAGAACATACCCAGACTAGATTAATTTTTCCCATTTTTTAGTTAACACAGAATAAAAACTGCGGCCGTGACGCAGTGGTTTGAGAGCTTGCTTAAGAAGCTGGAGATTAAGGTTCGAAACGAGCTATGGACATATTTTTGCGTCACGGTAAGGAAGAAGGCGTGAACTTTCTGGTTAAATGCATTTCCGCGGTGCTCTGTGACATGACCGTTAGGATTTCTTGGGGCACCTAAATAACAAAAATAATAAAAAATAAAAATGAACGATCATTCTGTCTAGTTCTGTAAGAACTAGACAGAATACTCGTTCTGCAAGAACCAGACAGAATCTAGACAGACTGTCTAGTTCTTCAAGAAGTTCATTCACATGAGTCAAAAGGAGAGTGCGTTATTACTATGAGTGGCAAGAAAACTTATAATACAAATACGAACAATGATCAGTTACTGTTGAAAACAA
Source organism: Hydra vulgaris (assembly GCF_038396675.1). Classification (NCBI taxonomy): domain Eukaryota; kingdom Metazoa; phylum Cnidaria; class Hydrozoa; order Anthoathecata; family Hydridae; genus Hydra; species Hydra vulgaris. Next base: position 68,371,794 of record NC_088921.1, on the reverse strand, counting down.
AAGTATTTCATTCAAAGGTGAAGTCAAATTTAGTGACAGGCTCTCAACTTTTTTCTAATGCAAAAGTTGCAGATATTAAAACCTTAATATGACAGTTGGTAAAAGCTGGGAAAGTGTTTCAGAGTTAGATTTTTATAAGACACTGACGAACAGTGAATTTATTATTGATGCAGATAATTCTGAAAGTGACATCAACGACTGTACCAAAAATAATGTAGCGTGTGTTTTACAATAAGCAGATATTATGGTCAAGAGTACACTGCAATAAAATAAAGTTAAAGAAATGGTTGTATCAGCAGTAAACGATACTGTGCATTAATAGTAGCGCGCTACTGCGCCACTGCGCAATAATAGCCAGTGCGCTTCAGCTGCGCTAGCCACTGCGCAGCTGAAGCGCACGGGGTAGCGCGCTTGCCTCAGAAACTAGAGATCCGTGGTTCAACGCCACCTTTAGGCAAATTTAATAATATCGGTGAGGAAGGTGGCGTAAACTTCCTTTCAAATGCTTATTCGTGGTGCTCTGTTATAAGACTGTAAGGACTTCTTTGAGCACCAAAAATAATTAAGTATAAAAAAAAAATAATAATAATTGCAATAGCACATTTTATAATACTAACATAGTTATAATTTAGGCTGAAATAATGCAGCAAAACCAGATAATTCTTTTTTTTTTTGATGCAAAAACAGATTAATCCAATTTTACTTCTTCATTTTTTATGTTTTGTGAACCATGACCCTTGTCGATGTTTGCTCGGTGTAGTTAAGGCGATTTACAAATTATTCGAATTCTTTTATTTGGAATTAGCATGATTTTATTAGCGTGTAATGTCCAAACAAGAGCTTTAGATGTTATAATTTTTTGTTCTTCAGATTTTATAATATTTAAAAAAACTTTTCTTTTTTTTTATATAATTTTCAAAACTCTTTTCCTACCCCCAATAGTGAATCTAAATAATAAGATTTTGGAGTCTTTAGTTCAATTTTGCTCATTAGCGTTAACATAAATTTAGTTAAAATCTTTTGAAAAAGTGCCCTAACCCACTATAGATCCTAGTTCTAATCGGTTCTGACGTATATTAACTATATATAGTTGTCAAAGTACAATATTTCCGTAAATTTTCACGAAAAATACTAGAATTCCGACTAAGAAAGAGCTTATAATGAAGAAAAATTGTCAATAAACAATCAGAACAGGTCATATTATTAAACTATGATGTTCATTTCACCTTAACAACGTATTTTTTTAAAATCTTATTCAAATTTCGATTAGCAATTGTGATTTTAAGGGTTTTTTGTCTAAATAAACAATCCTCGGTCTGGGTTTTTTCGTTACAAACATTTTTATAATAAGGCAAAATTTATCATTAATATTTTTTTTTGTCTTTTCATAATTCACAGACCTGATCATGTATGTATATATATATATATATATGGCAGAGGCCTGGGAACAAAAAAAAGCCCTAAAATGCTTTTCCCCTCTGCTCAAACGTGAGGATACTAATGTAGTAAAATTTCCAACTTTACTACCTTAAACTAAATTTAAATTTATTGACAGATTTTAAATTTCGTAGAAAAATACTGTAAGTTACAAAAGTTATGACCATGCAAATTTTCTTGTTACTTTTTTATATGCAATGTGCAAAATCATCTCAAAAAATTAAAGAGAGACTGGAAAAACCAAATTTGAACTCTCTGTAACTATAATCTATTCTAGACCCGTAATATGGGTCATGAAAGGTTTGGTGCGCAACTCCCATATATCCTTTATTTGTTTTCAATAAGTTACAGAAAATTCTAGAAAATAATAATCTTAACTTCATCTTTATTTTTCTCTTGCGTTTCTTGAGTGTTATATGTGCACATAGCATAAAAAAGTGGATATATTAAAAGTTGGCTTAATTAAATGGTTTGGCTCCTATAAAATTGAAGCTTCAGTTTAGATGCCTATTTGTTGTTTTTTTATTTTTAAGCTTTGAAACATCTTCTGTTCTTTTACTGAAGCCATAGTTGTTTTATTTAATATGGCGGAAAAATTTAATTACAAAAAAAAAAATTAAATATTCTGGACTTTCAAATCAAACACTAATATTGCTAATTTCAGCTATCAAATAATTATATTTAAATATTTTCATACAAAAGGCTGGTCAATCTATAAAAACCAGGAATGTTGATTACAAAGGTACTACATTGCCCATGGGCTACCCGCCCAATACATAACTATTATACAGAATGCTACTACTATATAGGTACTACATACCCAGTGGGCACAAGATGTAAAAAAGACGTCTTTTGAACGTCTTTTGAACGTTTTGGACGTCTTTTGAACGTTCAAAAGACGTCTTATTTAGGTCCTGTGCCCACTGGGTAGCTACCACATAGCCCGTGGCCCGCAACATAGCCACTGCATAGGCATATAGCCCTTTATATAAGTTTTAATATTCAATATTTTAAATAAATTTAATCAAAATATATCAAGCTTTAGTGATATATAATCAATTTTTAAATAAATTTAATTAAAATCTATCAAACTTTAGTGATATAAACTTAAAATTTAAAAAAGAAATAAAAAATTATTATCTGATTTTTGCGATACCAAACCAAAAATTAAAAAAAAAATTAATTTGACGTCAGTTAACTAATAATCGTCACAAACCGCATTAAATTGGACATATCTAGCCAATTCCACGTTAGCTGACTCTATTTTAGTCAACTACGTTCGTTATAACAATTGTAACTAAGCGCATTAAACAGTAACTAAGCTTGTTAAACATTAAATTACAGTAATAATATTAAGATTAAGGATATCAAGGCTATTTATATTTTTTGGAGTGACACCACATACTGAACTTTTGGCATTATTAGTTTTTCTATAAACATTGGTGTGAGTTTTTTCAGATAATATTGTTTGAACTTTCTCATCAATAATTGTAAGTTCAATAATGCAATTCACTTCAATAGAAGATCCACAAATATCTAATGAAATCATACATACGCTTTCTATCTCACTCTTGTACTGATCTTTTTCGAGCCCAGATATATTGGATTCCGTTTTGTATGCATATCTTAAAGGTCTTCACTAGGCTGTGGATGATGACTTTTGATTTCTCCAAATAGACACCTTTTGATTGTTGTTGCTAAATTCAGTTAAATCCAATGATTCTAGGAAAGTTATAAATAACGATTCTTCGCGTTTTAAATCTCTGTTTATGTGAGGATCTGACAAAACTTGTTTACAAATGCTTTGACCAATAGCACCATCAAAACCAGTCTTACACGTGAGTGTCATTGTTTTATTGCTTTGTCGTTCAATATCAAGAGCCTCAACACAGGTTCCTAAACTGCACAGATTCTTCGCAAAGTATGAATCATTAAATCTTTCAAAAGAACTGAAGTTGAATATATCTCTACTGTTATATTTGCAGGATTAAATTTCAAGGTCGCATCCCTGAAATTATTGTAAGTGGGGTAGATGTTACATTCCTTCTCCAAGGCGTGGACTCTTCTAATTAATTGATAGGAAGTTTTTGTCTGACTGGCATCAATTCGCGACGTTATAATAATCTTGTTTTATCTTTACATATTTGAGTTTTGAGATAAAACGATTTAGAAAAAAAAGACTTTAGGAGACGGCATATAAACTTTTTTTATAACTCCTGTTTTCTCCGCATTTTTATTACTTACAACTTAGGTTCAATACATTAGAAAAACATTATTCTGAGGTACACAACACTATCAATAACTCAATTTTTTCAAAAAGTGGAGATAAAAAAAGGTAATTCTAACGTCGCGAATTATTAAGAACAGTACTTTGTCTGCAAAATATTTACTTGTTTTATGTGTATTTGAAATATCTAATACGTTCTTGACAAACGTTCTTACGGTATGTTACTATTCTTCCTATCCTATCTATTTGAGCTTGAAAAGGAACTCAGATAAAACTCATTTTTTTCAGCTGATTGTTATCGCAATAATCTAGATCTTTTTATATTTATGAACGGCAATGTTCATAAATATAGAAAGATCAATCAAGGATTAACTCTTAATTCCAATCTTTCTTGGAAACTATATATATCAAATCGATTGCAAAATTAATATCTGCTGAGGTTGAATCTCTTTATCGTGCTCGCCGCTTTCTCACACAGGATTCTATTCTTTTTCTCTATATATTTCAAATCTGTTCTTATATGGAATACTGTTGCCATGTCTGAGGTGCATATTCCAATGAAGCCCATTTTCTTTTCGACAAGGTGCGAAAACGCATTGCAATCATAGTTAGACCTGTTCTTGCGGCCAACCTCCAACCATTATCACATCATCATAGGTTGCTTCTCTTTCTCTTTTCTATAATACTATAATAGGCACTGCTCTAAAGAGCTTTTTTCTCTTGTGTCATCTGCAACAATTTATTCTCGTGTTACTCGTTATTCAATTAAGTCTCATCCTTTTTTTGTGACTATTACTAAGTGTTCCAAAAATTCTTATTTGTCTTGTTTTTTCAATCAAACTTTAGTTCTTTGGAATTCGCTTCCTTCATCTTGTTTTCCTGATTCATATAATTTGCAATCTTTTAAGTCGTTAGTTAGTTGTTATCGTTTCCCTCCAAGTAACTTCCAACTCTAATAGTGGTTGCTTGTAGCCATGTTAGAAGTGAAGATGTTGAAAAAAGAAAAAAAAATTGAGGAAGTTTTGTAAAATAATTTTATCATCCTATGCAAAGCACAGTTTTCACTTTAATCTTTTTCAAAATCATTTTCTAACAAAAATAAAAAGATTGTCAGTCTAATACTTGGCGGTTGGTAGATGTCATAATGTCAATATTTGTTTTTATTCTTTTACCCCATTAGTTGCAGCACTTGATGGGTTTTAGATCCGCCCTTGTATAACACAAATTAGCTACTATTAAAGATATACAAAAATATTTCCAATTAAAAGAATGGATTTTTTTAACTTATTTTTGAAAACTAGAAAAGTAATCAAGTAATCAACGTTATGTAAAACAATTTTTTTCCAAAGAATCGGTGCACACTTTAAAATTTTAAATTAATTAAATTTTATTCTTCAAAATGGTTCGAATACAAGATTATTATTTCATAATGTTTATTTGGTGGATTTTTTTTTTGTATGTAATTTCACCTTCCCAAGGCCTAAAAGACCACTAGAGACGATTAAACTACTTAATTCTAGTTATAACCCTCTCTCAGCTCTCTAACTCCGAAACACAAAATTGACGAACAAGCCCGCTGCGCCGAGAAATAAGTTGAGCGCAGTACTACCAGGGACGTGGTGGAGATTGAACTTGGAACCTCTCGCTTATGAAGCGTGCGCTTTACCACTACAACACTACTGCATTTGACTACAAACACATAAATCTAAACTCCACCATTTTCTAAGCACGAGTCAATTACCGACATTGAATAACATTGGATTACATAAATTTCGTTAAAAAAAACTTTGTTGAAGGTTTTTTATAAAGAAGTAAAATTGAATTAGTCTGTTTTTGAACCAAATAGGGAACTGTCTGGTTTTTCAGCATTTTTTTCAGCCTAAATGATAACTATGCAAGTATTATAAAATGCGCTATTATAATTACCATTAATACACAATATTGTTTACTGATAATATCACCATTTTTTTAACTTTATATTATTGCAGTGTACTGTTGACCATAATCTCTGCTTATTACTATCGGACAAAGTCCACACCACTGTCCTAAATTTTTGCTAAACAAACGCCACATCAACTTCGGTGCAGCAGTTGCAATCACTTTTGGAATAATCTGTATCAATAGTACATTCACTGTTCGTCAGTGTCTTGTAAAAATCTAACTCTGAAACTCTTTTCCAGCTTTTACCGATTGTCACATTAAGGTTTTTAACAAGCGTAATTTTTGCAGTAGACAAAACTAGAGAACCTATTACTAGTTTTAACCTTTCAATGAAATGCTTTTGTTTTCAACACTGACTTATAATTGTTCATATTTGTACTATAAGTTTTCTTTCCAATTACAGTAATAATGCACTTTCCTTTTGACTCATGTGAATGAAAGAGCATCCTGCCTAGTTCTTGCAGTCTTACAAGCGGTTTGCATGTTGATGCTGCAGTTGCCTTGAAACCATGTGAAACTATATCATAAACAAGCCCTTACCACAAATAAACACTTTACCATAAATAAATATTACCAGTCCTTACTATAAAAAAACACTTTATCAGCATACATTTTGAATATCTTATGATGCTTTTCGTATGTAGTGATCTATGAATTGTTTAACAACACATCTTTAATCTGGCTTCTGCCATCAACAGTTAGTTCGCAAAGCCTATGCTTAGAAGGTTGTTGTTTTTCTTCTGCCCTTCACAGCAATCGCTGAATAATTCGACACGCCAATATCTCATTTGAACCACTTCACTCTCAATCCATGTATAACAGTATTATTTTCCAGACAACATGTCACAGAATGAAAAATTCTTTAAAGCAAACTGTCAAGCATAGAAAGCTTCTGATCAAACACCTTTGGCAGAACTTGTACCTGTGGCAGATTGTATATAGTCTTATATGTGTCTTATCAGAGTTCTTTAGTAACCCGTAAAATGTAACACGCTTCTGCAATTGAAATTTCATTTGATGTTTATGTTCAGCTACGGCTTGGAATTTTGACTCGTGCTTGATCGAATTTTTCAATATTTTCCAAGTTTGTACATGTATGTGCTTAAGGACCGCTAAAACCAATGTTAAACTCAGAAACAATACCTTTTTAAAACATCTAATATGAGACTTTGTGTTCTTAAGCACAGTTATTATACACCTTCCACATGTTTTTACAACTTTTTTGATTCAGACGGCAGATATATGCATAGACTTTGCCATTGTCATAACAACTTTCTCTACCTGTCAAACTGCTAATAAACATTTTTACACTGTCGCTTTTTGCAACAGATTTGTGAGACATTTTGTCGCCAGCTTGAACCTCTTTGGTAGGTTGCTAATATTGTATAAACTTTTACGTAGTTCCAACATCCTGTTCTTTTTAATAGTTGCATGCAAGAAAGTTAAACGAAATTTTTTTATTCTCACAGGTTGACTTTTCTTCAATGTAATAACTGCAAGCAATTACACGTCTGACATTTCTATGTAGCGCTAAAAGCACTAAATATTCGATGCGCACATGCTTAAAAAGTACAGTGTCTTGATCAGTCTGGATAGCTTTTTTAAAAAAACAACCTCTAAACTGCTGCACATCCTCTTTAGCTGTAATTTCATATCACTTGAGTACTGAACCTTGTTTGTACTTGCAGTTAGCTCTTCGTTTTCAGACAAGCCCAGCGTATCTGAAACAAGACAGATAGATGCTATTGGAGGAAGGTCGGAAGGCAAGAGAGTGGAGGTAGGGAGTATGTTGGAAAACTAAAAAAATAATAAAAAACAATGAGTAAGAAACTACAATAAACAGAGACGCTCAGAACAGATAAACGTGGGTCTACTGACACGTAGAGCACTAGTGATTATGATCTGTAGCACTAGTGATGACGATGATTCAGAGCACTAGTAATAATAATCTGACACTAGTGGTAATGATCTGAGAACAAATATCGGGAAGATTTCGACAAAATGATCTGAGATGATGATGATCTGAGAATTTTTCAAGCGAATAATGTCAAAATCAGTGTCAGTTTAAAAGAAATATGAAAATATGAAAAACATTATTCCAAATAAATTTGTGGTTGAAAGAACACAGAAGCTAACAAATGTTGGGAAAATTTTTAAAAAAGCTGTTGTTGATGTCTAATCTCACAACTTCTAAACCTAACCAAATCTCTTCTTATCTCATCGGCTAATTAGTTTTTAGTTACCAAAATAGGTATCAGATCAAGGCTTAGAAAAATAAAAGTCTACTTTTCCGGTGCGATTTAAATAAACTTAATAAAATTTATTGTTAAGTTTATTTAAATTGCGCCAGAAAAGTAGATTTTCACGTATTTTTTGCATCACATTTAAGGATTATAGTTAGAATTAGAACTAAACTTAATATAACACCGGTAAAACCTTTTATTTAATTTAATTTGCAACAATTTAGTAATTAAAAAATGCAAAACTTAGCTAACAACCATTATCTTTTTCATTAAGATTTTTCTATTTGAAAGTTGTTAACATTACGTGGTTTTTTTGATCAATTTAATTAGTTGTTGGATTTGCACGAAATGCTAAGCAGGATTTGTTATCCTAAGCAGGATTTGTCTGCTTTTGCACAATATTAGTAACTCTATGTAATTACAGTAAAGGAGAGTCTTTGCTCGAAAACCATTCATAAGCCAATGACAATCTTTTTTCTGTTAAACTCTTTTTTTTTCCATATATTTTTACGAATACATAATTTTTTTCAAGTTTTAACATTATATACTTTTACTATAAATACACTAAAAAAGCTTCAAAAATAATTAAATAATATTAAGATATATTTGTTTGTTTATGTGACGCAATGATCGCAAAAAGTGACCAGCGGAGCCGTCCAGCTACGTAGACCTGGGAGAGCTGAAAATTAAACCAGATTGTAGATGGTGTCATTGAATAAAAAGTAAAAATAATAAGAAAATATAAAATGAGTGGTAAGACTTTTGTGAAGGTGAAGAATGAAGTTAGATGCTCGAGGGGCAGGGGAAAAACAACTAACACTCTGGTCACTCTGTTTGTAGATCATATATAACAAAGAAAAAATATTTGATATACTGATTTTAGAAACGTAGTGCATTAGTATGTGCCGTTTGGTCGTTTAGTATGGACCCATTATATTTTTGTTCACTTTCAAATCGGGTGAATAGAAAGCTAAACACACTCACTTCTTGCGCTTATTGGCTAGCACATCAAACCATACATAAGACCTACAGAATGGATTTCAATTAATCGAATGCACACAATAGTCACCGTAAGCCACAAGCCATCACTCTTAACCAAAAGAGCTACTGCCCCATGCTAGTGTGGAATGATGTGCTATGGATTGAGATTTTAGATCCGAGCACATAGTCAGCTGATCCGACGTGCATTGTGGAGTTTCCAAACGTGTGCGTGAGTGTCTGCGTAGTCATTAGGTTATTGAGCGCCGTAACCACATTCAGCGGGATAGCCTAATGTCCGTTTTGTTGATGTGGTGTACATTAAAAAAAATTGGGGCTCACCAGCCACAAAGAATAAATTTGTTTGTTTATGCGATACAATGATCGCAAAAAGTGACCAACGGAGCCGTCCAGTTACGTAGTCCTGGGAGATGTGAAAATAAAAACAGACTGTAGATGATGTCATTGGGTAAGAATCATGAATGAATTTAAAGACTCTTTTTTAGGAGGAATAAAACTATAGGGCTACAAAGAGAGGGTGAACAATAACTTACGCTCAAGTCATCCTAAGCAATTGATAAAACAATGGTCTATGAGTGAAGAAGTATGCATAAATCCCTATGTGTATTGATGGCTATCATGACTAAAAATGCCGTACAATATAAAATGATAAAATAAAATAAGTAAATAAAAAGATGGTAATAAATAATGGTACGGGCAATATAAAAAGAAAAAACAAAATATGTGTGATCTACAAGGTTCGAACTCTGAATCTCCAGATTATGACAAAAATAATTAAAATAATATTAAAATATATTTAATGTACAAAGTAATATAGTTAAGTAAAATAGTATTACAACTTATATTTTGAGAAGACAAATTAAGTCTAAAAAAAATAAAATTTTTAGTTATGTAGCCAAGGGGATCTCGCAGAAAACTGTGTGTAGTCTTGTCATCGAAAACCAATATAAATAGTTGTGTTATTAAGCATAAAGCATAACATATACACAACTTACATAAATGTATATACATTCTTGGTTATATATTTAAATTTTGGATTTTTTTTTTACATACTTTTGATATTTTAATTACTCGTAAGATATTAGAAAATTTCCAAATAGTTATATGGAAATTTTCTAATATCTTACGAGCTGGTATGTAAAATGATTTTTTTTTGATTAGCTTTTAAGAAATTTGTTTTTTTTCAAAAGAAATATTGAGGAATTTTTTAGTATTAATTTGTTTTACAGGTAAGGACCACGATATAGAGAATTAAAATAGTTTTCTTTTTTTCAACGGTACCATATAGTTTCCAGTTGTTCTAGTGCAAAACTAATTTAATTTAGTTAAAAAAAAGTTATGTATATATATATATATATATATATATATAAATATATATATATATATATATATATATATATATATATATATATATATATATATATATATATATATATATATATATGTATATATATATATATATATATATATATATATATATATATATATATATATATATATATATATATATATATATATATATATATATATATATATATATATATATATATTCCTGATGAACCTACAGATGGTAAAACAATTTGTAAAAGAAAAAAATTAGATAAGTGTTTTTACTAATTTATATATATACACACACACACACACAAACACGCATTTGGACAAAACATTTGCAACCAACATCGAACAATGCTAAAAAGTGTTCCTAATTTTACATGTCTTAAAAGCGAAACGAACTATACTACCACAGCAAACAGTTCAGGAGTCTGGAGTCATAGCATGCCATGACATGAGCAATCAGCTGACAGGTGACAGCACACAGGCAGAATTTCGTTGACAAGTGCTATTTTGCAGCAGACAAAACAAGTGCAACTTTTTTGGTTTGTTTCATTTTCTTAAGTCTGGTCCGTGTCAACGTCACAGAAGTTTTTTAATAATTAAAAGAAGTATCCAGAAGTTTCCAGAAGTTTCCAGAAGCACGCAGAAGATTCCAGAAGTTTCCAGAAGAAGCTTCTGGAAGCATCCAGTAGCATCCAGAAATATCCAGAAACATTCAGAAGCATCCAGACGCATCCAGAAGTTTCCAGAAGCATCGAAAAGAAGCATTTAGAATCTTCCAGAACAGGTTCACACAGGTTTATTTTACTATATAAGAGACATGTAAATCGACATGTAATTCAGTCAGTATATGGAAATAAATCAGTCAGTATTATCAAGACAGTTTATCGAAGTGAGTTTTATCAAAGTGTTTTATCGAAGAACATCAATAAAAGAAGTGAAATACAGCAAGTGTTTCATTACATCAATACAGTCCACATCCAACCAAGACGTTGTGTTCCACAGAGCATTATTGCATCATCACAAGGTAAATGTAACACGGTAAGCCTTGAGAAGCATAATTATTTATTTTTATTATTTTTATGACTTTAAGTGCAAAAATGGCTCCCGACAGTCTTGGATTGGAACTAAGAAAGAAAATTGTTGGCGATTACGTAAGTGGAATGTCACAAAAAAGTATTTGTGATAAATATGGCGTGAAAAAATGGACCGTATCAAGACTATGTTCCAAATATCGTTCTACGGGGAAGTTGACAGCAGATAAAAAGGATTCTATGATCGTCAGATCCGTCAAGAAGGATCCCTGGATATTATCAGTCGAGATACAAAAGCAATTAGAGCTGCCTGTATCGGACCAAACAATCAGACGACGTGCTGTTGAAGCCGGATTGTTTTCTCGACGCCCTGCAAAGAAACCGTTGATTTCACTAAAAAACCAAAAGAAAAGATTCCTGTTTGCTACATCTCATATTGACTGGAATATGCAGAAATAGCGAACTGCCCTGTTCAGTGATGAATCGAAGTTCAACATCATTGGGAGCAATGGCATTTGCCGTGTACGTCGACCGGCCGGAAAACGCCTCGATTTACGTTACTGCCATAAGACCGTGAA